>NW_011494752.1:2799804-2810667 GCF_000754665.1 Bison bison bison
GGCGGGGACACGATGCTCAGAGCCGGAGGGGCAGAGCTGAGGGCCGTGCCAGGCTCCGGACTAGGGGCCAGAGGTGCCCGAGGCTCGCTGGCCGGAGTCCAGTGGCCAGTGGCCGGGGGAGGTACCAGAGGGAAGGAGTGCCGGCTCTCAGTGGCCCCCCATGCCGGCTGCAGCGCACGCGGCCCGAAGGGTGGGCAGGCTGCGGGGCCGGTGCCCAAAGGCTCTGCGCTCCTGGGCCGGGCTGCGGCGGCAGAGACAGCGGGCGGAGCGCAAGGCTGTGAGGACGCGGCGGCGGCGGCGTCGGCGGCTGCGCTCCTGGCCGGGGGGAAGGTGGCAGAACTGAGACCGCACCCCCTCCTCCAGTCCCCGCCCAGTCCCCGCCCCTACCCTTCATGGGCCCGCCCACTTGGGCCGCGCGAGGCTTGAACTTGGGCGCTGGGGCTGACCGTGAGAGAAACAGTAAGGGGCTGAATGGATTGGGTGCGGAGTAGACGCAGACATTAAAGGCAAGGGTGAGGGAGTCATTTACCAGTGGAGAGGGAGCTTCCTGGCTCGAGGCTTAGGAGGACTCTTGGTATCACTGCAAAAAATCAGGCTGCACACCTTGATGGACCTGCCTATATTCAAGTGAGGGAGGCCTACAAAAATTGCTGATTGGGTGTCCATCACTCTAGATCTCGACTGTGCCCTCTGTTGCCATACTCAGTGGAGTATGTGGTCTTTATCTTCCTTCTGTAAAAAGGGCTGGGTAGGCCTTGAGTGAACTGGCATTGGAAGGGGGGAGGGGGAAGGGGGGGCACCACCCATCTGCCCTTTCTGGTAGGGCACAATAGATGGTGAGGGCCTGGCCTGTGAGAGGCAGGTACTGGCAGGCAGGTAGGAGCCAAGCAGAGAGCAGCAGGTTGTGGCAAGTCTAATTAGGGTGAGGAGAAGAGATGGTAGGCAGAGGGAGAGCGAGACCAGGAGCACAAGGGCACTTTCACCTACTGGCAGCAGGACGAAGCAGAGCCGTGGAGATGGGTGACAAGCTCTAGAACTGCCAACCAACACCATGAGGCATAGAGAGACCCTCCAGAGGTGACATAGCCATGGAGTGGGGAAGTGGTACCGAATATGCACTCCAGATAATCCTTATTTCTGATGCCTATGCCCAAAGCATTCTGTCGCTAAGGATAGACTGTCCCAGGTAGAGGCGGGTATGGAGACATGCTCAGGGTAAGCACGTCAAGGTTAAAGTAACAAGGTGGGGGAGTGGCACCAGGCAACATATGGGTTGAGGCTCCTTGGACAATGCCCCACCTCTGTTTACTGTGCATGGGCCAGGCAGAGACAGGAATGCGAAAGCCTGGGAGTGGTGGTAGAACTGAACAGGGTGTGTACTACACGTGTCACCGTGTGTGCTTATCTGGTCCGATGTGTACAAGAGCATGTGTTCGCAGAATTAAAGCTTTGCACACCCATCTGTTTGTGGATTTGCAAAAAGGAACAGTAAAAAAGGAGAGAGCACAATTTTAGCTGAGAAGCTAGAGATCCAAGTATCAGTTTCCTGATACTCTCTTCATTGGATACCCTATTATCCCTGGGGTCAACAGGGGAAGCTGGCTGGAGTGGCTTGGAGCTCCCCAGGCATTTCATGAACTGAGTAAGAAGAGAGGAGGGCTCCACTCCCAGCACATGCCACAGTTACCAGATTAAGCTGGTTGCCTTGGTAACGTCCTCTCTGGGCAGGATTTGGGATTGTCATTTAGGAAGGGGGAAGAATTGGGGAGTGTGGAGCGTGTGGGGGCTGCAAATACAAGGGTCAAAGAGACTCCTGGAAATTGGAATTGGGGAACAGGACCCCAGCACCCTCCAATTACTCAAGGATATCAGGCATAGACTAAGTTCAAGACCTTGAATCAGAGAGGAAAACCAGCATCAAGTTATGGCGCTCCTAGAACAGCAGTGGTTCTCGCCCCAATTGCACATGGTAATCCAAGGAACTTTTCAAAAATACTGTTGCCCCGGCCACACCTCAAATTAATTAAATCAGATCTCTGAAGTAGGGCCAAGGTTTATGGTGTTTTTTTTTAAAGGATCCGCAAGTGATTTGTGTAGCCAGGATTGAGAATTACTGCCCTAGAGGGACAACCCAACTTAAGTGGGCTACTGATGCTGGGAGACAACTTTGGGATTCTAAGTCCTTTGCTGTTCTGAGTCTCTCATAAGGCCCACGTGCTGACCTCGTGGGGAAGATGGTTGTCAAGGCATCTACACTCTATGATGGAAGAAACAAGGAGAGAGGGCGGTGTGATTAATACCTGTGAGAAGGGGGGCAAAAAGTTTAAGCACCCAGTCCATGGACTTCTGGAAGGGGATACAGCAGGACTACCTAAGACTGATCTGTCTGCCCCTAACAGTTGCCTTCTTTCTGCCCACTGAGAGGCAGGCTGGGAGGTCAGAGAACCTGGGGGCTTTGCTGAGCTTGAGTTTCTTCTTGCTGAGCTGGTTACCAGGGCAACAGGGAGAGCAATGGGATCTAACTGCAGGACTGGAGAATCAAGAGGCAGGGGTGAGGGGGAAGTATCTAAACACGCTTATTCCTCCTGCCAGCGACCCACCCCCAAGGCTGGCTGGCATTCTTTGTATGACCCCACGAGATCAGGCCCATAGTTACCCATCACTCTGCAGGGGAGGAGAAGGGAAGTTAACTGACATGATTCAAAGAGAAATCTGGGGTGAGGGTCAGAAGAGTCAATGGTTCTCTGGCTGTGGCAGCAGCAGCAAGGGACATACGAGGGAGTCCCAACTGTCATTTGAAGGTGTACCACAAAGATTTGTGGGACTCAAGGACAGCTGCTGCCAGCTCCACACTGAATTCAATTGCTGCCCCACACCAGGGACAGCCTTTGTAGTAAACTTCCACACCACCCGGGATCTGGAGGAGGAAATAGGTAAACTCAAAGCTAGCTACCCAGTGGCCTAGCTAACTGGCAGCATAAACCAGAGCTGGTCTTTTGTTCTCTCTTTTTTTCCCTTTAGCCAGACTTTGAATATATGCAACTATTATTCTATACATAAATTTTAATTTCTTACAAAACTCTATTCCATATTGCTAGGTCACTTCTCATTTTATGCCACATTTCCATCAAGAACTATTTCCCCAAATCACAGTCTGCCGGATTGTGCGTTGTTCCAAGTTGTGTCCGACTGCAATGCCATGGACTGTAGCCCACCAGACTCCTCTGTCCATGATGTTTCTCAGGCAAGAACACTGGAGTGTCCCCTCTTCAATTGCGCTAAGACTGATACGAGCCTCTTAGACTGTGGTCCTTGAGGTTTCATGCCAGTGCAAATTTCCTTTTCAAGAGGACAGCTACTTCTCCACACCTCCCCCTTTATCCAGGACCTGGTAGTTATATTGACATGTGGGGCACCGCCCTGGGAAACTTGCTTGCCAAACACAAAGGCAGGCATGAGGGATACCAGATGTCACGTGGGTACACAGCATCTATTCGTTTTTCTGGCCCCTGCACTTCCAGTCTAAGGGACTGCATATTCCTGGTGTCTACACGGCAATGTGGTTGAGAAAGTTAACCAATGGGGAGTCACTTGTGGCCCCACAGGGGCTTCTCACCTCTTTGGGCTTCCCACCTCTTTGGGCTTCCATTTCTCAAGTGTGAGCTGGCCAGAGTTGTGACTGTGACTCTACGCAGTCAGGGAGTCCTCTTCCCTCCCTCCCAAATCAAGACTCATGCAAAACACTGGCAAAGGAGCCAAGTTTACATGTCTAAATTTTATTATCTTCAAGTCACAATGCCAATCACATATGTGCGCTCTTTAAAACAGTTACAAACAACAGCAATACACATGGAGAAATTCTTGCAACAGAACACAGTGGATCAACAGAGACAACTGTCACAGTGTCTTAAGGTCTGGGAATTTGGGCATGCGGCCCACTGGCTTGAGGAGACATCTTCGGGTTTAAGGCAAAGGGAACAGCCTACAAAAGGCACAACCATGCACTACCCTTGGAAGAATCTCTTAGTTATTTCCTCCTTGGGGGTTCCAGCTTGAGTGCCTCTCTCCCCTCCTACCCCACACCTGTGACTCAAAGTGGTTAAGCCAACTGCTGAAGAGAAGGGACAGAATTAGTGACATTACTTGGGGAGAGACATAGCTGCCACCTTCTCCCTCAGGTTCTGTAGGACAGGGACAGTGGCCAAGTGACCCCTGGCAGACGCAAGTGCTGTAGTAACAGGAATCTCTTCTGCAGAGGCAGCTGGGGAGTGGTTCAGTGCCGTAGATAGGGAGGAAAGGAGGGAGAAGCCCTTGCCCTGAAAAGTGACTGCTTTTAGGCCCAGGTGTGGTATCCTGTTTGCAAGGACAGGAGTAAAACTGTCCTTGGGAAAATAAGGTAGTAATACCTAAAACACTTATAGCAGGAAAGACGAGGAGAAGGGCAATTGCAATGGACAGGGATGATTGCTGGCTAGGTAATTTTTACCTCTAGAGATGCATTGGTCCATAGCAACTGGAAAAGGGTGTGGTAGAAAGGATGGAAAAAAGAGCAGAGCCCTCTAACTCCATTCACCTCAAAGACTGAGCCCTGAGGACTGTGTGAATACACACCCCTAAGGTGCAAAGGCTCTCACTCTACCCTCCCTTTCTCACTAAAGCTTCTGGTTTGCTATCTCTCCCCACTGTTGACATTCTGCCTTCAGTAGAGAACTAAAGATTATCAGAGTACAGAGACTGATGGAGGCTCAAAATTCTAAAAACCCAAGTCAAGAAAAAGGGCTCCTACCACAGTGAGATTTTCTCCACAATGGGACATTCTGTGCAGACAGCAATGCTTCCACAGTATTAGAAGACTTAACAAACTCCAAGTACACAATAAAAAATGCCAAGAAAAAAATGAAAGATCAGCTCTTTGTAGACTTGGTGGGGGCAGACTGGCTGGTAAGTTCTCAATTATCTGGGATGTAGGGAAAAGCCAAAAGGGAACCCAGAGGAGCTAGCAAACCAAAGAATGAACTTGTTTAATATAAAGGCAGAGAGAGTGAAAAAGAGGGGCAGGAGAAGGGATAGGGTGATGGACTAAAAGAATATTAATTTAAGAATAACAAGCCAGGCTTTAAAAATGAACATCTTAGAAAACAAAACGAAACAGGAAGGAGCTTCCAAGCTTCCCTGGGAGGAGAAGACACGAATTTCCCAGGAGAAAGTGAAGAGCAAAAGACGTGGGCTCCTAGACTCCGAAGCCTGGGCTGTCTGGATCTCTGCTCCTCTGAGCACAGTTGACACAACACAAACTGAAAACGGGAGGAAGTCCACTTGTTTTTCGTTTATCCAACAGAGCCTACCCTCAGAGGAAGGCAGGAGTCCCCTTCATTCAGCTGCTCGCTGGTAGGCGCCACCTTGGGTCTTCAACGCTCTCCTGGCTCAGACAGCCAGTTGTTTTCTCTCCTCTCCTAGGTTTTCACTTCTGCTGTCCTGACAGGAGTGAGAAAAAGGGAAGAACCACCAAAATGTTACTGGACCTTTTAGGCATTTACAAGCTACTTTCAAAAAGCCACATTTCTAAAGAATGTACACTAAAGAAATATCCCTAAAACAACACAACAAAACCTCCTGGTTTTTGTCCTCCACAGCCTTTGTTTTTTAAAGAGTGGTTTTAAAAACTTATTTATTATTATTATTTTTTAAAATCTTTTGGCTGTGCTACATGGCATATGGGATCTTAGTTTCCCAACCAGGGACCGGACCCATACCCTCTGCACTGGCAGCTCAAAGTCTTAACCCCTGGACTACCAGGGAAGTCCCTCCTCCACAACCTTTAGAATTGGCTCTGCTATAACCCCTCAAATTCAGATTTCCCCTTTCCTTTAATAAAGAATGCCCTCTTGCAGTTTTTCCTTCCATCTTCCCAAATAAAATGCTGCCACACTGACAATGGTTTCCACTCAACCCTACTCAATGCATTCATAAAATGAAGAAATTGGCAAATTTTGGGACTCCTCTAAGCCTCCCCCTGAGATATCCCATGATTACAACTTAAGAGCATTAATTAGGTGATTGTTGAGCTAGTAAGCATGAAAATTAGTTTTAAGAACATTCTGAATCACAATAAGTTTTACACTTACTTTTATTTGATGTTAGATTTAAAATATTCAGAAATTCCTATTAGCTGGAACCCCTGCTTACAACCTGAAATCATAAAGTTAGAATTTGTTATCAGGTCATTATTTTTAAAAAAAGGAAAAAGAAAAAAGACCATTTTCCATAGAAACACAACAAGAAAAGGAAGGAAATCTGAAGAAAAGGAAAGCCCACTGATGTCAGATGTGCCCCAACATCCTTTATTCAGAGCTCCTTTCCTAGAAGCTCTCATACCTCAGGCGGTGGGGGCTTGATGGTGACTGGCTGGGGAGTCCTCCGGGGTGGGGAGGGCTTTGGCTGCACCTGCTGCTGGGCGGGGTTATAGTAGGTCACTCCTCCATATACCTGCGATGGGGCCTGGGAGCCCAATAAGCAAGGAAAAGAAAAAGGAATTAATTCATCCAAACTATGCTAAACAGTAAATATTATTCAGGCACAAAAATAAGAATATAGGGGAATTTTTTTATAATTTATAAGGAAAATCTGTAAGAGTATAGGGGAATTTCTAAGCTGCCCCCCTTTAAAATAATTATTCTTTTCTGCCTTAGTATGTCCTAATATAGTTCCTACTTCTTCAAAGTACTGCCCAGCTTTCTCTAATTCCTACCATCAGCTGACAAATGGAAGACACTGAGCTCAGTGGTAAGACTCCAGATACCAGATGGTGTTAACCTGTTGGGAGTTAAACACTACAGGGAAGGGTAGGGCTGGTAGGTAGAATATGGCTTTATTATTTAGTTAAATAAATTGCAGACATGCCCACCTAAGACATACTAAAACACTTGAATGAAACACCACTAAAAAAATGGAAGAGAATGCAAATATGATAGGCATCACCTAAGTAGCACTTTCAGCTCCTACCATCACATGCAAATCAGTGGCACTGAAATGCTCTCTAGAATTCCTTGAGTATTCTCCTCATCCTATATTCTTGTCTGATTTAAAGGATGTATACTTAAAAAAATCTCATCAGCCATCTCACCTGTGTGTTAGGATACAGATGAGGAGGTGGTGGGGGAGGCAATGCCCCTGGAGCATAAGGGTAACTGGGATTGCCAAAGTTCATGACGCCTGGAGCAGAAAAGTAAGTAGGAGCAAGCAACTGCTGAGGTGGTGGTTGCCCTGGAGACATGGATACTGGTGGGGGATAGAGGCCTGGATTGGGCAGAGGTGCCGGTGTCTGGTGGGGATGTAAACCTGGACAAGGAGAAGAAACAACAATTAAAAGGTAACACCTCTTCCATGGGATGGCCTGGCTGGACTGCTCAGCACAAACAGGCTCAGATTTCAAGTCCTCAGGATGGACCCAAGAGGAGTTTGTTGCCCATGTAGCCAAAGTGGCCAGCCTCATAAGCAAGCAGCATAGAGCTGAGAAAGTTGGGGTTTGTGATGCCCCCAACACACATCCTTATGTACTAGAAGCATACAGAGGTGCAAAGCTTACCTGGGTGGGGAAGGTGCATTTCTGGCTGTACAATCATGCCCTGAGGAGGCAGTGGGGCAGGGCTGTCACCATGGGTATAGATTGGTCCCTGGAACTGCACTGTAAGATATCACATTGGGACTCTCATAAATCCTCACTCTTTCCATCAAATGGACAAGTTTCCTTGTCCCCCAAGCCGCTGAAAAGATGTTCTCAATTTTCCATACGAAGAAAATAGCAACCAGAGAATGTTCGTTAACCACCATGAGAGGTCACAAGGGAAGTTCAGAAGGCTGGTCTTTTAGTTCACTTCATCCTACCAAGAAATATATCCCAGCTATAAAAATAAACTCACGTGGATCATAGTAATGTCCTTCCATGATGCTGATATGCACAGGAGGGGCAGGGGGCTCCGGCACGGGTCTTTGCCGTTGTGATGAATAGCGTTTGGCTCGCCCACCCTGGACACCCTGAAAGAAAGAAAGAGGTCAGAGCAAGAAGACTTCCAAAAGGCTGACTCTCCTATTAAGTCCTAACGTCCTGTAGAACTGCAAAACATT
Organism: Bison bison bison; assembly: GCF_000754665.1. Taxonomy (NCBI): domain Eukaryota; kingdom Metazoa; phylum Chordata; class Mammalia; order Artiodactyla; family Bovidae; genus Bison; species Bison bison. Next base: position 2,807,929 of record NW_011494752.1, read on the forward strand.
TACTGGGTACATGGTAGTATTAAAGAAGTATTTGCAGGACTTCTCTGGTGGCACAGTTGATAAGAATCCGCTTGCTAATGCAGGGGACATGGGTTTGATCCCAGGTCTGGGAAGATTTCACATGCCTCAGAGCAACTAACTAAGCCCATGTGCCACCACGGAAGTCCTTGCGCTCCAGAGCCCAGGAACTACATTTACTGAAGCCTGTGTGTCCTAGAGCCAGGAAGTCACAACTGCTGAGCCCATGTCCTACAATTACTGCAGCCCATGTGCCTAGAGCCTGTGCTCCGAAACAAGAGAAGCCACCACAATGAGAAAACTGTGCACTGCAAGGAGACAGTAGCCCCCACTCCCCACAACTGGAGAAAACCCATTGGACCAACGAAGACCCAGAGCAACCAAATAAATACAGCAGTACGTACATACCAAAAAAAAAATTTACAAAATGAATTGAAAAACTGATGAAAAACATTAAGCTATAAACCCAAACCTAAACCGTACATTTCCAGAGACCCTAAAAGGGAAACGTGGGAAAACTGACTTGGCTTAAACAGTGACCCAACTGTGACATGCAACCCTCTACATGCACCCCTTTCCGCCTCTGTACCATTTCTTCCATTCGGTTGAACTGAGGTGGAGGTCCTGCTCCCATGTGTATGTGGTTGGGCATACCTGTAATATACCAAAAAAGTCACTGCTGCAGAGCAGATAGATGTGAAGAGAACTAAAGATACATCAAGAAAATGACAGGGTAAAGAATCCAACATGGGGAATGGCTCTCATCTTTTAAACTAACAAAATTCCTGTTAAACTATCTCTGCTTCCTGTCAACACCAGCCTTTGGAAATTTGCCCTCACTGCCTGCTACCTTAATATAGCAGTAAAGCCTTTGAACATGAAAAAAAAATTGCTTCAGTAATGCAACTCAGAAAATGCAAGTTCAAAATTTTCCCATCAAATATTTACCATACAGAATCCCTAGGAGGTTATAATTAGCATATTATCAAACATATTGGAAAATCTCAATCCTAATGTTTCTGAGCAACAACTAGGCAGAGAAGGATGTTCTAAATCTACCTCTGATTATTTCTGGCCACAGAGGTCTAGGCTAAAAGTATGGGAAGAGATTCCCCTCTGGTTGAAGATGACTCAGGACCAAAAAGGATGTTCTAGAGACTGTCTTTCAATAGTAATAAGGCACTGGCAGGACAGAGTCTACTTCTCTATCCAAAGATCAACTCCAGGTCCAGTTTAGGCTACCCTAGTTTTTGATATTCCAAAATTACACACACCAGAGAAGGATGCTAAACTGCCAGTCCAAGTGAGGTTTTCCAATCTAAGTTTGAATTAGATTTCAGAAACAATGGAAAAGATCCTCTGATCTATCTGATTGGAGGAAGAAAAAAAAAAAGGATGGGTCAAAGGGGTGGTAGGTAGTTCCTAGTCATGAGCACTATGCTGTCCCAACATGATATCCACTAGCCATATATGGTTACTTAAATTTCAATTAATTAAAAATGAAAAGTTCAGTTTTTCAGTCACTCTGGCCACATTACAAGTATTCAAAAGCACCATCATTACAGAAAGTTCTACTGGGCAGCCTAGCTCTAGAAGACTAAGGAAATTAGAGGCTTTCCTTTCAAAGAGATTAGGAGATGCTCATCCAAATTCAAATGCAGTTTCTGCCTTGAAACATTTAACCATTAGCTAAAATAATAAAGAACACTGCCTTCTTCCACTTTTTCTACAGAGAGTGGTAAAGGATTCTGCACTCAGAAGCTCAATGGTGGTGACTGATCAGTTAATAGTAAACAGTAAGCAAAGTAATGGGCTAGTCTTATGTAACAGATAAAGCTGCTCTGAGCTCTTTGGATGAATATGCCTATGGATCCATCTGTTTCTTGCAATTAATGAAAATGAAGATATTGTCAGATACCACATCTCTGAGAGCATTAGTTCCATGCCCCTAAGTCCAACAATGCAAAGGGATAAAAGCTAGCCATTAACCCTAGGTACCTACCGCGAAGCTCCCGTGATTGCAGGAAGGCAGGCTGCCCTGGACTCCAGTTCTGTTCTGTTATATTTAGTTGTGCCACATCTTGTTCAAGACCCCCTGTAGTAGAATCCACCGGAGCCTCCCAGTTTCCAGTCTTAGCAGGCGTAGGAGGTGTAGCTTCTGGGACTGGAGGTGCTGGGGTCAGCCCTTCAGGTGGAGGGGGCACCTCCTCTGCAACCTTGCCTGCATCTCCAGCTTTGATTCTGGTTCTTCTTGCCCGGGAATAGGATTTCTTTTCAACAGGCCTGTCAGGAACTGGTGGTGCAGTATCAGGAGCAGGATTTGGTATCTCGGGGGCTACCTCTTCCTTCTCAGGACTGCCAAGCACTTGAGCATCTGCTTCTGGAGATGGATCCCTTACAGGAGTCTGCTCCAAATGCCGAGACCGGTAACTAGTCTCATGTTTAACAGTCTCACCAGACCGGCCAGCATGCTGCCCACCAGCTTCCGCAGGCCTAAAACCAGTACGACCTTCCTTGAAGCCTCCAGATCGAGAGTAATTCCTGGGAGCCGACATGCGGCCAGTACCCGCAGCATTCCTGTTGATAAATGTCCTGGGTGATAGGGTGCCCCCAGGACCCTGGTGGCGATGGGACTTATTTGGCCGCTCACCAATCCAGCTTGGATCTCTTTGTGGAGGACTCCCAAACCTGAACAAAGGGAACAGAGAAATAATAAAAGGG
>NW_011494752.1:2810767-2815491 GCF_000754665.1 Bison bison bison
AATAAAAGGGGCCACTAGAGATATAAACTGTGGGTCAGGCAGACTTCCCATATTCCTCACCCATTCAATTTCGGGCCGGAATGGCATTTTAAAAAAGCAGAGTTTTTTTTTTTTTTCTTGCAAATATCAATAATATAGGCTCCAAAATGTCCTCACCTAGGTTTCCGGATTCTTCGGGGTTTGATATCATCAGGATTGTGAGCTGAGCGGATGTCATAGCCATAAAGAGCAATGAGCTCCTGTCGGGACTTTGGAGCCTGTTCATCTTCCCGAAACTTGTCATGCTCCCAGCGACCCTCATCCTTCCACAGCTTTCGCTGACGTCCCTTGGGTCTGGTTGGAACCAGAGAAAAGTGTCTTAAGTTGGCAGACTCTGCCATGTAAAGATGTTCATGAAATAAACAGGGTTGGCAGAGAACCATTAGGAACTCAGGTAATCTCTCCATCTTCCCAGACAGGTTATACAAAACAGGCCTTCCAAAAAGCAAGGGTGAATCACAGCACCTCAGGGCCTGCTGGGTGTGAATGTAACAGGTATAAAAATAAGGAAAGCCTTTACTTCAAACTATCCAGCACTCTGGAAACATCTCTCTCCTATAAGGTCACCTATGCAAGTATTTAGAGGCCTTGCGCCTCAGATTAATGAAGGTACTGGACATATAGGTCTGGATCCCAGCTCCTACACCAAGAGTTACTAAATATTCTAAGTCTTACTTTCCTCATTTGTACAAAGGGGATAATCATAATACTTACCTTAAAATGTTGTGAACAGTAAATAAGATAATACAGGTAAAGCACTTAGTAATGTGCCTGGCATATAGTAAGCATGGAATACATATAATACTAACATACTACAGAGCAGTAGCAAGGGGCTGTTACCTGACTTCTTCCTCCTGAGTCTGCCCTCGAAGATCATGCTCAAAAAAGAGCCCTTTCCGGGGTATGTATGCTGGGTTCTTCCGATCTTCATCATCATCCAAATGCTTAGGGCCCTTTTTACCAACTTTGTTCTCCACAGGCTCTGTGCTTTCCTGTCGGACAGATAAAGAGCTCTTTACTCACTCCAAGCTTAAAAGCCCCTGTTCCAGAATTCGAATGGAAATGGAGGCCTTTGGTGGGTACTAACCTGTCCATCCCCACTTTGCCTCTCTCCAGTCACAGTGCCTTTGGTGTCAGGCTTTTCTTCTCCCTTCTCATCTTTTGCTGAAGAATTAGCAGCATCATTGGCTTCTGATTTCAGCTCCACTTTGGAGTTTTCCTCTTCACTGTACTCCCCGTCATCACCCTGAAAAAAGTTTCCTGGTACTTCCTTGGTGGTCACATGGATAAGACTCCGTGCTCCCAATGCAGGGATCCCAGGTTCAACCCTTGGGTCAGGGAACTAGATCCCACATATTGGCAACTAAAGAGTTGCATGCCCAACTAAAGATCCCACATGCCGCAACTAAGACCTGGTGCAAATAAATAAATAATTTCCCTTTTAAGTTTCCCTGTTAGCTATGGAGATAAGATCTAAATAGTGCATTCTAAAATTTTTCATTCTTTAGGAAAACATTTTCTAACAAATTTTACTATAATGCAAGGATTAAAAGCAAACACTTCAATGTTTTTACTAAAATTTCTACTGAATAGAAGCATTGTTAAAAAAAAAAATTAAAGCCACATTAAAAAAAACCTATACAGGGAATTCCCCAGCAGTCCAGTGGTTAGGACTCTACACCTTCAATGCCAAGGGCCCAGGTTCAACTCCTGGGAGAAGAATGAAGATTCATCCACAAGCTCCACGGCTCAGACAAAACACACATGCATACATATATGTGTGTGTATACACATACACGGCTTCCCAGGTGGCTCGGTGATAAAGAATCTGCCAACACAAGAAACGTGGGTTTAATCTCTGGGACAGGAAGATTCCCTAGAGAAGGAAATGGCAACCCACTCCAGTATTCTTGCCTGGGAAATCCCATGGATGGAGGTGGGCTACGGTCCATGGGGTCACAAAAGAGCTGGAAACAACTTAGCGACTAAACAATATATATATGCACACATAAACAAGCTTATATAGATCTCTGTTAAGTTTTCCAGTAAGATATGCATGGAACTGTCAGGAGCAGCAGCCTCTTTCACTAAGCTTACTGTAATAATCAGTTCACCATGTAAGTCAAACAATTATGCTGTTGTTACACCTTAAACTTATATAGCACAATTTTACCTCAATAAAACTGAAAGGAAAAAAACCCAACAAAACAAATAGCTGCAGCCTCTGGGGAAGAAGCCCAGGGCCTATGGATCAGAGGCTTTTAGGTGTCTAAACCATACAGAAGAAGCTTTCTTTTTGATAATTTCTCTCAATACATTGTCTCTTAAACATGCAGTGCCTAATAACTACTCAAGCTGTTAATTCTCTCATCTCAAAATGTCTTACAGCAGAGATTCCCAACCTTTTAGATTACGTGAATCCCCTTTTAGGACCTAAAATTTTCATGGAATCCCATGAGATATAGCACAGTATAGTACCCATGAACTGAGAAAACACATAATGACAAACAACTGCTATATGTTCAATAATACTTTAAAATACATTAATATATTTTTATTAATTTATATATATTAAAAAATAGTAGTACATAAAGATAGATGTTGATTTGGTCTATAGATAATGAGAACAGAGTTAGTGAACGTGCAATACCTTATCATAACTCCGTACTTTCCCACGGCACTATTACTCTCAAGTTGGGGAATAGTGGCTTACATTTTTTTATGTCTATGATATGAACACTAAATTTTCTGTAACATGAGAGCTCTTTAGCCAATAACTCTGTCTAGAATGATATAATTATAAAATTTTGACTTGTAAAACTTTAGAACTTGCATAACCACTGCATCTTAGAAATGAAAAAAAAAAAAAAATAACACCCAAGTGCTCCCTTCCCTTTCCTTGGCACAGCAAGATTGAATAACCCAATCAATTACACTTCAATTTTTTAAAAAACTGAATAATCCTGCTTATGACGTAGAAAATCTATCCATTCAAAGAAGGGTCCTGAGGCCATCCTTTTAATAGGGGCAACTAAAAAAAACAAAAACAAAAACAACAAAAAATAAATAAATAGGGGCAACTAGAAAGGGTTAGGCAAGAGAGGTGTGGCTTGTTTCAGGTAGGGAAAAAAAGCAGCTAAAATTCATGCTAAGGGAGCTGGCTTCAGACTAAAAGTTACTCTCTCATATCCTGGTCCTTCCAAGATTTGGACCTAGGGAAGCAGAGCTAAAGGCTAAGGAGGTAGGCCTAGAGACCTAGAAGGACACAAAGAAATGGGTTCAAAGGAAGGTGGTCTAGTCCCCATGCTGGGCTAACAAGTCGGTGCCAAAACACCTCTGCCCCCCGGCAGACATGTACACTGTTCTCTTATTCTTCTGTTGGATTTGACACTCGATCTGTGACTAACTCCAGGCCAGGATGGCCTAGGAATATGATCAAAGATACTCACTGAGATTCCTGATGAAACAAGAAGCTCTCAAGCTCTCAGTTTCTGACCTTTTTTCAAATAGGACCTAGACTGCCAGACTGGCCCAGATAAGCCAATTAATTAGCCTTCCCCTTTATTCCCTGTCCACCGTAAGTATTTCGGCCTCTGTTTTGAGTTAGGATTCCCAAAAAGATGATACTGTTATGAAGCTCATAGACCACATCCACACTATGAGAACCAAGCCTTTATTTACAGCTTTTTAACAACCAAGTACCCTAGATTCTTCCCATTTTCCCTCAATCACAAGAAATTTTCTCTCCTCTTGAGTTGGGAATGGGTGGGTGGTAATCATTCAGTTCCTTCCTTGGTCCTAGATTCCTTGCAGGTTGTGTTGCAAGAATCTGCAAGAATCGTGCTTGGTGTGTATGTGACCTTAAATCACTACTTCTCCCCCCTTCAACCCCAAACCTGCCCCCACACACATTGACTGAATTCAAACATCTTAAAATAGTATCAGCATGATTAATGAGAACTTTGTTTCATGCTCTATCCCTTCTTAGTCTGTGGTGGAAGGTCAAATGAAGCAAATTCCAAAGGAGAAACTAATTTTGTTTCCAGGGCAGGACAGAAGATACAAATAGCATAGTGCTGAGAAGACTCCAAATTAGCGCTAAAATCTGGTGTAACTGAAGCCAAGGTGTTACCCTAGGGTCAAGCTTCTTTGGCTACAGAATTGGAAGTGTTAATGACTTAGTCATTTCCAACTCTTGGTGACCCAATGGACTGCCATGCCCTTCTCCAGGGGATCTTCCCGATCGAGGGACTGAACTCCAGGCAGATTCTTTACCATCTTTGCCTACAGGATGACATCAAAACCATTTTCCCTACTGCTGACTTTCCCATTTAGTGAACACCCTCCCAACTCTAAAGCCTAGCCCTCCACTTAAGCAACTGCTTCCCTGGCAGAATTTTCATGCAGATGTTTTAGCTCATTTTTCTATTTCCCACATATTTCAGAGTAAAAGGGGAGTCTATCTTTCTCATTCTCAATGTCTCTTCCAGATCTCTGTCGCCTTTTATCTTTTATTGAAGTATAGTTGAACTATAATAATTTTAATTGCCGTATAGCAAAGTGTTATACATATATATATATATATATGGCATATACATGGAATATAACTATATGTATATATATGTGTGTGTGTCTGTATGTGTGTGTGTGTGTGTGTGTGTGTGTGTGTGTGTGTGTGTGTGTGT
>NW_011494752.1:2815591-2827473 GCF_000754665.1 Bison bison bison
AAAATCCCATGGACGGAGGAGCCTGGTAGGCTGCAGTCCATGGGGTCACTAAGAGTCGGACACGACAGACTTCACTTTCACTTTTCACTTTCATGCATTGGAGAAGGAAATGGCAACCCACTCCAGTGTTCCTGCCTGGAAAATCCCAGGGACAGGGGAGTTGGTGGGCTGCAGTCCATGGGGTCACTAAGAGTCGGACACGACAGACTTCACTTTCACTTTTCACTTTCATGCATTGGAGAAGGAAATGGCAACCCACTCCAGTGTTCCTGCCTGGAAAATCCCAGGGACAGGGGAGTTGGTGGGCTGCTGTCTATGGGGTCACACAGAGTCGGACACGACTGAAGCGACTTAGCAGCAGCAGTAGCAGCATATGTATATATAGGGTGTGTGTGTTTGTATGTATGTGTGTGTGTATATATACACACACACTTTTTTTTTGGCCTCACCACATGGCATGTGGGATCTTAGTTCCCCAAACAGGGATCGAAACTGCACCCCCTGCATTACAGGCACAAAGTCTTAACTACTGGATCAGAGAAGTCCCTATACATTCTTTTTAATATTCTTTCCCATTATAGTTTATCACAGGATATTAAATATAGTTCCCTATGCTGTACAGTAGGACTTTGTTGCTTACCCATTCCATATATACCAGTTTCCATCGGCTAATCCCAACTCCACTTCATTTTAAATTCCTACTTTTCTGAGGCTTCTATCATCTAGCTATATCTTACTACTCGAAAGTTCGGATTACACCATTTTGCTTTTTTTCTTTGATAAAAGACCTATAGTATTATTTGTTTTCACAAACTGAAAGAAATTTGAAAAAGATTAAAAAAAAAAAAAAAGGCAAAAGTGAAAACTGCACTCAGTGTTGGCTTTGCAGTGAGTTGTCATACAAGCAGCTCTATACCCTAAGTGCGAAGGAGTGGAACCACCAAGCTCCTGCCCTGGGAACTACACTCAGCTCTTAGCATCAAGTTGCCACAGCTTTGAACTGTGTCTGTGAGCATCGGTGCTTTACCTCAATTTATTTTGTCCATCACTTGGCGAGAAGCGTCCTAAGGTAATTGCTTCTTTGCTTTAAGTCATTTCAACTTATGAAAGGTTTCACAGGGACACTCTATAAATTCAATGGGAAAACCTCCACCTCTGTCTTTGCCTGGGTCTACCCCGTCACTGATCTGAAGATTATGGAAATAAGCTCACACTTTCACCTCCACTTCAGTCATCCACTTTCATGTATACATTTCAGACCAGTCTTACCTGGAACTGCTATACATTTTAAGTAAATCTGATCTACTTTTAAACATCTTAAATTTAAATACCCCAGGTTTTCATCAGCACTGCCACATAAAAAAGAATGAAGTTACATTCTTACCTCACTCCTCATACAAAGATTAACTCAAAATGGATCAAAAACCTAAAACTAAGAGCTAAAGCTATAAAAGTCTTAAAAGAAAACAAGCCTTTGGATTTCGCACGGATTCAGCAAAAACTTCTTTGGCAGGCATGATACCAACAGACACAGGCAACTAAAGAAAAAACAAATATACTGGACTTCATCAAAACTGAAAACTTAACACCATTAAGGAAGAATAAAGACAACCCAAAGAATGGGAAAACACATTTGCAAATCATGTAGATGATAAGAAGTAAATCTAGAACATATAAAGAACTCTTACAACTCAATGATTAAAAAAAAACAACAACAAAGTGGGACTTCCCTGGTGGTCCAGTGGTTAAGAATCCACCTGTCAATGTAGGGGACACAGGTTTGATCCCTGGTCCAGGAAAAGTCCACATGCCACAGGGCAACTAAGCCCATGCACCACAACTACTCAGCCCTACCAAGCCTGTGCTCTAGAGCCCATGAGCAACAACTACTGAGGCCTGTGCACCCTAGTGCCCACGCTCCGCAGTGAGAAACCACCACAATGAGAAGTCTGTGCCACTGCAACTGAAGAGCAGCCTCTGCTTGCTGCTACAACGAGGACCCAGCCCAGCCAAAAATAAATACATAAAAAATTTAAAAATGGACACGGTATCTGAATAGCCACTTCTCCTAGAAAGATACACAAATGGCCAATAAGCACAAGACAAAATGCTCAACATCAGGTAAATACATATCAAGATACCATTTTACACATTTTACTAGGATGACCAGAATCAAAAAATCAAGACAATAATAAGTGCCACTGAGTATGTGGAGAAACTGTAATCCCCACACATTGCTGCTGAGAATGTAAAATGGTGCAGCTGCTTTGGAAAACAGTCTGACAATTCCTCAAACAACTGAACAGTTACCATATGACTTAGCAACTCCATTCCTAGGTACATACCCAAGAGAAATGCAAACGCACATCCACACAAAAACCTGAACATAGATATTTTTAGCAGTATTATTCATAAAAAAATAGAAACCCAAGTATCCATCGGTGGATGAATAGATAAATAAAATATAGTATACTCATACAATGGAATATCGTGTGCTTAGTCACTCGGTCACGTCTGACTCTGTGACCCCATGGACTGCAGCCCACCAGGTTTCTTTGTCCATGGGATTCTCCAGAATCTCCAGGTGGATTCTTTACTGTCTGAGCCAGGGAAATCCCACAATGGAATATTATTCAGCCATAACAAGGAATGAAGTACTAATACGTGCTATAACTTGGGTGAAAACTTCGGAAATAATATGCTAAGTCAAAGAAGCCAGTCATATGTTATCATACATGATTCTGTTCATAAAGAAGACCAGAATAAGGAAATCTCTAGACACAGAAAGGAAGTATGTGGTTGCTAAGGGCTGGAGGGAATGAGAACGGAGGAGCTGTGGGGGGGTGAGTGACAGTTAAAGGGTACAAAATTTCTTTTTGAAGTAATGAAAATATTTTGAAACTGACTATGGTAATGGTTGCACATACTTGTATGTACTAAAAACTACAGAACTGGACATTTTAAACTGGTAAGTTGAATGGCACATAAATTATATCTCAATAAAGCTGTTTCCCCCCCCAAATCCTGCCTGTTATTCCTGTCCGTTCCCAGTTATTTCTTTATCCTTGCCTCTCTCATTTCTTAAGACATCCACTCCATTGACATTCCCACCTTTTCTCTGCCTATCAGTCCTCTCCCACATTCACTTTCTTCTCTTTCTAGAGTCTGTGGCCCGATCATTTCAGCATTATCGGTAGCTCCCTCCAATCCCCTATTCCTACGCGCTCAGGACTGGATCAACCAAACTGTCTGCTTTTCCTAAGCTTACAACTAGATTACTGATCATCACTAGGGGGATTAAAAAAAAAATCATACAACTTTACATATCAGTGCCACCTGCAGCCTCAACTATTCAAACTTCCTTTATCTCAAAATTCCTATACTGTCCCTTCATCAACAACCATTCTTTTATGTTTTTCCTTCTATTATATTTCACAAGGAAAACAAAACAAGGGAACACCAGCTTCCTTCCCACACACCTTTCCTTCCCACCTCTCTATAATGACAGTGGAAGACGTCTTTCTCATCTGGTTCCTATTTTTTCTCGTATACTCAATCAAGGACATCACACACTTATTACCTATCCTCTCCCCTTGCTTTCCCTTTTAATCATTTCTTCAACTTTTAGGCATACTTGATTCTCCAACTCAAAAAATAACACCAAACCCTCTCTTGACCTTAGAGCCTTCTTTCCAGCTACCATCTCTCTAGCCTCCCTTTCACAGTCTAATTTCTTTAAAAATGTTTCCTCAGAGGATTCTGGAAAAAATGGCAGCAGCATAGTTTTTGATCTCTTCAAATCTCCACATCAAATGGGGGCTTCTGACAGCAAAATCAAAACCCTCTGGACAATATTTACAACAAAACTAGGTTACAAGGTATCCCCCACACTCAAAAATACAAGCACATGAGCAAAGCAACAACTGCCACAAGACCTGCATCAGATTGGTATCAGGGCTGGAAAAAGCAGAGAGCAGTAAATGGACCTGAAAACAGGAGAACCTTGAACTAGTCAACAGGTAGTCAACAGAAAGTAAAACTGAAAACAACAATTGAAACCAGAAGGGGTTTTGCTGTCTCTAATACAATGTGAGTTTAAGGATCTTGCAGTAAGAAGGTCCAAAAGGGCTGGAGCAATTCAAGCCTTTTGAAATCTTAAAATCAACCCGGCTGCCAGGGGTTCCCTCGAGGATAGAGCACCACACTGAAGATAAAATTGTTGAGAAGAGAATCAGTTCAGCAGAAGAGGGACAAAAGGAATGAAGCAAAGAAGAAGGTCCAAAGCAAACTGGAGAAGGGAACAAAACCAGGAAATCTCAGAAAGCCATATATACATATGTATGTGTGTGTGTTTTAACACTACAGGAAAATATCTGAGAGGGGAGTTCTATGAAGTTAGAAAAAGCTACTTTGAGCCATACTTCCTTTGAAAAGATCAGGAAGACTAAATAAAAGTCAACAAAAGAAAAATATAGAGATCAAATCCCACAGAAATTTACTAAAAGAAAAACAAAATAAGTAGAATAGCACTCCTACAATGAAAGCATGCCAGAAAGACATATGCATATCATACCAAAATTGCAACTTCTATTTCAAAATGAGCAAAAAAAGACATTAAAAATATTATATAAGGCATGAAAGAACATCAATCAGAATTTTAAAAATCCAGAGACGAACTCAAGAAGATATTAGAAATTTAAAAAATCATTTAAAATACAAAGTCTAGAACTAGAAGGAACACAAACAAGAGTGAATAAACACAGTAATCAGAAGAAAATAGAGATACTACAACGGATTAAAGAGAAAGGGTCGTTTACTGAAGACAGGAAAAGAGTTATTTGGATGAAGTTCCATGACATACTGTACAGCACCTCTCATACCTATGAATATTGATCCAGAATGACCAAGTCTAAGAAAAATTTTAATACAACTATTGGACCTTAAAGGAAAATATACTGGGAATATCCAGACAAAAATAGTAAGTGACTTACAAGGGAAAGAAAATTAGGTGATCAGCCAGTTCTGTGCAAGATAAAAGCTTTGGGTCATACTGCTATTTTCCATGGCTACCATGGAAAGACAATTTGCAAGAAAAACAATGGATACAGATAGCATGGTGAGTTGTACAATGAGTGAGTGGCCATCAAAATCTTTTTAACAGATACACTATTAAAAAAAAGGATGAAAAACTAACCTGTCAGATTAAGAGACAGATCAAAATTTAAGAAAACAGGCAAAACTAAGCATAGCATCTAGGTATACGCAGTTAGTAACTAAGAAGAAATGCAATCAAGTAACAGATAACTACGTAAAGCAAGATATCAAGTCAAACTCTTTAATCTAGATCAGTGCTGTCCAACAAAACTTGCTGGAATGAGGGAAACGTTTTTACCTATGCACATGAGGAGCTGAACTTTTTTATTAACTCAAATAGCCACGTATGGCTGGTGAGTATCCTATTTGACACAACAGAACTACACTCCTCTCTTAAATTTTAGGAAATACATACCAGATATTGCCACATCAAAGCTGCACATGTTCCTCAATCTCAAAACATCCAAAACTTAACCCAACACTGTCCTTCCTGGAATCTCTTCCTCCTGTGGTCCCTCTCTTAGTGACCAACACTATTCTCCAACCTGGGCATTATTTGGACTCCTTTTTCTTTTTTTGATATTACAAATGTATTGAACTTCAACATTAGTAGCACAATCTTTTATCTTTTTTTCTTAAGGTAACACCACTTTTTTTTTCCTTATAATTACTAGTTTTTACAACAGGAGCTGTATCTTACACGTAACGAAATTGTTTTATGATACTTTACTTATAAAAAAAGGTTTCTCCAAATGATAATTGCTCAAATGTAAAGGGTAAAGTAGAACTGCGGTGTTACCACTGGAATGTGTGTCAAAAGACTAAAATTAATTTAAATAAGTCATTCTAGATGTTAACATTAGAAGAACTGGGTGAAAAGCCTATGGAACATCTGTATTCTCTTTGTGATTTTTTTTGTAAATGCAGAATTATTCCAAAATAAAGTGTATTTAGAAGAAAAGTCCTTGCAGTTCTATTTCATTTACTAATCCAAGAAAAGTTTATTGACGGCCTATTACAGATACTCTTCTAAGTTCCCAGGACAGAACAGTGACAAAGACAGTCTCAGCCCTCCAGGAGCTTGCATTCTGCTCAGAGCTGAAGGGAATGGATATTAAAATCTGAAGGTTAGACTGCAGACAGGTCATTTGAGGCAGAGGTAAGTCTTGGGAAAAAACAACAGAGGACACTCACGAGCAAGAGTCAAAACGCTCAGCATTATTCTAGGGCTTTGGAATGAAGCTAGAGAAACCCGGATCACCAAGCTCCCTCATCCCAGTCCCTTCCCTCAGCATGCTGTCGCTGTTCTTGTCAGTAAACTTTCTGGCTCTATCACAGGCATCTGGCCAGGTCCCAGCCCTCACCTGGATCAACATCTTCCTATCATCAGGAGAGGTCAAACACTGCTGGGCATCTAAAGCTTATAGGAACCAAAACAGGGGTCTTTCGAGTTTCAGCAGAATTCTCTCTGACTCCTCCTTAATTCAGGCTCCACGTTCAATCAATCAAGAAATTCTGTAATTAATAATAATACCTAAATATCTCTCAAATGTATGTCTTGCAGTGCCACTGCCATCGTCCCTTCTTTAGGGCACTATCACGCTCCTTGGACTATTCTCTTAACAGCTCTGTCTCCAGTCTTGCCTCATCCTCAGATCCTCCTCCACTTAAGCCTCCAACAGCCTTTCTTTCTTTGCTGTTAGAGTAACATCCAAACTCATTATATACATAATGGTAAACTGCTATAAAGTCACAGCCACAAAACCTCACTGAATACTCCACACTGCCTGGCAGTCTTTCCGATGTTTCCTTTCTTTAATGACTACTGCAAACATTACTCACTCCAAAACCTCTCATCTTCCTTTAATTCTTTGCGGATAACTTTACCACTGACTTCACAGAAAATAAGTCATCTCACCAATCACCACATTCTGTCATTCCCACAGCCCAAATAACTGCCAGTGCCGCCCACCTCTATTGTCGCTGCCACCACTCCACTCCACACCACGTTTTCTGCTTGCCTAGTCTTCCACAGTAGCTTTCTTAACTAGTTTTTCTGCCTCTAATCTTGCTCCCTTCAGATAATTCTCCCCACTGCACACAAAACAATTGTTAAAGATAATAATTCTAAAATATTACTGTGAATCAACCTGGGATTTTGTTAACATATAAACATCTGAGTCTTCCCTCCCTCTGCAACAGTCTGTTTCAATAGGATTTTCTTTCATGTAGACGTTCCTTGGATCTGACAAACACTGCTTTAAAATTTAAGTCTAATCCATACTCCATATCATACTCTTGTTTAAAACCCTGTTATACTTTACTTTCTTAGAATAAAATCCAAATACTTTGTCAACCAGGCTTATAAAGTACTTTAAGATTTGGACTGAGATTCATCCTTACCACCAGTTATACTAAATCTTCCATGTCCTCCAACTCACTATCCTCCAATCCCACCACTTCTGGACATTCTTCTCGGACAGTTTCCTCTGCTAAGAAAATTCTAGCTAGCTAACTCCTACTCATCATTCAGGTCACTATTTGAAGAGTCCCTCCTGTAAATACTTTCAAACACCCTACACTCAGTTAGCTGCCCCTGCCATGTGCTCCCAAAGCACCCTATGCTTCCCCATACCATGGCATTTAACAAACAGTTATTGTTACTTAACTGCCTATATTTTCCCTCTCTGATCTAGAATGTAAATTCCTTGAGGTCAGAACCATGCATCTTTTATTCCAAGGCCTAGCACAGCTCCTGGCACTAAGAAGGCATTTAATAAAGAAAAAGAAGAAGTAATCCCTGCATGATCTGACCCCTACTCTATAATTTGCCTTTATTTCTGGTATCCATCCTGTCCCAACGATGTTCCAGCCACACCAAACTACTTTCAAGTTTCCAGACAGTCAATCTTCTCTCCTATCTCTGAGCTTTTGCAGCTGTTGTTCCCTCTGCCTAGAACATGATTTGCCTGGCTAACTCCAATTTATTCTTCTCTGACTGCCTAATATGGAATCAGTACCCAGTCATTAACACCCTATTTAACGCTATCCCCCAGCAGTTGTCACCAAGTCCTATGATTTCCTCAATGTCTGTCTGACTTCCTTAGTAGGCTGTAAGATTCCGAAAGATAGGAACTTTGTTATAGTGTTCACTTCTGCATCTCCAGGGCTTAATGGTAAATCTAATATGTAGCAACAGTTCTACAAAATTTACAGAATGAACCTTTGATCCACAATCCAATTCTTTCTGTATAAATCAGAGCTCTATTCAACAGTTCCAGGAAACAAGTAGCCATTCTGATAACATCTCTAGTAGTTTACCCAATCAAAGCAAACTAAGTTCACAAACATTTGGCTTAGGGAAACTTTCTGCTAAAGACAGAAAACCTCATCTGTAAACCGAGAAATGTTTCTGACACAAACCACTCAGAATCCTACCCTTCTGAGGTCTTCAGACATACTCAAAAAATACCCAACTGGCTGGTTTCACCACCTAGGCATCATAAAATGGAGTGTCAAACATCCTGTGAAGGGCCAAAGAATGTTCTCCTTCTCTTATTTAGCATCTTATTTTCTTTAGATAGGGTGAAAGGTCAGCTATAAACAGTGTAACACATGTGGCCTGAAGAGGTTTATACAAAGTTTCCCTCTCTATGACTGAACAACACTTTGTATAATAGTTTTTCAGAAGCATAAATGAAGAATGCACAAGCGGAGTAACAAACAGGTCAGATGCTTTCAAACCACAGGCGGGTACAATTTTTAAAACACATTTTCCAACCTACATCATAGGAAAAAGAATCTATCACACTCACTTCGGAGTCTTCTGCACTTTCATAATCCGAAAGAACAGCTGAAAGAAAACAGAAACATATGAAGAAAAAAAAATGCAACAGAAATTTTATAATTACATTTTCCAGTGCTTGTTGTGGGTCAAGCTAAAAGTCTCATTTAATTCTGACATCAACCTATGAGGTAGATGAAATTATAGTCCCCATATACAGACGGAAAACAGGTTCAAAGAGTGACTTTGACTTTCCCAAGATCATACAACTAGAACTTAAGCTCTTGAACATTAAACTACAAAGAACCCCTTTGTGGCACCCTCCCCAAAACCCTTCACAGTCTGCTGCTGCTGCTAAGTCGCTTCAGTCGTGTCCGATTCCGTGCGACCCCACAGACGGCAGCCCACCAGGCTCCTCCGTCCCTGGGATTCTCCAGGCAAGAGTACTGGAGTGGGTTGCCATTTCCTTCTCCACTTAACAGTGTGAGAACATGTCAACTGCTGCAGACAGGCGACCTGAGTTTGAAGATCTCTATCATGATGCTACTCACCATCGCCCTCGATGCCATCTTCACTCTCCTGAAGGAAAGAAGACATGGGTTAGTTCTACTATTTTCAGGGGGTGGAGAAACGAAGACTGAACACAAAATGGTTGAAAAGGCAGACGAAGGAAGGTATATCTTTAACAGGCAGGATCTGAGGGAGGTCCCGTCTATTCACCTCCAGTCCCAATTTCTGAGTAAATATCCGCTTTCCATCCGCAGCAGCTCCACCTGTCCCCCAACAAAGCCTCAATCCCTTCTCTTCCCTTGGAGCTTCGGATGCAAACCGCACCGGGATCGCTCTCCTCTTCTCCAACACACTACGCCTCAGCATCTACCGTCAACTCCCAGCCTCCCATCACCACCTACACCCCGCCCCCGGTCCGGTCCGCCCCGCCCGCGCGCACTCACACACTCCGACTCCTCAGCGCTCTTAGCGCCCCCGCTCTCCACCCGCCGCAGATGAAGGGCCCCAGCTCGCCCTCCGCGCTGAGAAGGCAGAGAGCCGCTGCCGCCGCCTCCAACACTACCGCTGCAGCTCCCACCGCCCCGCGCCGGGGAACCGCCGCTGTCTGAGCCGGAGGCACCAGATTCTTCGTCCTCGGTGTCCTGCGAAGCGCGCTGCCGCCGCCGGTCCGCCATCTTACGGAGAACGGCCGCCGCAGGCCAGATCCTGACGTACCGCGCCCGTCGCAGGGGCTGCCGGGAGGCTTGAGAGCTGGTCCCAGCATGCTTCACTTGCGGCGCTGGTCGCCCCGCTTTTCGGGGGGAGGGGCTGGGGGCGGAGCTGGCACGCTGCGGCACGTTTGCGGGTGCGCGGGATTGCGTATTCGTGATGTGAGGGGGCGTGGTGAGGCCTCTGACTTCCCGGCGGTTGGGCCCCGGGCGAGGAGAGTTGCTCTTGGGCGGGCAGTCGGCTACGGTCCTTGCCCGGCCATCTTGGGCTTGGGTGGATAGCGGTGACCTGTCACAGCTTCACTGCGGCATTAGAGTTGTTTCATGATATTCTTTTTCCATCTCTCATTTCTACCTACGTTTGAAGCAGATTGTTTGACTGTATTCGTTTGCTTAGTAAAAATTACGAATCAAGGGAAACCTCTGAAGCCGTTGTGCTGCTTCAGATTTGTTATATCAGTCCATTTTAAGCTAAAGGGCGGAGGAGAAACCAGTTGTCTGTAGGGAAGCCCGAGGATTTAGTGTTGCACCACTACAGTGTTTCCCCTGTATTCTCATTTCTTCCCCCTTCATGTGTCTTCCCACCCCAGCCATCAACTCCCTCAAAGTGCAGGCTAATACGATGTGCTTAGTCGCTCAGTCATGTCCTATTCTTTGCGGCCCGATGGACTGTAGCCAATATGGCTCCTGTGTCCATGGGGATTCTCTAAGCAAGAATACGCGAACGGGTTGCCATGCCCTCCTCCAGGGTATCTTCCCAACCCAGGAATCGAACCCAGGTCTCCCACATTGCAGGCGGATTCTTTACCGTCTGAGCCAGATGGTAATCTTACTAAAATTTTAGAACCGACTTAGAGATAATCATCAGATCAGATCAGATCAGTTGCTCAGTGGTGTCCGACTCTTTGCGACCCCATGAATCGCAGCACGCCAGGCCTCCCTGCCCATCACCAACTCCCGGAGTTCACTCAGACTCACGTCCATCGAGTCAGTGATGCCATCCAGCCATCTCATCCTCTGTCGTCCCCTTCTCCTCTTGCCCCCAATCCCTCCCAGCATCAGAGTCTTTTCCAATGAGTCAACTCTTCGCATGAGGTGGCCAAAGTACTGGAGTTTCAGCTTCAGCATCAGTCCTTCTAAAGAAATCCCAGGGCTGATCTCCTTCAGAATGGACTGGTTAGATCTTGTTGCAGTCCAAGGGACTCTCAAGAGTCTTATCCAACACCACAGTTCAAAAGCATCAATTCTTCGGCGCTCAGCCTTCTTCACAGTCCAACTCTCACATCCATACATGACCACTGGAAAAACCATAGCCTTGACTAGACGAACCTTTGTTGGCAAAGTAATGTCTCTGCTTTTGAATATGCTATCTAGGTTGGTCATAACTTTCCTTCCAAGGAGTAAGTGTCTTTTAATTTCATGGCTGCAGTCACCATCTGCAGTGATTTTGGAGCCCAGAAAAATAAAGTCTGACACTGTTTCCACTGTTTCCCCATCTATTTCCCATGAACTTCCTGATGTTCAAGCTGGTTTTAGAAAAGGCAGAGGAACCAGAGATCAAATTGCCAACATCCGCTGGATCATGGAAAAAGCAAGAGAGTTCCAGAAAAACATCTATTTCTGCTTTATTGACTATGCCAAAGCCTTTGACTTTGGCACTTTTGACTTTGATTGTGGATCACAATAAACTGTGGAGAATTCTGAAAGAGATGGGAATACAGACTACCTGATCTGCCTCTTGAGAAATTTGTATGCAGGTCAGGAAGCAACAGTTAGAACTGGACATG
>NW_011494752.1:2827573-2839700 GCF_000754665.1 Bison bison bison
AAAAGACACTTACTCCTTGGAAGGAAAGTTATGACCAACCTAGATAGCATATTCAAAAGCAGAGACATTACTTTGCCAACAAAGGTTCGTCTAGTCAAGGCTATGGTTTTTCCAGTGGTCATGTATGGATGTGAGAGTTGGACTGTGAAGAAGGCTGAGCGCTGAAGAATTGATGCTTTTGAACTGTGGTGTTGGATAAGACTCTTGAGAGTCCCTTGGACTGCAACAAGATCTAACCAGTCCATTCTGAAAGATCAGCCCTGGGATTTCTTTAGAAGGACTGATGCTGAAGCTGAAACTCCAGTACTTTGGCCACCTCATGCGAAGAGTTGACTCATTGGAAAAGACTCTGATGCTGGGAGGGATTGGGGGCAAGAGGAGAAGGGGACGACAGAGGATGAGATGGCTGGATGGCATCACTGACGATGGACGTGAGTCTGAGTGAACTCCGGGAGTTGGTGATGGGCAGGGAGGCCTGGCGTGCTGCGATTCATGGGGTCGCAAAGAGTCGGACACGACTGAGCAACTGATCTGATCTGATCTGATGAGGAAAGGAGGAATTGATTTTTTTTTTTTTTTGGTCACCCTGGAAAGCAAAGCAAGAACCAGTGGGCTCAAGTTACAAGAAGTTAGATTTTGTCAACAAGAAGAATTCTCTAACATTTAGGAAAAACTGGACAGGAGAAAATGAAAGTGTTAGAGAAGAAGCTGGATTTCATTTGTCTGGAATGTTGTCAGAGGGAAATCGTGTACTTGGGTCAGACTACATGACCTATAAGGTCCTTCCAACTGAGGTTTTATTAATTAGACACCAGGCACCAAGCATCCTATCATCTCTTATTTTTTTTAACTGCCCATTATCTGTAAGGAAGAACCCAGGACAAAGAGAGATGGAACATACATTGTGTACATACACAAATGGAAGTTAGTATCTCATATAAAAGGGAAAATGGTGTTTTTCTATTTTGTGAAAGTGGATATCTTTTTCTAGTCCTTTAAAATATCCAAGCAAAATTGTTTAATGCTTCCCAATAAATCTAATAAATTGAAGCAGAAGTTCAAAAATTAACAGCCACAATAGTTTATTTACAGTTGAACTCTTTATAAGATATTTACAAGACAACCAATTTTACACATCAGAAATGGTATCAAAAGTATGAATTACAACACAGACAACAATATGAAATGGGCATAAAACAAAGCTGAAGTAGACAGACAAGCAATTTCTTTTTTTTAATTTATTAACACTAGCTTAAACTTTGTTAAAGAAAGAAACAAAGAACTATGTTTTAGGAGAACGGCAGGGCCTTCACTTGAAGATTGAATTTCACAGTGTTGTATCCCATGTAGGGAAAAAACAAGACTAATTTCCCCCCACACTCTGACACACTGTCTTTTTGCTCTTGGAACTTGGCTCATCTACTCTCCAACCTCCTCGAAAAAACTTCAACATATCCAAATCAAAGGAGAATTGATCTAGAAGAGGGGGCAATAAAATAGATACTAGGTAGAGGGAAAACCAAGAAAATTAGAATCCACGTAAGTCTGGGCAAATAGCACCTCATGGATTCCTCTTCATCTAACTTGAGTTCAGAATCTGGGAAGTCCCTTGGGTAGGAACAAACAAAGGTGAAATCTGCTAACCCATATCCAAAGGAATCCAACAAATGCTGAAAATTAAGAAACTGAGAGGAATCAAGGAATAAAATAAGGAGACACTGACTGGTCTTTTTTCTTCTTGGGCACATTTTAAAGGAACATAACATAGGTCAGAGTAGGAAAGCCAAACAGTTTGCCATATTAAAATGATGGAGAACAAAGAAAATCTGGCCTAGTTTTTCTAGAAATCTCCTTCCTCTCCTTAAGGTGTGAGATGAGAGCCCCTAGTGGAGTAAGTCCTATTTCTCTCTACATTCTTGCTGCAAAGAAGTTCACAGCAGGTTCCCTTGTGGAGAGCCCACTCTCCTAAGCAGATGGAGTTACAAATGAAAACCCATAGCCACACACACACACAAAGGAGAAATAAGAGCAGCAAGATCATCCAAGAATACTACATGTGCTGCCCGAGTAATTCCTTTAAAAGTCAAACTCAGGGAGCACAGACCAACATCTCACAAAAAGCTTTAGCAGTGGGAGGCCCCTGAGGAACTTTTTTCTTCCCTTCCCACAATGGTATCCCATTCTCTCATGCTCCACTGTCGGGCCGGCCACACACCCTACATACCTTGGCTTCTCCTCTAAAAGTGCTAATAATCTGGGGACATATTCTCTTCAAGGATAAAAGCCCCTACCTTCTAGGAGATTAGACCCCTACTTGTTTTCATACAATAGTCCTGAAGACTAAAGAAAGGCAATTCCTATATATTTAAGACCAGAGGTCTTGGCTCTATTTTCCTTCCAGATAGTTACAGGGATCTTACACTGAGACCAAAGTGGCCTGGAGTGCTGTCCTGAAATTTTTTAACAAAATGGGGGAGGTGAGGGTTGGGAGGGGGGAACCAAGATGGTACACATACAAATCTATTTTTACAAAATGAACTGGAGAAGCTCATTAGGTACATCTGTTTGTTTCAAAATGTAGACATTTGCCAGCCAGAGGAAGCACATATTTCCACATACATCCCCACCCTCCCTAAATCTCTAACCCACCACCAAGAGCTCAGCTAAAAGGATAAAACCCAACTAAGGAATACTCAAGAGGTGATGTGACACAAAGACATCTGTACAGGATCTGGCATGCCATTCCCAAACACCAACTGCTTTTGTTTAGAGCCATAACTGGCCCCAGACTAACCATCCTCTTTCTCTCTTCAGAAGATTTTATTCTTGAGGGGTGGGGAAAGAAATTCAGTTACCCATTAACTTAAGAAAATAATCACAGCCAAACATCCCTTCCCACATGGCTGTATCACAAAACAGTTTTAAGACAACTGTGTTTTCAGATATTTATCAACCAACTCTCCATTATCTTTTCTACCCTGTGAAGATGACTTGCTTCATCATGTCACTTGTTATTCCTCATCTGGTCCTTAAGCTCCTGGTGAAATTTTGTTTTGTTTTAGGGTAAAAACCACTATACCCATACTATAAGGAAGGGTATACGGGGCGAGAAGAGTGCCATGCAGGCACAACTCTAAAGGCAGGGGTTGCTTCATCTTCCACAAGTCTAATGAAGAGAGCCCTTTTACCCCTTTAACATAGGCAAATGTAAAGAAGCAGACCCCTGAAGCTTCCAAGTCTGCCATCCTATAGATTTAAGTTGAGAACTCATTTCCCCAGAAAGGGAAAAGAAATCCCAATCACCCTCCACAATTCACAATTAGCCCAATGAAAGAGTTTTTGTGAAATCAGAGTGATGAAAACAAAACCAAGATCAGGGGAGTATGGAAGGGCATTTTCAGCAAATGGTAACATACATAAGGACATAGGTCACATATACAGGTCTCTGCCACTCCCTGGGAATGGCATGCTACAACTATCTGAAGACAGAAGGTTCTTGCCAGCACAGCTATTTCCTACACGTCCGATGAGGTGTTTGCTTCTTCTGGATCTCCAACCTGCATCGGCTACGCTCATCCAACCAGGGCAGCTCAAAATTCCTGGCAAAAAAAGAATAAGGAAATCAACCTGCAAGACTAGAAGAAATTCGGTATGGACATGAGACTGTCAAAGAGATGGTATATCCTTCACCATTCCTAGCCCTGACTCCCAAGTCCCAAGTTTGGAGTGTCTTTCTTGCCTCAAAGTCAGAGCAACGGTGTGCTATTAAAGTGATTGAATAATCTATTTCTAAATCAAAAAGCAATCCTCCTAATTGCTGGCTTGGGAATCTTCTCATTGCAAAAGCTAGTGGCCCAGGCAGCCTCACTTGTCAAAGAACCATGGCTATCCCTAAGCCAACTATTCCACCTTATACTGAAGCTTTCATGAAGACTGAAAGCGAAGTGAAGTGCAAGCCACCTGAGAAGAGCGAAAAAAACTTTATACTTACTGTGGAGTTAGTTTTGGTAACGGTCGTCCGAATGCTACAACAGGCAAGAAGGGGGTAATCATCAAACTTTCAACTATGGAAGAAAGCCAGATGGGACCTTGTTAGTGACATAGATGGAAGATATCTAGCAACTATACCTCTTCCAAAATACCACATTCATTCAGAGCAAGCTGTATCCTGGGCCTTGTACCCTTTTTCTTCTCCGAGAAACTTACTCTCTTAGATAAACAAAACTTACCATCATCTGGCTCAGGGAAAAATGAGGTAACCTCGGGCTCAGATTCCTGAATTCCTTTCTTTTTATACATTCTGAGCTGCAGTCGCTGTAAAATTCTTTGTTCCCTGATCCTCTGAATATCCCATCTGGGAAAAACAAACCAGACAAAGAAAACAAACAAACCCAATATTACTGAAAACCTGCTCTATAAAGGCAACTCATATAATCCAGATGCTAGGGAGATCCTGGCTGAGACTTCTAGATGAGGGGATGGGGGGGGCGGGGAAGTAGGGGGTAAAGAAAACTGTCTGCTTGATTAGGGAAGAGCTGTTTAGGTCTAGCAGTCTGGATCATGTGTTAGTGTTCCCCACAAGAAAAAGAGGCCAAACATCTTTAACAATAACCACTTCAAAACTGTGTTAGGAAGTCGGTAATTTAAAAGTATTAAGAGCTCCTGGGCTCCCCTCAGCAGGGATGAGATGTCACAGTCCTATAGGCTCAACTGTTCCCACAGTGAACATCTCTAGCCTCACCTTTTCCTTCTCTTCTCATCCAGCTCCAGTTTTGCATGCCTCTTTGAAAACACACTGTCATCCAGGTTCTGTGTAAAGAATAGCAGCTGATAAGTTATTTATCACCATGTGACATGTATTCTCATTTCCAGCTTCCAGGAATAAAAACTCTTTCACCTAAGTCTGTGAGTTCTATGGGTATCATGGGAAACTCCTGGTAACAAAAATCAACGAAACACATACTCCTATCCCCACTCCTACCCTTGTAGAATCTCCGTATTTCAAAATCATTTCTATAACTTTCCAAAGTGAAAGTCACATAAAACTGAAACAACCCTTCAGACTGCCACAAACCCTCCCTACCGCTATACTTTATAAGGGTATGAGTTTAAAGTAAGTATCAAGCTTTCAAAAGGCAAATGAGCTTGGAATATATAATTCTGTTTCTGAGGGGTACATGCCTAACTTTTCTACTTAGCATGAAACCTAGCTCTGTTTTGAATATTCACTAGCTACTTATTTTTTAATAAATCACTTAGCCATTTTAGATCTCAGTTTTTTCATCTATACAACAAAGGAGTTGGACTTGATAATCTCTCAAGTTACCTTCTGGCTTCAGAATTCTATTTAACCCATCCATACAGTTATGATGACATATTCAAGTTATACCCCCATTTCTAGCTATCTCTCACTCCCTCCTACTGACAGGTCTTGGGTACCTACCTCCAAAAGGTCTGAAGGATTTGGGTCCCTTAGAGGCTCTACTGAGTGGTCCCTCCAAGAAGGAACTGGAAAGAAAAAAAAAAAGAAAAAGAAAGGGAGGAGGGGTGGAACCACCCTTAAATCCAAGGTCACACAACCTACTATTCACTAGGACAAGAAGTCTTTCCCCAGATAAGACAAAGTTACCAAGTGATAGGAATCCATTCTATGGCCTCACCTGAAGCCATATTCAGTGTCCTCGCTATGGTATTGAAAGAACCTAAAATGCCATTGCAGTCTGCCAAACACAGGATCACAAAAAACCCTAAACCAATACCTGACAATTCATATAATGGATGCTATTGCAGTTCCTGAAAAACAACTGAAATTTGTAGTCATTTTGAAGTCTACAGTGTAATCACATACCAAAGAATCTCACTCTCCCCCATCCAACTGATGGGGGATACAACTCCCAACCATCCACCATCCCACCAGCCCCCACCCCAGGCCCAGTCAATATAATTCCTATTCTACTCACCAGCCAAGACTGAAGTTTCTCCTGCAACACTTGATGGCATCAGACACCCTAAATAATGCAGGAAAGAAGAATCATCTCAGTGTAAAAAGAAAAAAAGCCCATACCCAAAATGGAGGAAAGGATCATCACTGATGCTCTCACTAGGAAGCCATTTTGTTTTTTTTGAGTTGCTCTTTTGAAAATTTCTCTCGGGGGAGGGGAAGAGGGAACAACAGACAAAAGAAAAGAAAATAAGCCCACCACTTTTTTTTTTTTTACACTGAGACGACTTCTTTTCTTCATTATTTAGGGTGGTTTCCCTGCAACAGTTGATGGCCAAGGATATCAAACCTTAAACTCAGAACATGGCAGGTGAGTAAAAGTTGACCCTATTTTTCAAATAAAAGATCAGTGTTCTCAAAACTTACACATGTAGTCTTCTTAAACAGCTCCCTCCTCCCTCCAAACAAACTACCTTGCTGGTCCAGCCTGAACAACATGCACAAAGACTTTGGCTTCCTTAGAACAAGCCATTGAGACTTCCTCTTGAAATAGGGGCATCCAGAATAAGGATTCACACATTTATTCACAACTCAGGCTCCTCAAAGGACTGGGATCCCCCCAATCAGACTCTGTCTGTACTGCTAGACCCACAATATCAGAGGTGTTTGGAATTTTCTGTACTACGGCAGAAAGGGTTTTCAAAAACAGCCAGTCACACAGAACAGCTCCGGACCAAGCCATTTCTCAATCCCGGATGGGAAATTGCTTCACGGTTTCTCTTGTTACACAGCATTGCCATGGCAGCAAGAAGGTTAACCATTAAGGATGAACCTGTTCAACTGACTGAACCAACAAAAACCTGAACCTAGATCAGGGTCCTGGTCTATCTATGTACTCAAATGTAAGGCCTAATGAATTTTAGATAATGAAGAAGAGTAATCTATCTTCCCCACTTGATTTTGTCACCAGAACAGCCAAACAAAAGCCTGGAGAATGCTCTTGTCTTATTGGAATGGATTCCCATACCCAGCCCTACGAGGGCAAGACACATCAGTAGAAACTCAGGACTGTGACTCTATCCAAGAAGGCTTCCCCACCATCACCCCGGAGCACCCACAGTGACTGTCATAGACTAACATTACACGATTGAAGGCACATTCCAGTTACTGGTTGATGTAGGAGATAGGGAAGCATCTCTGTATGGAAGCCATGAAGAACAAAAAGGGAATGAAGACCAAGGTCCCATACCCCACACCCATCCCAAGCAGCTCAGATATCCCAAGATAGTCCTTATTGTTTGAAAAATAGTTTGTAGACCATTTTATTTAAATATATGAACAACCAATGGGCTACTGCAATCCAAGTAAACTCTTCACATTTAGAACCTTTGTGAAGTATAG
The DNA here is from genome assembly GCF_000754665.1 of Bison bison bison. Taxonomy (NCBI): domain Eukaryota; kingdom Metazoa; phylum Chordata; class Mammalia; order Artiodactyla; family Bovidae; genus Bison; species Bison bison. The sequence continues at coordinate 2,834,916 of NW_011494752.1, forward strand.
TGAGATATAGTAAGACTGTTGGTCTTTGGCAGATTCCTCCTGCCCCCCAGACCGGGACACAGAGATACAGATAAATGTTTATATAGTTAAAGAGCGGAGGCCCAGGTGAAATTCCCCACCCCAAGCTGGCTCCCCAGCCCAAAAATTACCATTGGCCCCTGAGAACACCCAAAGACCACCCTCCCAGGTTTCACACAGTATCAATTGCAGGAACAGTCGTGCATGGCAAAGTATAAGTTCTATGCATTTCACAGCACAGAAAACCCTTCTTTCAGAGGGCATGCAAGTTGCCGGAGATTACACCCCCAAGTCTGGTGCTCTTGTGATGAGCAACTTACTGGCAAACACATCTCCCAGTGTTGTAAGCAGGCAAATACATTGAGCACATTTTGCTGTAATTCCATCTATTTGCAATGCCTGCACAGTGTCTGTCTCTGGCTGTTAACTTACTCATTCTTGACAGAACTCTGCTTTATTGATTGCACTTTTTTAAAAATGCCAAAGGCATTTTCACACTTGTTAGCTTGACCGCCACCACTAGGGTATAAGAGCAAGTGTTCTCTATGCCTTACTTGCTACAGTCTCCTCCTTCTTTGGAGAGGATTCCCGTAATGGTAACGGTGATGGGGGAGGCTGGTGCCAACGACACAAATACATTTCTGTGGTGGAAAGGTACGGCAAATCTTCTATCTCACTTGAGAAGGCTTTCTCCTTGGGATGGATGCTGGGTCCCTTCTGGGGAGTTGAGAGTCTTGGCGGGGTGTCCACTGAAGACCGGGGCTTTTCTGGAGTTTCTTGGCTCCTCAATTCACGTTTACAAACAGTTTCAGATAAGGAACCACAGGGTTCCTCTTTAACAGGAGAGTGCTTAGGAGTTTTTGTTTTGACTTTTGAAAATTCAGGAGCCAGCTTTCTAACAGGAATCTTTCTTTCTGTACTTCCAAATGGGGATTTCCTATTAGATAGGGAAGAAAACATTATAGAATTTTATTGACTCTTGAATAAAATCTGATTTGATTACATTTTCGGGCAAGAGAACTAGCTTGCTCCAAAATGACCAGTATTCAAGTATCTAAATATCTGGGTTCACTTGGCTGTCATGAGCAGGAACAGCCTCATGCTTAACAGTATGTATAATAAGCCTTTAGTAAACGTTTGTTGAACAAGTGAGTTTCCATGCTTAAGCACCTCTACTACTATTCTATTTACTACTAAATCTAAAAAGGTTCCTATTTTATTCCAGATCCTTTAGCTAACATCAGATGCCTCTACTCTGTGGTCTATTTCACTCCTGTCAACCAGATGCCAGTCTTATCCCACCCCTCTATTCCTATACCATGTTAATTACAACCATTTTTTCTTGCTATCTTCTGATTCTCTTTCTCCCACCAGTCTACACACACACACACACACACGCACACTTCAAGAATGTCATCTCCTTTCCTTTTTTACCAACCTAAGTTCTATACTTTTTCAAGATCCATTTCCTCCTTAAACTTTCACTATTCTAACGCACAATAATTAATCTCTTAATAGTCTGTATCACTGTTGTCCATCTGCATATTGAATTCTGAGTTTTCAAAATGTATGCTATCCTTATAGCTAGACTAATCTCTTCGAGTCCAAGGACAGTTAGAGCTTACATTTTTAACATCTACCAGTGTCTAACGCAATGAAGTAATTTAATACTTCCTAACTTGAAGTGAAGGGCTATAGTTTTAAGAAATTCAGCTGTCACATTTGCTGCCCATTCTCTTTATGATGTATACTGCATTCTGTAATTATTACTGTGGCCAAAATGTTCCTAACAGACTTTTATAGCCCACACAAGGATGTTTCAGTTTCTCAGTGCAGAAGACCTTGTGATTCAAGATACAGTTGTATTAAAACTAATTCATAAGTCCTCATCCCTTACTCTAAGTCACTGCAAACAAGTGACCTCAAGTCCAGACAGTGTAAGAAAGTTATCAGCACACCTTTTGTGTCCCTTTCCACTCCGCCCACAGGAGAAAGGCTTGGGAGGCAGAGTCTGGGGTGTCTCAGAAAGCTCCGGCTGGCACTCCAGTTTAATTTTCTCCGATAGCTCCGTTTCCTCTCTTTCTTCAGTTTCATAGCCCTGAAACAGCTTGTGCCTTTCTTTCTCGTTATCCTTCTTTACCAGCTGCATCCGCCTTTCCATACGTTCAATCCGAGCAAGGAGCTAAAAAAGAGAGTGGCAAAATGCAGACTTAAAAAACAGAAAAATTAAACACAGGTACTTATCCCCATTCTGGAATCAGTCTGGTCTTCTGCCTCTTTCCATGAACCACAACAATTCAACTTATTTTTAACAGGCAGACATAATCTGAATAGATTTTCTTAATCACAATAGAGAAGACAAGGTGCACTGGTTAATTGGCGCTAATGTAGTTGGGGAAGGACATGGGGAATCTGTAGTTCATTCTTCTGAAAAAAATCCTCTTCACCGGGAGAGGCCACAACATGCCTTTTAAATGGCATGGTCTCTGCTACTGCTAACATGTGGCTCCAAGTCAGTTTGGGAGTTTCCAGAATTAACCTTAATGTTCTTTTAGGAGGCCCTGAAGTTCTCCAAACACTATCCTCTCTACTTCCACTCAAAAATGCTACACACAAGGGCAAAGTGCAGACAGTACATTGAGACAGAATTAAAAGCTCACACAATCACAGTGCTGCTAGGGATTGCAATGTTATTTGAAAGGGGGTACGGTAGGGTGGGGAGGTGCCACCTAAAATGTGAACACTCAATTTGGAAAACTTATAAAAAGAACCAGTCCCATCAATCATCAAATACGCATATTGCTTTGCATTTGAGATAACAGAAAAACTTACACCTATTTATTTAAATATTGAAAAGTCTTTTGACTCTAATAATTAAAGGGAGGACCACATGATCAAACACAAAATGGAAGTCTATCATCATTGAAAATTTCACATTAAAATGTTCTGAGAAAAGATGCCAACTGTGCTACTTATACTCTATAACAAGAATTTTATTTGGGTTAGACAGTGATATTAATGTTGACTTCATTATATCCACTTAGCTGCACAGATCTCATGAGGCCAAATAACAACTGGAATAAGAGAAACAAGCTTAAGCAACACTAAGACTGCAATACACAACAGAGGCAGTGAATGCCAAGTTCAGACTGACACTCTATCCTTAACTCACCCCACTTTTCCTGCCTAGGAAAATCTGCAAAAGGGCCATTACCTCAGGAACTGAGCAGAAACCACAATCAGCAGAGAGCCCCCTGTCCGCCACACTCTCATTTCATCTCCTGTTTTGATTCACGGCTTTAACGTTACTTAAGCATGTTTGTTTGTGGATGACATTTCCTTGATTTCTTCTCCTTCACTGGTCGTCCTCTCCCCACTCCCCCCCCCCAAGTCAGGACATGATGTGTTGTAACTACAGTACCATCACACCCCTAGACTGCAGTACAGTAGCTGAGCAGTGCCACCTCCATATTGAGTAACTTCCACAAATCAACACCATGAAATATTTTAATGAGACCGGCCCCAGCTCCCATCCCACCTTGCAGAATGCATTCTCTAATAAAACAGTTGCTGCCTGAAGAGATTCATTTGGAAAGCAAACAAAATGAATAGCCCTCTGCTCCCTTGCTCAGCCCTTGGCGCACACAACGCCAGAGAGAGAGAGGGAGGGAGAGAGAGGAGAGACAGAGACTGCTGCAGCCTGAACACAACAATTGTAGAAACCATGTTTATTTTTAGGCAGCTGTAAGGTATGCTAGCACTATAATATCCCACCACCACAGCTTTCCTGATATCTGGAGTATGTTTTAACACATCAGGTGCCCTTAACTACTGCTACAAGGGTAATAAAATAAAATAAAACAAGCCCATATAGTCATGCTCCTCAGAAGTACAAAGAAATAATAAATGACTTCCCTACATCTTAAGATTCTAATATAGGAGGAAAAATTTTGGTCTACTTAATACATTTAATAAGCTTAATTTCCCCTGATGCCTTAAAACCCTTCCAGTTTCTAAACACCATGCTTATACAAGGGAGCTGGTCAGTAAGTCATGTTTTATAACTCAGATTCCTATTAAAACAAACAAAAAAACCCCTGAAATCAAAGGTGATGATTCTCCTAATATCATTTTAAAAAGCTAAAACAGGATTCCACTGTGAGTCACCCCAACCCCTCTGCCAATGAAAAGGTCTACTACTCTATCTAGATAAAGATGCTACAGCAGTGCTTAGAGCAACAGCTGCTATGGCCCTCTCCTCCAGAATGCATTTCTAACGCAAAGCTCTTGAACTCCTTCCATAAAGCAACCACATATGCATCCCACCTTTTCATTTTTCAACCCCTCACAAATCAGGTCTTTCCCACTCAACGTCTTTCCCACTCAACGTCTTTCCCACAAGTCTGGGGCTGTCATTTTAAATTAACCCTTTGGCACCTGAAACTTCCCCTCCCCCTCCTCCTGGGAGGTTGCCCTTTAACCCTTCCCTCCAACCCAACGTGTCTGTGAGCCTGGCTCCCAAGGACCCAGCAACTGAGAAGACTCCTTTGCTGGTGGCCGACCTCCTTACCCCTAACTCAGGGATACCTTAACCTCCTACAGCCCCCTTCCCCCGAGCATGCGCACAACTCGCTCCTCGTCCCGAACGCAGATTAACCCTTCCCGTACCGTGTCTCTCTCTGACTTCAGCTCCTCGATCTCCTTTTCCTTGGCTTGCAGCTGCTGCTGCTGCTGTTCGATGAGGTCCAATTGCAGCAGAAGGATCTG
>NW_011494752.1:2839800-2840045 GCF_000754665.1 Bison bison bison
CCGAGGGGGTGGCAGCTGGGGGAGCCGCCCCACCCTTGTCCCCAGCCCAGGGCGTAGGCTCTTTGGCCGCCGCCACGAGAGAGCCCGTCTGAATGGGCAGCACCGCCTGATACTTGGGTCGGGGACTGCAGCCGGCTCCGGCTGCCGCTGGCTCCCCCCCAATGCCAGCTTGTTTGGTGGCCGGGGGTGGACAGGGCAAGGGCACCGAGCCGCCCCAGCTCTCTTCCTGCTGCCCGGGGGCCGCC
>NW_011494752.1:2840719-2840844 GCF_000754665.1 Bison bison bison
CCCCAGCCGCAGCCGCCGCCGACCGGAGGGCGCATGCGCCGGGGAGAAGCAGGCGGGAGTGAACCGGGAGCGGAGAAGAGGGAGGCGGGCCGCGCTATTGTGAAAGGGGCCGCTGTCGCCTGGAG
>NW_011494752.1:2840944-2841348 GCF_000754665.1 Bison bison bison
GAGGCCCGCCGCCGGCCCATGGGGGCCTCGCCGCCGCCTCTGCTGCCGCCGCCGCCGCCTTCGCCTCAGAGGCAGAAGCCTCGCACCCAGCCGCCCCCGAGCTCATCCCCGGAGCTCGCTTCGGCCCCCCCTGGCCCGGCCGGGCCCGCCTCGTCTCCCCACCCCACACCCCCTTCCCCGCCCCGGCCCCCCGCCCCGGAGCTCGCCTCAGCCGCCCCGAGCCTCCATTTTCCCCCCCCTCCTCCTCAGGAGGGGGTGGGAGGGATGGGTCCGCCCAAAGCCCTCCTACTACGGGAGAGGGTCTGTCGCCTCACCCGGGGGTCTCCGGACTCGGGGTCCCCCTCCCCCACAGTCACCCCCGACGCCTCAGCGTTTCCCTTTAAAAAAACGGAGCCGCTCCAACC
>NW_011494752.1:2841448-2855683 GCF_000754665.1 Bison bison bison
AAGGTGGGCTGCCGGAGGAGGGGCGAGCCGGGGGAGGGTCCGGAGGAGGGAAGAAAGGGCGAGGGCGGCGACGGGCTGTAGGCGAATGCTGAGGCTCTGGGAGAGAGAGAAGCGCGAGAGAGTGGAGTTGAGAGGAAGGAAGGGGGCTTTGGGAGGCAGATGCGCCCTCCGTGGAAGTGTATCGAGTGCTCCATGTACCCGGCCTGCGCTGAGCGAACCCTTTCCCGGGCACGTTGGCAACAGGCCTGACCCTCACTGGAGGGGCCCCGCGGCCCCGCGCGCCGCCTGGACCAGAGTTAGGATGCAGGTTCCTGTTTGAGCTTGTGGGTGTTTCCTGGGCATAGAATTCTAACCCCTCTATCCCTGTGCTCCCCAGCAACCCCACACTTGTATGGGAGAGAATGCAGTTCTTTGTCTCTAAGGGACCCAGACCAGAAACGGAGGGGACCTCTGGTACCCCGAGGGAGGAAAATCCATGATGTCTGCTGCCTAGGGAGTTGTTGCCACCACCTCCCTAGAATGAAGTATTGCCAACTACCAACAGTTCTTTCCCAACGGCCACCTCCCCAGACTTGTTAAGTCACTTCTAGCGTCTTCTGGGGGTGTTCATGAAGGACTGAGGCAAAGGAAGTCTCATAAAGGATCTTTACCTTTACCGACAATAGAAATACTTTAGGGTATTAACGTATGCTGAGCACTTTGTCCTCTCTGTGTTCATTTTGTATGTCTGTCTAACCTTTCAGGCAGCTTTAGCCAACAAGTCCTTACAGAATTTCTCCTTGAAAACTTTTAAATAGTTTTTATTGATTTTTCTTTTCTGTTTAGGTGGGATTTTTTTTTTTTTCCAGTCTATATGGATATGACTAACATTAGTTGGCCTCATGTGAAAACCTCTAATTGAAACTGTGCCTCTGCCCTGTGAGCTCAGAGCATGAAGCACTGCAAACTTTAAACAAATGGATGGGAATGTGCTAAAAAGCCAAGGGAGCCACAGCCCTCTTCTGCCAGACTGTATGGCCTCAGATCTGCAAAGGGAGTATTTGGAGTTAGGGATACCAGTTAAGTGGGGGCCATGTGTGGCAGGAGGCATATAGAATATGGTGATCTTTTTCAGTGTCAAGACCTTCAATACCATCTCTACACTGCTCACATGCTCACTCATGTCCGACTCTGCGACCCCAAGGACTATAACCTGCTAGGCTCCTCTGTCCATTTTTCAGGCAAAAATACTGGAGTGGGTTGCCATTTCCTACTTCAGGGCATCTTCCCGACCCAGGGATCAAACCCAAGTCTCTATACTAGCAACTCCTAAATTTAGATCTTCTTCCTAGGCTCATTCCCTCACTCCAAAATGATATATTCAGATGCCTAGGAAACATATCCACTTGAACTTCTAATAGGCATTTCAAATTTGTGTCTAAAATCACACTCCTGAATTTGCCTCATCTAAATCCTGCTTCTATAGCCTTCCTCTCTCTCTCAGTTCACATCCAGTCAGTCTTCAATACCATTGCCCTTCAATATGTATATCCAGAAACATACACCTTTGCAACATTTCCACAACTTCCACCTTGAGCCATAATCTGAGCCATAATCGTATCTCACCTTTTTTTTATTGCACTAACATTGTAATTAGCCCCTCAGTTTCAACCTTTGCCTTCCCCCACTGAGGTCTGTTCTCAACACAGCAGCCACAGTGAACCTGATATGAGAACATGTTCTTTCTCATGACTTCCCATCTTACTTGGAGTAAAAACAAAATTATCCTTTTGGTTTTTAGAATCTGGTGACTCCTACTACTCTCCCCCTTACTCAGTCCCTTCCTGCCACACTCACCTCTTTGCTGTCCACACACACCCAGCATGGGTCTGCTCACTTGCTATTCTCTCCACCTGTGTCACTGTTTCTTCAGATATTCACATACCTTCCTATTCATTGCTTCTGTGTTTTAGTAAATGTCTTTTCATCAAGCCTTCTTTTCTGGCTATCTTATGTAAACCCACAACCTCTTCTAAATTCCTTCCCGGGCCTTTCCTGCTTTAGTTTTTTCATAAACTTATTACTATCTGAAGTGAAGTGAAATGAAGTCGCTCAGTCGTGTCCGACCCTTTGCGACCCTGTGGACTGTAGCCCACCAGGCTCCTCTGTCCATGGGATTCTCCAGGCAAGAATACTGGAGTGGGTTGCCATTTCCTTCTCCAGGGGATCTTCCTGACCCAGGGATCAAACCCAGGTCTCCCACATTGCAGGCAGATGCTTTAACCTTTGAGCCACCAGGGAAGCCCCTAATAGATAATGTTAGATATTACTATCTAATATGTAATTTATTGTGTTTATTGTCCTCTTCCACTAGAATGTGAGCTTTATGTTTTCTTTCTCTGCTGTCTCCTTAGCCCGTAGAAATATATCTGGCCTAAAGTAGGCAGTTAATAAATATTCACTGAGTAAATGAAGTGTTTAGATATTTAAGAGAAAGCCTCTACCCTTGACCTTTAGCTTGGTTGAGAGTGACAGCCTTATTAATAGGGTGTAAATAGTGAAACCTAGGGAAGAAAAAAGTTGTCTAGAAGCACAGAGAAGATAGAACATACTATCTGGAGGGAACTGAGGAAGTGACAACTGAAGTGGGTCTTAAAGGCTGAGGCCATAGGAGGACATTGCAGAGTTGAGAACATTACAGATACCTGGGATAAAAGGATGTATTGGAGGAAATGGAGAAGTCAACTGGACTTTAGCTTGGATAGTGGGGAATATAGGCGATAAAACAGGCGAGGTATATTGAGACCAGATTATTGAGGTCTGAAGGCCCAGTTAAGAAATGGATACAATCGACCCTCCACATGCACAGGTTCCACATCTACAGGTTCAACCAAGTGCAAGTTGAAAATATTCAGGAACAAAAATTCCAGAAAGTTCCAAGAAGCAAAACTTGAATTTGCTACAAGCCCAACAATGATTTACATATCATTTGCATTGTGTTAGGTATTGTAAGTAACTAGAGATGACTTAGAGGATATGCATAGGCTATATGCAAATATACACCATTTTATATAAGAGACTTGAGCACTCGAGGATTTTGGTATCCTGAGCAGGATTTTGGAACCAATCCCTCTCTGAGGGACTTGAGACAACTGATTTATCAGCCAAGGTGAAACACTGAAAGATTTCCAGCAAAGTGAGGAATAATCAGATTTGTGTTTTTGAAAGCTAATATATGTTTGTACTGAAGGCAGGAGACCAACTTGCAGGCTATTAGTTCAAGTGAGAGATGATAAATGGTTAATATAAGGCTTGAGAATCTAGTTTTTGCATTATTATTTTACAGAACTTTGTAATCAATTGGAGAAGGAAATGGCAACCCACTCCAGTACTCTTGCTTGGAAAATCCCGTGGACGGAGGAGCCTGGTGGGCTACAGTCCATGGAGTCAGAAAGAGACAAGACTGCACGACTAAACTTTCACTTTCTTTGTAATCAGTAGAAACAGTGAGGAAGGCATGAGGGAGAAGGAGGACTTTGTGGTCGACTTCTAAGACCAGGATTTGTTCCATGAACAAATTCCCTGTTCTCTTCCTCACTAGACCAAATGTTAGTCGCTCAGTCACGTCCAACTCTTTGTGACCAATGGACTTCAGCCCACTAGGCTCCTCTGGCCATGGAATTCTCCAACAAACTCCCGTTATTAGTCAAAGCTATGCTTTTTGCCAGTAGTCGTGTACAGATGTGAGAGGTGGGCCATAAAGAAGGCTGAGCACCAAACAATTGATGCTTTTGAACTGTGGTGCTGGAGAAGACTCTTGAGAGTTCCTTCAAGAGCAAGAAGATCAAACCAGTCAATCCTAAAGGAAATCAACTTTGACTATTCACTGGAAGGACTGATGCTGAAGCTCCAATATGCTGGCCACCTGATTCAAAGAACTGACTCATTGGAAAAGACCCTGATGCTGGGAAAGATGGGGCGGGCAGGAGGATAAGGGGGTGACAGGATGAGATGGTTGGATGGTATCATTGACTCAATGGATGTGAGTTCAAGCAAACAGAGATAGTGAAGGACAGGGAAGCCTGGCGTGCTACAGTCCATAGGGTTGCAAAGAGTGACACAACTGAGTGAACAACAAGACCAAATCTGGACTGTCATCACCTGGGAACTTGTTCGAAATGCAAATTCTTGGGTCCCAATCTGCTGCTGCTGCTGCTAAGTCACTTCAGTCATGTCCAACTCTGTTCAACCCCATAGACGGCAGCCCACCAGGCTCCCCCGTCCCTGGGATTCTCCAGGCAATAACACTGGAGTGGGTTGCCATTTCCTTCTCCAATGCATGAAAGTGAAAAGTGAAAGTGAAGTTGCTCAGTCGTGTCCAACTCAGCGACCCCATGGACTGCAGCCTACCAGGCTCCTCCATCCATGGGATTTTCTAAGCAAGAGTGCTGGAGTGGGGCACCATTGCCTTCTCCGTGGGTCCCACCCTAGACATAGTGAATCAGAAACTCTGGGTGGGATTAAGCAGTATGTGTTTTAACAAGTGCACCAGATGATTCTGATTCACCTTAAGTCTGAAAAACACTACATTGGCGTCTATATCAGGACCTATTATTCGAGAACCAGATAGTAAATATTTTAGGCTTTGACAGCAGTGGAATTTCTTGCACTATTCAACTCTGCTGTTGCAGCACAAAAGACTGTAAATGAACAAATGGTGGCTGATGGTTAAGGTACCACTGGTATGGGGATTTAGAGGGAATGACAGGTTGCAGATTCACTGTTTGAAAGCAAAGGCTCTGGTGTGAATACCGCAACAGTGATCACATTCCTACCATGTTACAAAATTTTATTTATGGACACTGAAGTTCAAATTTCATACATTTTCATGTTATGTGAAATACTACTTTAGATTTTCAATATTCAAAAATACTTAGCTGAATTATTAGAGAAATGCAAATCAAATTATAATGGAGCACCACCTCAAACCAGTCAGAATGGCCATTATTTGAAAGTTTACAAATAGGACTTCCCTGGTGGTACAGTGGATGAGAAACCAGCTGCCAATGCAGGGGACTCAGGTTCGATCCCTGGTCCAGGAAAATTCCACATGCCTCAAAGCAACTGAGGGTGTGCACCACAAGAGAAGCCATTGCAAAAAGAAGCCCGAGCGTCTCAAGAAAGAGTAGCCCCCACTTGTCACAACTAGAGAAAGCCTGTACACAGCAATGAAGACCCGGTGCAAACAAAGATAAATAAATACGTCTACAAATAACAAATGCGCCCATGTAAATTTAATGCCAGGCTCCTCTCTCCATGTGGATTTTCCAGGAAAGAATACTCGAGTGGGTTGCCATGCCCTCCTCCAGGGGATCTTTGATCCCAACCCAGGGATCAAACCCAGGTCTCCCACATTGCAGGCTGATTCTTTACTGTCTGAGCCACCAGCGAAACCAAAATTTAAGGCAGGGTGGCTTAATACTGTCACTTACTCAGAGATCACATACTTGCTATTTTGCAAATGTTGAAATGTACCTTTCTAAAATGATGATGATAGTACACAGCAATTGGTAGTGGTAGTTTTTTAATGTCCTTACTTGGCAAAATAAAAAGCTGGCAATCCTACATCAGTTCCCTACATTTTTTTTTTCCTAAAAACTTTACAGCACTGAAATCCAAAATCTAGGATTTCACTGCTTCAGACTAAGTAAACATGCTTTTCTCCCCCAAAAGGCTGGAATTTTGAATTTGATGTCTGATCTCCTTGATCTCAATTCATTGGATGAGGTGAATAAACTACCAGAAAACTGAAACTTGGGAAGAGAAACTCTCTAAAAAGGAAGAGAATTTTTGCTTCGAAACCATTAGTTTTTTTTTTAACTAATCGTATTTATTTATTTTGGCTGTACTGGGTCTTTAGTTGGAGAGAGTGGGGGCTATTCTAGTCACAGTGCACAGGTTCCTCATTATGAAAGCTTCTCTTGTTACTGCGCACAGGCTCTAGGGCTCCTGGGCTTCAGTAGTTGTGGCTCTCCGACTGTGGCAAGGCTCAACAGATGTGGCCCATCAGCTTAGTTGTTCTGAGGCACGTGGGGTCTTCCCAGATCAGGGATGGATCCTGTGTCTTCTGCATTAGCATGCGGATTCTTTATCACTGAACCACCAGGGAAGCCCTATCATTAGGTTTTAAACTGTGATAATCCCTAAACTAGGACACATAAGGACATAAGATACCAAAGAGTAAAGACCAAGAGGGAGAGAGTAGACCTGCTGGCTTGAGAAGGAGCCTGAGGTAAACCATAGGACCCATAAATCAAGTCCCTAAACACTTCTCTGCCTGTTTCATCCCTAATGGGATAATGACCATTTCCATTTGCCCTCTGGCTAAGTGTATGGATGGAGATAAAGCCAACACTTCAACCATTATTCTTAAGACTTTTGGAATGACGGAATCCCATTTCCATGACCTACATTCTTTGAATGGAAAGCCTATAGTGTGGAAAAAGCATGTAGCAAACCCTTTTACCAGTCTGGGTCCTGGTTTCCCCAGACCAAAAAAAAATAGATCACCTTTAAGACTGCATGAAGTTGCCTTTCCCTAAATAGTGGGGTAGAACTAAGTAGTATAAAGAGACTTGCTTTGGCTTCTTCCCAGAAAGAGAAGATTCATCTCTGCAGCTTCCTGAGGCTCTCGGAAAGGTAAATAAAGACTGGGGCTGCGTAGCTGGCAGTAGCCCAGCTCCACAGGGCACCGAAATGAGACCCACGGGTGGAGAGGCTACCTTTCCCTTCTGGAGGATTGGGGGATGGGGAACCAGCATGGAGCCACAGAAGTTTCCGGCTCTGAAGCTCGGCACCGGCCCAGAGCTCTTTCTGGCAAAAACCCTGCCCTGCGTTCCAGGCTTCCGGAGCAGGATGCTTGCGTGCCGCTCCCCTTCTCCCCTCCGCGGGGGCCTCTCCGCAGGACACACCCTCCACCCTCTCTGCTGCCTTTTTTTTTTTTTTTTTCAAATAAAATCACAACTCAAATTCGGGCATATTTCTCCCTTTGCCAGCCCCGCCAAAACTTTCAGCGAGTCCCGCCCACTCCACGTGGACCTCCCTTCCCTTCCCAGAAACCTCTGCGAGGACCCCACCCCCAACACGTGACCAATTATTACATTTCCTTCTTCGGCTCCTTTTTCGCTGGCAAAAGGACTTTTAACGACTGAACAAAAGTGCCCCCTTCAGGGTGAATGTGGAGCAGCAGCATGGGGAGAAGAGGAAAGCTGATTGAGGGCTGGAGTGCAAAAGGGGGCTGTTGCTGCCTCTACTTAAGATTATTTCAAACCCACGTAACTCCCTGGCTGATAGCTTTAAGGATCATACAACTAAAAGATGAGGCAAATTCAAGAGGAGGAATATCGTGAAAGGAAATTGTTTTGGAGGAGGAGTTGGGTAGAGTTTTAATCCCTAGCTGCAAACTTGACTACCTGTACTTGATTTCCCTAGAGTTCTTCACGATGTTGGCAGAGCTCTCGGAGATCCCCGAATACCAGCTGAGTTCTTTAATTATGTGCCGGATAACGGGAACGTGACCTCTCCTAGAGTGAGCCTTCAGTTTGTGGCCTCCTCCATCACCTCCCTTTCCCCAACAACACTGAAAACAGTTCTTCTTCTATGGGCTGTTTCCTCAAGCTGCAAATTATTTCCAGAATGCAGAATCCTCTCCCAGCGTTGAGAACATTTGCCCAGGATGGGTAGAGCCCTGGAAGATCATGTTGGAGGAAAGGGGAGGGCAGGACAGTAAAAATCAGTCCAGTGGTAAGGTTTGATGCAGAGCAAGGGGACTAACCAGGAAAAGCTAGCCAGTTCAGTCGCTCAGGCGTGTCCGACTCTTTGCAACTCCGTGGACTGCAGCATGCCAGGCTTCCCTGTCCAGCACCAACTCCCGGAGCTTGCTCATGTCCATCAAGTCGGTGATGCCATCCACCATCTCATCCTCTCTTGTCCCCTTCTCCTCCTGCTTTGTCTTTCCCAGCATCAAGGTCTTTTCCAATGAGTCAGTTCTTCACATCAGGTGGCCAAAGTACTGGAGCTTCAGCTTCAGCATCAGTCCCTCCAATGAATATTCAAGACTGATTTCCTTTAGGATTGACTGGTTTGATCTCCTTGCAGTCCAAGGGATTCTCAAGAGTCTTCTCCAGCACCACAGTTCAAAAGCATCAATTCTTCAAGTGAAGCTAAACAGAGGGAACCGTTTTCCTTGGGAAAAATTCTCACAAAGACTTTGTCCATTTTCTTCTCCACTCCTTTTCCCCAGGTAAGATGTGAGACTGAGGGTTTGGGTAGGAATTGGGGTAATGGAAGGTATGCGACTGAAGGCTGACTAGGAGAAAGGGTTGTACATTAAGCAGTGCTCAGAAAAGGAAGGGTAAATTTAAAATCAGAATAGTCGGGTGCCATTTGTCCCTCCAGAGTCATAGAGGTCATAGTAGATAACCCAAAGGCTAAAAGTCTCTTGGGCCACAAACAGGGGGACTTCCATTGTAGCCAAGAGGTACACTACCCAGGGGCATACTAAAGAGAGATGTGTGGAAGGGAATGGGAGGAGTCCTAAGGCACTTATTTTCCAGCGAAACAGCTCCAAGGCAATGAAGCTAGAACGTAAAGGACACTTGCCCTTCTATAACTCAGCATCTGTCAGCGCTCCGGTTACCAGGTGCTATTTCCAGAGTTCTGGGCCTAGTGCAGGAAAAGGGAGGGGCCCTGGTGGAGAGGCTGAGGGAGACCCGATGGACTCCTCCCCCAGCCCAGCTGCAATTCCAGATTTTCGCCACTCGGGGTCTCCCGAGCTCAACCACAGCCCCAAAGTTAGGGACGCGGAGACAGAGAACCTCCAGAGGACTGTTCAGGACTTCAGTGGTGACCCTGAGCAGAGAGGTGACTTAGGGGTCATTTGCTCTGAAGCTGCAGACCCTTCGCATGGCTGTTGGGAAGACATTCAGCCTCAGCCTTTCTTTCTAAAAGGGATTCGTGGGACCAAGAACTATAATAGCTCCCCACCTCTTACCCTCCGAAGTCATTTCCTCCCCTGCGCGTTTCCTTCCCCTCCCCCATCCTCGCGGTAGGAGCACTACCACCATCCCCCACGGCCTGTCAGAGTCCGGAGGAATGCTCTCACCCTGGCTGGGTGCCAAGCTCTGGACTTCCTGGGCTTTGGGGTGGGGCTTGGCCAAGGGGAAGCCCTTTGGACAGGAGAGCCACCCAATCCTGTATAGCCTGCTCGCTCGCGCGCTCTCGCTCTCTCTCTCTGCCTGCTAAGCAAAAGGCTCATCTATCATTCTCTGTCACCATCACCTAATTTCCTATCCCCATAATAGGATTTCCTTGCCAGAGCAAAACATCCACAATCTGGAGGTGGTGGGCATCCTAAACACTGGTTCGTAGTGAGAGGTGGGGGTTGGGGGAAAACTATTTTAGAACCTGTCTTGCCTGTTCCAGAAGGCCTGTAGCTGGAAGCAGAGGTTCAGCAGCCATGGTCCTGAGCCCTGGGGCTCCTTGTGGATCCTTCTCAGAGCCATTGGGTCTAAGGAAGTACGTCTCTTAATAGTAAAGCTTGGGAGTGGATTTCTGCATATCTGACTACTTCTACCAAGCCTCCATGTTCCTGAAATAAATCAGTTGAAATCTAAACTTGTTGGTCTACCTCAGGGCCAAGGAGATCTTTCCAGCCGACTGGAATGGGTTCAGTGAGAATGGGTAATGGGCAAAAACTACTCCCAAATCTAATGAATATAGAGACCAGGCCTGTCAGAGACCTCTGGCTCCTATCCAGTGGGTCACTGCTCAGAAATGTTTTTGCGTTGGGGGGATAGGAGAGTCTTCTGATATTGTCCACAAATGACAAAGTGAGAACTCAACCCTACCTCACAGTCCACCAGTGCAGATTTTGCAGCCTGTCTCCCTGAAGTCATCATCTGCAGATCTGTGCTAGATTCCCAAGTTCCTGTCTTGAAACCTCAGCACCCCCACACCAGGGCCTAGGGGAGAGCCGATGTAGGTCATTGCAGCTGAACCTGCAGGGCTGTCTGCTCCTTGAGCCCAGTGCCTTTCAGACACAGAGAGGAAACCTTGCAGAGAAGTGAGAGAAAGGGCTCTGTGAGAACCGGAGGAAAGCATATTCCTCAAAAAATGAAGCATGGAGAGGCTATAAGTCAACTGGTCACATCTGAGACAAGTCATGGGAGTTCTGCTCCTGAGAGGCTACCTGTGATGGAGGAGGGAAGTGGAGAGAGGCAAGGCTGAGCAAGGCCCCATCCCTGGCTTTCCCTCCCATGCTCCATTTTTTCTCTGCTTGCCTGTGTGAGGGAACCCTTCTTGTGTCCATCCCCCATTCTCCAGTCACCTTGCTTTCAAGGCTCAGGTTTCATTCTCAGAAGCCTTTGTGACTTGCCCTCAGAGACCTTCTGCTTCCTCTGGTCAGTTTTTGGGTCTCAGGAAGCTAGAGTAGGCCACGGTTGTCCCCACCCTCCCCCATTGAAAGGCTCTTCCTGCTTTTTATCTGTTAAACTCATTTTGCCTGAGGGTACTTCCAACCCTTTGGGACCTCATTCCATTTCTTGACCCTACCCCTGCCACCCCACCCCCACCCCACCCTGAGGAATGTGTGTCTTTGTGTGCCTCTATGGCATCCGGTCCCATCACTTCATGGGAAATAGAGGGGGAAACAGTGGAAACAGTGTCAGACTTTATTTTTCTGGGCTCCAAAATCACTGCAGATGGTGACTGCAGCCATGAAATTAAAAGACGCTTACTCCTTGGAAGAAAAGTTATGACCAACCTAGATAGCATATTCAAAAGCAGAGACATTACTTTGCCAACAAAGGTTCGTCTAGTCAAGGCTATGGTTTTCCCTGTGGTCATGTATGGATGTGAGAGTTGGACTATGAAGAAGGCTGAGCGCCGAAGAATTGATGCTTTTGAACTATGGTGTTGGAGAAGACTCTTGAGAGTCCCTTGGACTGCAAGGAGATCCAACCAGTCCATTCTGAAGGAGATCAGCCTTGGGATTTCTTTGGAGAGAACGATGCTGAAGCTGAAACTCCAGTACTTTGGCCACCTCATGCGAAGAGTTGACTCATTGGAAAAGACTCTGATGCTGGGAGGGATTGGGGGCAAGAGGAGAAGGGGACGACAGAGGATGAGATGGCTGGATGGCATCACTGACTCGATGGACGTGGGTCTGGGTGAACTCCGGGAGTTGGTGATGGACAGGGAGGCCTGGGGTGCTGCGATTCATGGGGTCTCGAAGAGTTGGACACGACTGAGCGACTGAACTGAACTGAACTGATGGCGCAGTCCATGGGGTCCCAAAGAGTCAGACACAACTGAGCAACTGAACTGAAGAGTATGATGGTGCTCATACTATTGGTTTTGCATGGGGAGTCAAAGGACCTATGTTTGTAACAAGTTTGGGGTTCCCAAGGCCAGCAAAAATAGACAAGGGACCAGTTTCTACCTCTAGACTCAAAACAGTTTAAACCACAATGGATTGTTCTGTAGGAGCCTCAGGAACAAATGTAGGGAAGATGGAGAAAGGATAAACAGTCTTGGCCTTCTCTTTCCCTCATTCTTCCCCCCAAACCTTACCCTATCATGTCTCAGCTACTTATCCTCTCACTACTCATTTGCTCTCATTTCCAGAATCCTTGCACACAGTAGGCACTCAGTAAATGCTTTTCACACTGAGTCAAAATGAATCAAGTTACACTCTCTGGCTATACTTTAAGATAAAGAAGCACAAAGGAAGAAGGAAGACCTTCCCCAGATTATGGGATAGAATCTCCTACAGGACTGTTTGCTAGAGAACAGAGACCCAGAGCCATGGTTCTCCAGGATCAGACTCGCCTGTAGGGCTGGGTGGAACTCAGACTGCTGGGCTCCACCACCAGAGTTTCTGATTCATGGGCCTGGGATGGGACATGAGAACCTGCATTTCTTCTAACAGGTGCCCAGGTGATGCTGACCCCACCACTAATCCTGGGACCACCAGTGGATCCTGAGCACCCCTGGCTTAGGCAACCACAGCCCCTCACCTCAGTGCTCACTCACCACGGGGACCTGGTTGGTTCTAATTTCATACAGTTTAGTAGGAAGGAACAGGTGAGAATTAGGAACACGTGACTCCTGCTCAGCCCTCCAGGGATCCCAGAGAGGGCAAGGGAGGGCAGAAGCGGGTCTCCGACTGATTATCCGTTCTGTCTCCATTTAAATAGTCCATCGACTCCATACTTATTGAAAGTCACTTCCCAAAAACATGTTTTGCAGCAGCAGCGGAGCACTAGGAATTTCCTGTGGCGAGGCAGCGCCAGCGCGGGGAGGGGAGAGGCCGTGCTGAGCGAGCGCCTTCCCTTGGCTCGGGCAGGGCCACGTGCCCCACCCCCTCGCTCGCACATGTCTGCGCCGCCACCGCCGCGGCAGCCGGGCTGTTTATGAGCGAGTTGTTGTGGTAGAAATGGAGCAGGCTGCACATGCCCGGGCCATGTGACCCCGGCAGCCCGCGTGAGCCTCGGGCCGGCACAGACACACTCGGCCCGGTCCTCCACCGACCGGAGAAGCAGGAGGAAAGATGGGGAAGAAGTGAAAAGGCATTGGGCTTCCTTCCCCCGTCTCCTGGCTCTTTACCCTGCTTGCGTCTCCTGCCTCTCGCTAGCCACCAGGGGAGAAAACACCCAGGAAAGCAACATGGTTTCCCCTGGGGCAGGTTCTCCTTCAAGGCAGCCCCTTGGCATTTACACAACCTAGAGCCCTAGGCCCCAAACGAACAAAAAGCCTCCCCAAGCCAAGAACACAGAATGCCAGCCTCAGCCCTCCAACTGATGTGCTAATGGCAGCCCAGAGCCAAGACTTGGTTTCCCTGCAGTCTGGGCTCCTCCAGTCAGGCTGCAGGGTCCCCTGTTTCTAGGAAGGAGGATGCCACCCAAAGATACAGTGAGTGCTCCGTCCAGGATTAGAACCTGGAGAGCTCAGGAATTTGTGGGGCTGGGGACTGGAAGCAAGGATTCTTTCTGCAGCAGTGATCTGCAGGGTGAGCAGACAGGAAAAGGAAAATCCCTCTGCCAACTGGGGATCGGGAGGAGCTGAGGGATGGGATGGGGGTGAGGGTGAGATCTGGAAGAACACTAACCCCGTCCAGCTGGAGAACAAACTCTTCCTTGGGATGTGAGAGACAAGTTCAGCCTCCATCCCTCCATCCCTCCAGCCTCCCTTCTGCCCAGTCCTCCCAGCCCCATAGTATCCTGTCTCAGCACTCTAACCCCAGACCCCTGGTCCCAGCCCTGGGCTCTGGCCCCCACCCGTGACCCTGTTTCTGAACTGCAGTGCCTCTCGCTGGGATGTGAGACGATGCTGGAGTCAGGCGGACAGTAGGTTAGCAGGAACAAGCAAACGAACTGAGCACGACCCACATTTTCTCACCGCATCAAAACTTCGCAGATCCTGCATTGCAGAGCTAGCGCTTTTTTTTTTTTTTTTTTTTTAATTCTCTGCTGGGCCCCTACACACGTCTGCATTTTTGCAACCAGCACAGATTTTTTTTTTTCAGGGTGCAAACTGCGCATTCTAATGAGCCAAAGCTCCTTCCTGTGGCATTGAAAAATCTCTTTGGCAAATTGCTTCTTCCCACCCCGACCCCCAATTTAGAAAAAGGGGAGGGATCCCAAATTTGTGAAGTTGCATCCTCCCCCTCTCCTTCGCCTGCCCCCTCCCCCAAGATACTGCAGTCTTTCCAGACCAACTAACAGCTGCAAACCAGGGGAGAGAGATGGGAGGAGGGAAAACCAGCCTTGTTCCTTCTTTCCACTCAGATTGAGCTGGCTGTCCAGGGTTGCTTTTCTTCCCTGGGCTGCCCACTGCATCCCTCTTTCCCTCCTCATCCCAGCCAGTGTTTATGTAAGCCTCCCAGAAGCTACACTCAGCCCCTAATGCCTGCCCAGGCTGCAGCTCCTCCAAGGTCCATCCTGCTCACGAGGACTGTCATGAGCCTCTGGCCTCCCCCAGGCAGCTCTGAGGAGATCTGCAGAGACCCAAGGAATGAGGAGAGACGCTGGACACGGAGGTTTGAGACAGAGCTGGGGTAAACGATCGAAATAGGGGCAGGCACATGGGCATCCCCGCCCCCACCACTCCCCTTGCACATTCCCATGTGTGTGCGTCCTACAGAGGCTCAAGGACAGCCAGTGGGCAGGTGCAGGAACCTGGAAGATGACACCAGCC
>NW_011494752.1:2855783-2869924 GCF_000754665.1 Bison bison bison
GCTCCAGCAGAGCATACAAAGGTCGGACAGGATGGCCTTGGCATAGCCTGTGCTGGATGCCACCGCCCTTCAACCTGGCAGGGGGAACTCCATGCCAGAAGGAGGGTATTCAGGGGCTTAGTTTTCTACTGCCAAAGGCGGTCCATGTCACCTCCCTGATCCTGTGGTTTTGGTGGGATCCTGGGTTCAGAGAGGGGAATCCTCCATTGAATTCCCCAAATCATCTGCTGAAGAAGCACTGACCCAGGATGATGAGTGGCTCTCAGAGGACTGTTTTTAGAAGTACTCGTCTCTTAAGCAGGTAAATGGGGAAGGAAGTTGTCGTTTCCTTATGGCATTTTATACAACTTCTGTCTGTCCTTGGTGGCCTTTCATACTCCTTTAACCAATCTATTCTTTTTTTTTTTTTTTTTAACTGAAGCTTATATTTGAACTGTTAGCAAGGAAAGAGAACTTGTTTCACTGGAAAAGTCAATCAACTCAGTGAATTATAAAGGTAACCAAATATGTAACAAGTCATTTCTGGCAATAGATCCATATCAATTGGTTTCTACCAAGGGATCCATGTAGATATGGTTACCACCAAAGGGTCTGCGTGTACAAGGCTCCTAAGGGAGGAGGGCATCCATGCAGTCTTCATTCATGGAGCCCCTGCCGAGGGTGCCTTCCAGCAAGATGGAGGTCACGCAACCCAAAAAATCCTTTTTTTGGGGGGGTGGCATCCCACACGTGGCTGGTGGGATCTTAATTCCCTGACCAGGGACCTGGTAGTGAAAGTGCCTAGTCCTAACCACTGGACCGCCAAACGATTCCCATTTCCCCCCTAACCAATCCATTCTTGATATACCCCTTAGAAGGAAGCAGGTTTCCTTGGTGGCTCAGATGGTAAAGAATCTGCCTGCAATGCAGGAGACCCAGGTTTGATCCCTGAGTCAGGAAGATCCCTGGGAGAAGGACGTGGCAACCCACTCTAGTATTCTTGCCTGGAGAATCTCATGGAAAGATGAGGCTGGCAGGCTACAGTCCATGGGGTCCCAAAGAGTCAGACACGACTGAGTGAGTAACAGTTTGGAAGGAAGTGCCATGGCCCTTTAAGGGGCCCAGACCTACATGTCAGTGTCCCTCTCCCCTCATCACCAACTAAAAAAGCTCAATGCCTGCTTCAGTTATCACCTCTGTAGCAGATAACATGGAACTCTGTCTTTTATTTATTTGGCTGCACCACATCTTAGTTGAGCTTTAGTTGTAGCACGTGGGAGGAAGTTCGTCTTATTGTATGTTTGTTTGTTTGCACCTTATTCTTGCCCCCTTCTACCTCACCAGAAGAGGAGACTGGAGGAGGGAGGAAGGCAGGCGTTTAAGGGAAGAAGAAGAGTGGTTGGAGTGAGTGAGAGGTTCTAGATGGCTAAGGTACTTGTGGGGTCAGGAGCAAGGGGTGCTCAGGCTTCCCCTTCGTGGTGACACACCTCACTTGTAGCACCAGGATGAGCTTGCAGCTCAGACATTCCACTCGGTGTAATCCTTCTCTCCAGGATGGGCAGCTTGCTAGTGGAAAGAGTTTGATCCACAGGCTCAGGGTTGAATTTCCAACATCCCCATTTTCATTGTGTCTCTTGGTAGTTCCAAGAGACAGCTGGGGGAGTTTTAGCACCTCCAAAACCTCCATTAACTCCACTATTATTTTTTCCCACCATTATTTAACGTGACATCTCAGTTTTACACACTTCACTTCAAATACAGCTTCAAGGCAAATCGCCTAGTCTCTGAAGCATCCTGGGCAAGTGAATAAATATCTCTAGGTCTCAGACTGCCCACCTCTAAACTCAGAATGAGACCTACTGCACAGGGTAGTTGTGGATATTCAGTGAAATAATTTATGTAATACACTTAGCCAGTGCCTGGCATATAGTTGGTGTGCATGCTAAGTCGCTTCAGTTGTGTCCGACTCTTTGCGACTCCATGAAGTGTAGCCCACCAGGCTCCTCTGTCCATGGGATTCTCCAGGCAAGAATATCGGAGTGGGTTGCCATGCTCTCCTTCAGGGGATCTTCCCAACCCAGGGATCGAACCCATGTCTCCAGGTCTTCTGCATTGGCAGGTGGATTCTTTACTACTAGCGCCACTGGGGAAGCCTACAGTTGGTACTCAGTACATATTTATTATTCCCTTTCCTTGGAAAAAGGAGTACTGAGGTAAAGATAGAATCTGAGGCAAAACACATCCATGTAACCCAGCTCTGGATCATACTTCACCCTCCTTTTTTCCATCTCCCTCAAAGAACAAATTAACTCAGACTTTAACCCTCCTACTTCATTCTCTTGAAATTCTCCCCAAGACATCAAAGCTCTGGGTGGGTTAGGGAAAGCTGGTTGGCCTTTCAGAGAGCAGGAAAAAAAGACCTAGGAGGGCTGGGAATGAGTATCTCCCAGCGCAGGGCTTGCTGCCTGAGTGTAGGGCATTCCCAGAGTTTCTGTCTTGGGGTTTGCATCACCTGGGCAGGTAGGTTATTTCCCAGGGGCAATGGTTCTCTCGGTGAGAGAGGGGCGGGGGAGGAAGACACTTACTGAAGCCTGACCTGGTTTCCAGCAAGGACCCACCCTCCTCAGTCAGTCAGTCAGTCAGTCAAGATTTAGGCCACCCAGGATTTGCACAAGGTGTTGTCCTGTTACCCACAGTGTCCTACTGATGAGAAGAAAAGGTCTTGGATCAAACACACACATCCATGCACACTCCTGCCATTCACGCTTATACACTCAGACATACGGTCTCTACGATCGCATACACACACACTCGGGCCAGAGCTTAGAGCTCTCACTCTTTTCCTTTCCTCTACCCTATCTCTGCTGTCTTCCCCATATCAAAGAAATCCAAGAGAATTTAAGACATAGTTGGAAACACACTCACATACAGGATCCCACCCTGTCCCTAAATGGTGAGGTCAGTCTGGAATCTCAGACTCTGAGGAATCTGTGCAGAAGTGTGGGCAATATGGAGCTAGATGTGCTTTGCTGTGCCAGGTCTTGGATTCTATCTGAGCACTATTTATTAAGGGTCCAAATTCTTGGGCTGAATTTGGCTATGGGAGATATGGTGCATGAGTGCACATGTGTATGTGTGTGTGTGTAAAAGAGAACTGGAATGTCCAGCTGGCAGGAGAGGGTCGGAGGCCATGTTGATATACACCTGTTGTCTTAGGTCAAGGCTGAAGTGAAAGAGAGGCCAAAGCTAGATTCTATTACAGGTCCCCAAAGGCCAGACAACCCAGCCTTTTCTCCCTCCCTTTGGTGGCTCTGAGTCCCATAGTCTCTGTCCTTTTCCCAGCAGCTGTTGACAGAGAGAGGAACAGGGTGGATAGATAGAAGCTTCTGGAACAAAGGGAGAATCCTGCCTCTTCATTATTCTGTATCCTTCTCTCCAGTTTTAGAAGGAAGATCCCAAAGTTACTTGTCAGGGAGAAAAGGAGGGGCCCTGTAAGAGGTTCAGAGGAAGGAGGACCCAGAAGGAACCCCCCTCCTTTGCCTCCTCCTTCCCAGCCTCCGCTTTCATACCTCACACAGACTGCAAAACAACCCAGCTTCTTGCCAAGAGTTAGGCTGACTGCATTTCAGCTCATGCAGTCTCTGCCTCCTCCTCCCTCTCACTGGCTGTAAACTCAGGGAGGGAATCTTGACCCCTGGCCCTCCCCCCATGGGAATAAACACCAGCAAGCAGAACAAGGGGTGGGCAGGGTCACCACAGCAGCAAACAGAGCTGTAGGTGCTAAACAGGGCAACTAAAGGGAGTGCAGAGGCTGGTGGGGAGCTAGAGGTCACGCCAAGGTCCCTGATTTTGAATCCAGCGGTGGCAGGTCCCTGGGCTTGGGTCCTGGCTCTGATGGAAACTCAGAAAGGGCACAGAGAGCGTGCAGTGCTGCATAAGGCAGATCACCTCCCAGGGTTCCCTCCAGAGCCCTGAAGGAGGAGGGAGAGGGGGTGGAGGCCAAGTTCAGAACCAAGTTTTCCTGAAAAGCCTCTTTCCTTGTTTGTCCTAGCCCCTCCCAGGCCCTCCCACGCTCTGCTGAAGATTCCCAGCTCTGGGCCAAGGGGCTCGGGCAGCCCAGGGAAGAGCCCACTGCCTTCTCTCTCCCACTGTTCTTGGGGGCAAGGGAACAAAGCTAAATCCCAGGCCGTTGTAGGGAGTCCATCTGTCTTCCCCAGGGAAGCAGAGGGTCAGCGAGTGGTCAGGCCAGCTGCCCAGCTGCCTCCCCTTCAGTCACCATCACAGTCCTCTCTGCTTACTCACTTCCTCACCACCCAGCCTACTCCTTCCCCGGGGTCCACACGCCTCCTTTTCTCTACCTCTTTGATGGCTGTGTCCAGGCATCCATCAATGCTGTCCCAGGAGTGGTCTGTGAACAAGTGGGGAAGGGCTTCCGTTGTGCAAAAAAACAAACAAAACCCTCCCTAGGAGCAGTGGGACTGAAGAGGGATTAGCAGGAAGCAGCAGGTGGCGCGGGTTCACTGGGCTGCTTCAAGAAGAGGTTCTCAGCTCTCCCCACACCCAAGTCCTCAAACAGGATAGACCCGGGAATTCCCTGGCAGTCCAGTTAGGACTGCGAGCTCTCTGCCAGGGATCTGGGCTCAATCCTTGGTCAGGGATCCCACAAGCTGCATGGTGAGGCCAAAAAAACCCAAAAACAAACAACAAAAAACCATGATAGACCTCCACTGGAGACCCGCTTTCACCAGTGGGGTAGAGTTGCTCCTCTGAAGGGAGATGCTGGCTGTTTTTAACCCCTGTTCAATGTTTCACTTTCATGTCAGCTCACTGCCTGATGGTAGGCAAATGAAACCAGCAATGGCTGTCTGACCTTGGGCCAGTCACTCCTTCTAAGCCTTTCTCATCAGTAAAGGATAGGGGTTAAGATGGTCTCTGTGTTCCCATATGAAACCCATACTACCCTGAAGCACTGGCGGTGGAGCTGGGGGGGTGCCCCAAGCCCTGAATTACCTCTGGTCCTTTTATTTTAGGACCTCAAAACACTTTCACCACAGTTTCCTTCCCTTGTCCTTTTTATTTCCTAGACAAAGGGAAATGACTCACCCCAAAGTCACCTTGAGTGGGTGGGGTGGTGTCATATAAGCAAACAGGGAGTCCCCAGGGACATCCTCAACCCCTATGGCAACTCCTTTCCCAAAGGGGAGTAGAACGCAAAAGGGGTCACATTTCCTTTCCCTCTCAGGACTTGGCTCTGCAGGAGCTTAAGCTCCTGACGGTGGGGCTATCTCCCTCCCCTATCATCTCTCTCTCGTGTGGCCACTAACCTCAAGGCAGGGTCAGTCCCACAATCACGTGAAGCCCTCACGTTTGCAAGATTTGCAGAAAGGGGCTGTTAGCTTTGATCTCCCAGGGAGCCGCCAAGCTTGTCAGTCCCTCCCCAGGAATTCACATGCCTCTGCCATACAAGCTTTCCAAACACGCCACCCTGACTCTTCAACGCACTCCACCCCACAAGGCTCGCAGCTCCTCCCCGGTTCCAGCAAGGGCTTGTGCAAGGCAGAAATGGGGAAATAAACGCAGTCCGCCCACTTTGCCAACGGACTACATATCCCGACAGCCTCGGCTTTACGCAGGCGCACCGAGCTCAACGTGCCTGCTGCTGGAAAAGTGTGTCACTGGGGCACGAGGCGCTCCCTGGGATCACATGGTACCTGCTCCAGTGCCGCGTGCGGCCCGGGAACCCTGGGTTGCTGGCGCCTGCGCAGAGCCCTCTGTCCCAGGGAAAAAGGCTGGGGCAAAAGGCGGCTGAGATTGGCAGAGTGAAATATTGCTGCCGAGGGAACGTAGCAGGGCACACGTCTCGCTTCTTTGCGCCTGGGTGCCCTGTTTCTCCCCATCACCTACTTACTTCCTGACTGCAGCCTCTCTCCCTGTGGGACTTTTGCACAAGGAGCTCCAGATTCGATACCCTGCAGCGCTGCGGAGTCGTCAGGCAGTGGCACCCCGTGCACTGCAGAGACCCGACCCTCCTTGCTACCTTCTAGCCAGAAGTACTGCAGGCTGATTCCCTCCGCCCCCTTCCCCCACACTCTCTCTGCTCTTCCCATGCAAAACAGACCTCGGTGCCTCAGCGTTCTACCCTTCTTCAGGGCTGCAGTCCTGCCCCGCCAAGACCTTGCTGCAGAGTGCCTCGGATCCTGATCGTGAGCCGCGGGGGTCCACTCCCCGCCCTCGGCCAGTGCCCAGGGGGCGACAGCTGCAACTGTAACCTCCAGTTGTGTCAAGGTCCAGTTTGAATGACCGCTGTCAGCCAGTGAAGACATGACGACCCTGGACTCTAACAACAACACAGGTACTAAGATTCCTTTGCTACCATCATTCTTTCTCTGTCACTGTCTCCTCTCCTCTACGTCTTAGAACAAGAGGAACTTTGAAAGGGACTGGGGACTCCCTTGGTCAGGGGATTTGCTAGTGATGGACATGGGGCTGGGATTTCCACAGCGGGTTGTTCGGCCTGGGAATGCGCCCGGAAACGCCCCACCGTCACCCTTCAGACTCCCAAAGCTCCCTTTAGCTAGAAGGACTCAGATCCCGGGGAAGGAAGGAATGGAGAGAGTGGGTACGTGTGGTGAGATGAACAGTTTAGAGTAACTAGGAGTTTTGGAGCAGTGCCCTGAAACGCCCCCATCTATCCTCCCGCTGCAGCTGTGGCATGCCTGGACTTTTCGGAAAGAGGACCCCCTCTTTACAATCTTCCTCTTCCCTTCTAGTCCGCAGGAACTTGAGAAGCAGAGGGGCGACCCGGGTTCCAGGCAGGAGGGACTGGGGAAATGGGTCGGATCTCATTGGGGAACCCTCAGTGACAGTAGGGAGTGGCACTTGAGGAGCCCCAAGAGTGGTGCTCTGCCCCAGGGAGGACACCCAGAGCGCCCAGGCAGCCGGGAGCGCTCACATGGCTGCAGAGCCGGGCCCACGTGCTGCGTTTGTTTTCATTCAGCAGAAGCCGTGGCCGCCACCCCATTGGTGGGTGCCTCCCGGCCCCGTTACATAATGAGCTCCGCCCCCCGGTTGCCCCGGCAACGCGTGATTTTTCCCCCCCCTCCGCCTCTTCTCCTCCCCTTGTAGTCCCGACCCAGCCTGTGTTAGAAGCTCAGCCCAAGACCCCGACCCGGGACTCCTAGGAGGGGCGGAACGGGGGCGGGGCTACTGCTCCCGATTGACGGAAGTGGAGAGGGCGGAGCCTCGGGTACTGGGGTTCCTCGTTGGGGAGCCACGTGCAAGAGTCACACGTGGAGCTGGGACGTGAGGCCGGCTGAGGGCCCGGCTCCCGCCCCGCCCCGCCGAGATCTGGGTGAAGCTGGGCTGACTCACCGCCCCCGCCTGCCTCCTTTTCCTGTCCGCTTGTCGGAGGGGGGCCCCCCTTCGCCATAACCGATGCAGAGTAAGACGGAGTCATCCCTGACCTCTCGTGGCTTCATGTTTACACTCCTCAAAGAGACCTCACATCTAGCTTTCTCCTCACTCCTTTTCAATTTATTGTCCTTGCACCTACTTCACCTTACCGCCTTTAGAGTCAGCTTCTCCACAATACAAATTCCTTCTGTTCCCGAGCATCTCTTCTCTTAGTCCTGCCAACACTCTTACCCCTTCCCCCACGAAACAAGCAGCAGCTTGCCTCCTAAGGACTTCCCTAGTCGGTAAAAAATCTCCCTGCAATGCAGGAGACCAGGGTTCAATCCCTGGGTGGTGAAGATACCCTGGAGAAGGAAATGGCAACTACTCCAGTATTCTTGCCTGGGAAATCCCATGGACAGAGGAGCGTGGTGGGGGACTTCAGTCCATGGGATCACACGACTTAGGGAATAAACCACCACCATGAAAACAACTAGATCTCAGAAACATAGCTGAAAGGATATAAAGTCTCTTTTCATCTTTCTTTTCTCTTCCCCACTGAAAGTAAAACTGGGGCTCTGAGAAGGGAGTTGATTTCCTCTAGATCACAAATCAAGTTGTTGGTGGTAGATCTAGATCTAAAACCAGACTCTTTTGAATGTGCCCCTCCTTCCAGGTTGGAAGTCTCTTTGGATGAAAGTCTTACTTCCTTTTGGGGGATGGCTGAACTAGGTCAGGTTCATTTACCACCAAATAAATATCCCATCCCCCCACCTCAACCCTGAAACTGTAGGAGCTGATCTGTTGTGCAACTGTTTTACAGGGAACTGGGTTCACCCTGACCAACCTTGAGCTATTTTAGGGCGGCCCTGCCCAACTTAGTGTGTGTCAGTGGGTGAGCAAGACATGCCTCTGTAGACACGGTGGCATGGCCTGTGTCGGCTCACACGTGTCCTGGGATCCTCCCTTCTCCCACCCCACCGATGGCAAGCCAAGCGAGGTACTTGGCCAAAGGTGTGGCAGACAGGTCGCTTTTTTATCCTGCTAATGCAGTGGGAACTCGGCCATCTGGTTGGCAATATAACTAGAGGGCCAAAGTCCCTGAATGGTTAGAGAGCCAAGGTCATTGTCACCAGGTGGAGAGATCTAGAAGGGGGAATTCCAAAGCTTTAGGCTGGACAGTTTGTTCTTCACTTCCACCTCCTGCAGCTCATACTGTTAAGCCCTTCCTGGATTCAGAGATAGAGCCTACTCTGACTCTTGATTTTGGAGGCCAGGGGAACAGTACCTTTGGAGATGATGTCTTTCAGTTTTGAGAGAATGTAATTGTTTTATTCTTCTAAGACCTCTGTTCTCACTGTTGGCTAGCTGCCCCTCCATGGTCTCATCCCTGGAATGGTGTTGGTATTAAAATCGGCAGCTGGGCTGTTTTTCTTGAAGCTTGTGCATTATGAATGGTTTTCAGCTGCTCTCCCATCCCCAGGTCAGCTGCTGACAATTAAGTCATTAGTTGCGTTTGATACTCTAAAGGAAGGCATCCAGGGCGGGGGTGGGGGGAGCAGTACATATGTGAGATGGCCACAGAGCATCACAGAGGTCATGCCTCTAGGGAGGTACCTCACACGCAAGGCAGATGCAGAATGTACCTGCCAAGAGTTGCAGGGGTTGGATGGCCATGTCTGGTTTATGTTGGGGAACTGCTTATTGTGGCTCTTCTGGGGACTCCAAGAGTAGGGGTGCCACATGGTTAACTTCTGAGTGCCCAACAGTTGACACCCCTTTCCCTTGTGTTCTCCTGCCAGGTGGCGTCATCACCTATATTGGCTCCAGTGGCTCCTCTCCAAACCGCACCAGCCCTGAATCCCTATACAGTGACAGCTCGAATGGCAGCTTCCAGTCCCTGACCCAAGGTTGCCCCACCTACTTCC
This sequence comes from Bison bison bison, assembly GCF_000754665.1. NCBI lineage: Eukaryota > Metazoa > Chordata > Mammalia > Artiodactyla > Bovidae > Bison > Bison bison. The sequence continues at coordinate 2,865,083 of NW_011494752.1, forward strand.
CACCATCACCCACTGGCTCCCTCACCCAGGACCCAGCTCGCTCTTTTGGGAGCATTCCGCCCAGCTTGGGTGATGATGGTTCTCCTTCTTCTTCATCTTCCTCCTCGTCATCGTCGTCCTCTTCCTTCTATAATGGGAGCCCCCCAGGGGGTCTACAGGTGGCCCTGGAAGACAGTAACCGAGTGTCTCCCAGCAAGAGCACCAGCAACATCACCAGTGAGTCAGTTTCCAGCTGATTTGGGGGAAGGGAAGGTGTCCAGGTCTAGGTGGGGAGTTGATCTTCATGTGACAGTTATTCCAGGGCCTACTCAGGCCTCAGGGATTTCTCCTAGAGTTGCACCAGCTGCTGTTGGCCCCGTCTGGTCATCCAAATGCCCCCTAGATTCTGAAGTTCCTCCTCAGCTCTTCCCCCCACCCAGTCTCCAGCCCAGAAAACCTCCAGCTCTCTGGCCACTCAGAAACCCCCGTTTACCTGCCTCCCCTCTCTTCCATTCAGAGCTGAATGGCATGGTATTGCTGTGTAAGGTGTGTGGGGACGTGGCTTCGGGCTTCCACTATGGCGTGCATGCCTGCGAGGGCTGCAAGGTGAGGCAAGGGGAGGGAAGGGCAGGGGCAGGTGACCCTCTCACACAGGACACATCTTGGCCTGGACCAAGATGCTCACTCGCTGCCCTGCTCCACAGGGCTTTTTCCGTCGGAGCATCCAGCAGAACATCCAGTACAAAAGGTGTCTGAAAAATGAGAACTGCTCCATCGTCCGCATCAATCGTAACCGCTGCCAGCAATGCCGCTTCAAGAAGTGTCTCTCCGTGGGCATGTCTCGAGATGGTGAGGCAGCACCATGGCCCCGCCAGCTTCCCCGCACCTTCCCCCTTTCTTCCACTCTAGGTTTCTGAATTAGTCCCTCCCTTAAAAAGTCCCAAGACTGTGCGTCTCGTTTGCAGAGGGGGTGGCCACATTTCATCAGGGCTTGGGTAAACACACACTTCTTTCCCAGTTAGTTTCTCTGGTCCCCTCCTACCACAAGCCCTACTTAGAAAACCCCCTCCATGGGTGTGGCCTTCTGGGTTTTAGTTTTGATATGGAACCCCAAGTCCTCGGGGGCTTGCCCTTTCAGGAGGAAGGAAGAGAAACATGTGAGTGCGCGTGAGAACTTCCTGACACTGCTCTCATCCTGTCACAGCTGTGCGTTTTGGGCGCATCCCCAAACGGGAGAAGCAGCGGATGCTGGCCGAGATGCAGAGTGCCATGAACCTGGCCAACAACCAGCTGAGCAGCCAGTGCCCACTGGAGACCCCACCCACCCAGCACCCCACCCCGGGCCCATGGGCCCCTCACCGCCCCCAGCCCCTGCCCCCTCACCCCTGGTGGGCTTCTCCCAGTTCCCACAGCAGCTGACGCCTCCTCGATCCCCAAGTCCTGACGCCCACAGTGGAGGATGTGATATCCCAGGTAGCCCGGGCCCACCGCGAGATCTTCACCTATGCCCATGACAAACTGGGCACCTCACCTGGCAACTTCAATGCCAACCATGCCTCGGGCAACCGTCCGGCCACCACCCCACATCGCTGGGAAAGTCAGGGCTGCCCGCCTGCCAATGACAACATCATGGCCGCCCAGCGTCACAACGAGGCCCTGAACAGTTTACGCCAGGCTTCCTCCTCCTACCCTCCTCCTTGGCCCCCCGGCGCTGCCCACCACAGCTGCCACCAGCCCAACAGCAATGGGCACCGTCTGTGCCCCACCCACGTGTACCCAGCCCCCGAAGGCGAAGCCCCTGTCAACAGTCCGCGGCAGGGCAACTCCAAGAACGTTCTGCTGGTGAGGGCACTGGGGGTGAGGTGGGCAGGGGGCTGGGGAGAACGGATTGAGCACAGGGTCGCTGGGTGTGTATGGAGGCTAAGTGTAGAGAGGATGTTCAGTCCTGCAGGAGGGGCTCTGCCTGGGAAACCCTGATCTCCACCTGGCACTTGATTGCTGCTTTACCTGAAAGACCCATGCTCCAAGGCCACAAGGCTAACCCAGGCAGAATCTGGGGCCCAGCCCTGCTAGGGAAGCCCATCTGAGCTGGCCTGGCTCATACTCCCCTCCCCAAATCCTTCCCTTTTCCAGGCATGTCCCATGAACATGTACCCGCATGGACGCAGCGGGCGAACTGTGCAGGAGATCTGGGAGGACTTCTCCATGAGCTTCACACCCGCTGTGCGGGAGGTGGTAGAGTTTGCCAAGCACATCCCCGGTTTCCGTGATCTTTCTCAGCACGACCAGGTCACCCTGCTTAAGGCTGGCACCTTTGAGGTGAGTGACCATTTGGGCTCCCTGCTCTCAACCTTGGGAAGGATCCAGCAGAATGGGGGTCTGGGGTGGGCAGGGGCCACCTTACTCTTGAGTGATTAGGAAGGGGCAGAATCCCACCCAGTCCTGCCTGTGGATGGCCGGAACTTATGTCATCTCAAATGGGGTCTAATCACATCCTGCTACCGTAAAATAACATTTCAGAATACAGCGCTACCCCCCGTTCTAGGCATGAGCAGATTCACTTTGGCGAAGGGCCTTGCCCAGGGTCACAGGGAGTGACAAGACTGAGACTCAGATTCAGGCCCTCTGGATTCCAAAGCCAGTGGGATGTTCCCCATCCTTCCACCCGCTCCGCCTCACTGACCACTCAGAAACTAGCCCCGGTCTTGACTGAGAAATCCAAGGCAGCACCTGTAACCCCTTCAGAAAAGGGTAGGGGCGATTTGGCAAGTCTTCCGCCCCACCCAGGACGACTGTCCCCGCTTCAGGTGCTGATGGTGCGCTTTGCGTCGCTGTTCAACGTGAAGGACCAGACGGTGATGTTCCTGAGCCGCACCACCTACAGCCTGCAGGAGCTCGGCGCCATGGGCATGGGGGACCTGCTCAACGCCATGTTCGACTTCAGCGAGAAGCTCAACTCCTTGGCGCTTACGGAGGAGGAGCTGGGCCTCTTCACCGCGGTGGTGCTCGTCTCTGCAGGTAGGTCAGGCTCTCGCCTGAGCCTGACCGGGGAGGAGGCGGACGCAGTTCGATTCAACACACCTTTTATGGAGTACCTACTCTAGGCCAGGCCCTGCACCGGGCACTGGAGATACAGACATGATTCAGACACAGTCTAGCTCAGGAGACAGACTCATGCCCGACTAATTATAAAACAGTGAGATAAGTGTCACAGTAGAAGCATGAACCAAGGGCTTTGGGAGCACACACAACTATTTCTGCCTGGGGAGCTGGGGAAGGAGGTGACACTCGAGTGGGGCCTCAAAGGACAAGTAGAGATACTGCCAGGCAGAGGAGGGGGAAGGGCGTCCCAGGCAGAGGGAACCACAGAGCAGCGGGGGAGCCAGGGCCCTCTTGGGCCTGTTCAGGGGAGAGTGGCCAGGTGGGGCGGGAAGGGGGCCGGCCTTGCTGAGCCTGGGCTCCTGGTTTGCAGGCATCTCCTGCTTTCGGGTCAGGGCCTGGGAGAGGGCGTTATGTTCCCCCTCCCGCCCCTTCCCCGTCGGCCCTCTGAGGGGCTTCAGGGGGAGGCTGCGTGGCCACCGCTGCATCCTCGCAGACCTCCGCGTCCTCCTCCTCCTCGTCAGAGTCGGAGGAGCTCAGGGAGTCTGCCTCACTGCTGTCGTCTTCCCCACAGACCGCTCGGGAATGGAGAATTCCGCTTCGGTGGAGCAGCTCCAGGAGACGCTGCTGCGGGCTCTTCGGGCTCTGGTGCTGAAGAACCGGCCCTCGGAGACTTCCCGCTTCACCAAGCTGCTGCTCAAGCTGCCGGACCTGCGGACCCTGAACAACATGCACTCCGAGAAGCTGCTGTCCTTCCGGGTGGACGCCCAGTGACCCGCCCGGCCGGCCTTCCGCCGCTGCCCCCTTGTACAGAATCGAACTCTGCACTTCTCTCTCCTTTACGAGACGAAAAGGAAAAGCAAACCAGAATCTTATTTATATTGTTATAAAATATTCCAAGATGAGCCTCTGGCCCCCCCGAGCCTTCTTGTAAATACCTGCCTCCCTCCCCCATCACTGCACCTCCCCAGCCTCCCCTATTTAAACCACTCTCCCCCAACCCCGCTCTTTCTCTCTAGCCCCCCGATCTGTTCTATTCCTGTCTCAAATCCAATAGTTCACAGCTGAGCTGGCTTCTGTGGTGTGTGCTCGTTCTGGGGGGAGGGGGAGGGGGTGGTGGAAATATGGCCAAGGCTGGGGGCACACCTCTCCATCTGGTCAGTTTGGGGGTGGGTACTCTGCCAGCAGATGGGAGGATACAGGGAAACAGCACGCAAGTCTAAGGGGGGGGGTGCCCAAGGGGGTTATTTTCATCATATATTTATTACATAAATATATAGTAAAATAGACGAGCAACAATTACCATAAAAATATCTTTCTTTAAAATCCTGACCCAAAACACAACGGGGTGAAAAATCGCACATAACAGACACACTGATTGTCAACGTGGGGCAGAAGTAGGAGCCCCCAGGTCACCCCTACTGGCCCCAACCCCTCCCTGGGGAAGGGACCTACCACCTTCCCTGTTTCTGGCCACAGCCCCCCTCCCCCCACCCCAGCACCAGCTTCTCATACATTCAGTAGCGCCTGCAGGGAAGTGTCCCCCTCCTCCCACCCAGGAGCTCCCAGGGCAGGAGTTGCTGTCCCCCTTCTGGACGGTGTCTGTGTCACACGCCCCGCCCTCTCCCAGCCCTGTAGACCCGCCGCCAGGGGAAGGGGTAGGGGCTCCTCCACCCCCACCCTCCCCAGGTCTGAGCAGGGAGGAGGCTGGATGAGGTATGTGTGTTATGAGTGATGGGCAGAGCCAGGCTTCCTAGGCAGAGG
>NW_011494752.1:2870029-2873006 GCF_000754665.1 Bison bison bison
CCCAGCAGCCCCTCCTCCCACCAATACTGCACCTGCTGCCCCCACTCTGCCTGCCCTAGCGCCCCGGGCCAATACTGGGGAAGGCAGGCTGAGCACCCACATCAAGGCCATCCCCCTCATTAGCACCAATGGCCCCCAGAAGAGGGCCCTGTCCCCCACTTCCAAAGCAGGGACTGGGACGGCTGGCTGCCCGTCTAGAGCAGGTGCGTGGCACTCCTGAGTCCCCCAGCTCCTCCCCTACCACGTGTACTTGCTCACACATTCACACAGAGAAAAACACACACACACACACACCCCACCTCACTGAGAGTTGGGGGAGGGGTCAGGGGTTACGGGGAGGAGTGGGGGATCACAGCTCATATGACTGGGCAGGGGTGGGTGGGTAGGGAGGGTTTCCCAAGTGCCTGCAAGAGGCCAAGCCTCTCGGAGGCCTTTTCTCCACCATGTGCATGGCTGAGAATGGGAATGGAGACGTGGCGGTGGGGATGCAGGGGCGGGGAGACAGCAGACAGGTCAGGAATTCCACTGGGCCCCCAGGGGTGGGGGTGGGGGGAGGGTATGAGAGGGCTTATCCTTGGGACTGGAATAATACAGGAATCAGGACCCCAGAAGAGAGATGGGGATTGAGACAGACAAAGGCGGCACGGGCAGCCCAGGAGCCCGAGGGGGCGGGGCAGGCGCACGCACAGGTGACAGCACTGCTCTTCCAGGCCTCCACCCCCAGCGGAACACCTGAACGGGGAAAGGACATGGCCCGATGGGCAGCGTAGCATTGCCTTCCCGTGGGTGTGGGTGTGTGTGTGCGTGTGTGTGTCCACGCACGTGTGTGCATGTGTATAGGGGGCTGTGGCAGGCTGAGGGTCAGGGTGGGGTGGCAGGTTCCCCACTGCTTAAGACATTTTGCCCCAATAGTGCAAAGCGCAGGAAGCCCTGGCACCCCTCCCCCCGCCCCCTGCCCCATTCCCCATGGCTTCCGGGGGCATCTATGTCCACCCATCCATCCCTGCCGACATGCAGCCCTGAGCCCAGGGCCCTCCGGTCTGCTCTGTCCCTCCCCGCCCTCCCCTCCCCCACCCTCAGAGGGCTACCTCCTCCCTCCCTCTCTTCCCTGCGGTGTGGGCACTGGCAAAGAAGGGAGGAGGAGGGCAGCTCACCCAAGTGCAGACCAACAGAGCACTCCTCACCAGGAGGGTGGGAGGTGGCTCAAGCCAAAGTCCCTGAATTAGAGAAAAGAAGAGGGGGAAGGGATCCCAGGGGCACAGGGGCGGCTGGCCTGAAGAGCTTCAAAGGAAAAAGGCGGAGCACCAACCGCCCTCTCCCCCAGGGCCTTGACTAAGTGCCACTGATCTAAGCACCCCATTCCGGGGCCCGCCCGCCTGGAGTCTGGGGTAGTGCTAGTGGGAGCAGGAAAGAAGGAGGGCAGGGGTTAGAGAGAACCCAGCAGACGGATGGGAACAGGGGCCCGCGGGTGTGCAGGTTCTGGGAGAAGCTCACACACACCCCTTTCGCCTCCCTTATGCTGCCCCCCCACCCCCGTCCCAGGGCAGCAGCATCTGGATCGTAGCTAATACTGCAGGATGTGAGGAGGGCGGGAGCTTGAGCCACAGTTTTTCCTGTGTGGGTGCCAAGGTGCAGAAGAGGAGGGGGGTGACAGGGAGAGGCCCCCGGGGCTGGGCACTTGAAAGGGGAGCTGTGCGGGCAGCAGGGCAGGCTGGTGAGGGGCCAGCTGGCATCCAGAGTGAGAGGTAGATGGAACTCAGCGGGCACGAGTGGCAGAGAGCAGAGGGAGTACTGGGGCGGGGGTGCCAAAGGGCACAGAGGGAGGGGCAAGGCAAGGGGGCGTGGCCAGGACCCTGCTGCACTAACTCACAGCTCTGACGGCAGCCCTACCCTTGGGGACCTGACGGTGGATGGGGGCAGTTCTCTCTGATTTGGGGGGAGGAGGGGCAGCTCTCAAAGTGCTCGGGGGTGGGAGGGGGGGTCCTCCCCTCTGGCCAGCCTCAGTTAATAACTTAATATCATCTCTCTATCAGTCGCTCGCTCTTTTTTCCTCTGTCTAGTATTTCTTCATTTATCTTCTCCCCTTGCCTGGTTTCCAAAGTGCAGTTAGAATGACTAATTTTTAACCTCCAGGGGAGGAGCCAAGCCAAGCCTTTCTTTGCACCAGGCATCTGGGGAAGTAGAGAGGCCCTCAGCCTGGAGGGGGGACCTAGGCCAAGAGACTGGGCGAGGGGGCTCTCTCTTGTGTGTGTGTAGGGGGTGAGTGAGGGCCTTTGCCCCCACCCCACATTCCTCTATCCCCTACGGTCAAGATGGCTTGTCCGCACTTAGTTCTCCCTCCCTTCTCCTACCTTCTCCTAGGACAGGGTCCTGGGAACTGCAGGACACGGTCCCCCCGCCCCCCTCCCACACTGTCCTTTTCATGGCAAGTTCATTTGTTTGCCCTGTCCCAGGGCTGGAGGTTCTGAGGAGGGACAGGGCAGTGTGGGGGTGTGTGTGGGGAGCTGAATCTATCCAAGGATGAGACGGAGGAGAGAAGAGGTGTGGGGGTCTCCCTCAGCCCCCAGCTCTGCCCCTTCTCTCCAGGCTCCTCCCCACCAGCTCCGCACACCCTCTGGCCGCCTGAGGCTTTAGACTTCCTGATCCTCAAAGACCTCGAGGAAGAGTGGGGGGAAGAGTTCGGTGGGGCACTCGACTTTCATGTGGAGGAAGCGGCTGGCGTGGCAGGCCCCGATCATGCGGAGGTCAGTCACCTTCATCAGCAGCTTGGGCCAGAAGTGCGGAATGTTGTGTTTGCGGTGGTTGACGTAGTGCTCGAACGCCAGCAGGTACGCCTCCTGACTCTTCTCAATCTTGTCCACACACAGCAGGCCCGAGCGGTCTGCAGGGAAGGAGGGGCAGGAGGCTGAGAGGGTGGAGGGCGGGCAGAGGCCCAGAGGCTGGGGGAGAATGGAGAAAAACATGCATTCTGCGGGGG
>NW_011494752.1:2873106-2878481 GCF_000754665.1 Bison bison bison
GGGGGCGGGGGACAAGTGGGGGGCAAGTGGGGGGCAACCGCAGGGCAAAGCCGGTGGAGGGGCAGGTAAAGCAGACAGAGGAGTCAGAGGTGGGCCTGGGAAGAGAGGAGACTAGGAGACGAGGCAGGCCTAGGGGGTGGAGAGGTGGGTTGGGTGGAGGAGTAGGAGGAGGTTGGGGGCAGGGACGGGGGGTTCTGAGAACAGAGGAGGGAGGGGAAAAGAAGGTGGATGGGAACAGAGTCAGAAGTGGGGAACAAAGGAGACTATGAGAGACAGAGAGCAGATGTGGGGCAGAGGTGAAAAATGAAGCCAGGATAGGAGAAGAGGGCATGGGAAGCTAGAGATGGGCCTGGAGAGAAGAACAGAGGGGGATGGGTGACAGAGCAGGGGACAGTGGACAGAGGATGGGCCTGGGGACAGGGATAAGCTTGGGGGACAGAGAGGTGGGCTTGGGGAACAGAGAGACTGAGAGGTTAAAGAAGGACAAGCCTAGGGCCCAGTCAAGCTCTCAGTCCCTGGAAGCTCCAGAGCCCACCCAGCCAGGCTAGGTACCTGTTGACATTAGCAGCACAGCCTGCAGCAGAGCCACTTCCGTGTCATCCAGGTTAAAGGCAGAGAGTGACTTGCCCAGTTCAAAGATGGCGTCAGAGACGACACCCAGGCCGCCATTCTTGAGCTGCTCCCGCTTGACGGCCATCTCCCCGCTCAACGTCAGGGTGTCACTCTCGGGGTCATAGCGGACAGCCGCCCGCAGGGACATGATCTCCATGCAGCACCCCTTCAGGAGGATGATCTGGTCTTCGCAAGGCAGCTGCAGAGTCACAGGAACGCTCAGCATGACCCTCCCCATAAGTGTCCCCTGAAGGTGCCCCTGGGAACTTCGAGGCCACCACCAACCGGGAACGCGTGCTCTGGACAGCTACCCTTGCACTGGGTGGCAGACCTACCTTGCCTCACTAAGCCTCACAACTAGGTCTCTGAGTTAGGTCCTGTCATTACCTCCATGCCCACTGCAGATGAGCAAAGGGAGGTTTAGGGAGTTAGGCCACGTGGCCAAGGTCTCAAGCCAGTAGGGCAGCTGGTCCACAGAGTTAGTGCTCTTTAAAATAAGAATCTCCAGAGTCAGGATGGTCACGTAGACTTGCGGGGAGTTGGGCAGGGAGAGGCTGGGGGTGCAGGGCTGGGCCCAGAGAGCCTGTTAGTTCTTTAGGAACCAGCTCGCCCTGTGCATGCGTGTGTGCATGCATGTGTGTGTGTGTTGGGTGTGTTGACCTATAGGAATTGCTCCCTGTCCAGAGAGCTTCAGATAAGGATGAGCTGGGACTGGGTGACCTGGGGAGCAGCCCAAGGCTTCCCTCCAGTGTGACACCAGGTCTCTCCTCCCATCCATCACTCACCTCGGAGAACATGGGCAGTTTTTTGGCAAAGTCCACCACGCGGGTGATGGCCGGGGTGATGATCTTGGTAAACTCGCTGAAGGCCTCAAGGTCCACCTTGTCTCCGTCTGGCATGGAGACGATGGGTGACTGGCCGATGTCATCCGGCTAGAGGGAGAGATGGGGGTCAGTTGGGGCTGCAGACCCCTTTCAACTACTCACTGAGGCTCCCTGCCCACCAGGGGGAGCTCCAAGGCAGCTTGGGGAAGTGGGGCCACCGCACCTAGGGACTCTGTGTCCCAGGCCTAGGGCTTCTCCCACCTCGCGGCAGAGAACAGACTAGCACCAGAGCTTCGAGACGGCTAAGAAGAACAAGGATCGTAGCACCAGTAGCCGTAATGTCATGACAACAGAAGCTACATTTGACTAACACGTAGCTAGGAATCAGGCCGTGTGTTTTACACATATTATCTCATTTAATCCTCACCATGACTTATCACCATTAGTTGATGTTATATTTATCACCATTTCACAGGTGAGGAAACTGAGACAGAGTGAAGCTAAGTAATAAGCCCAAGGTCGAGGGACTAGTAAGCGGTGGAAACAGGATTTGAACCCAGGCAGTTTGATCCCTGTTACACACACACACACACACACACACGTGCTTGGTTTCAGAGCTGGTGCTCCTTACAGAGTACTGTTTCACCCGCTGACGCACTCCATCCGTCAGGAGTTCTCTGCCTTCCCCCACCATACACAACCAACTGTCGATCTCCTCCCACGCTGACCATTTCCAAGACAACACGTGGCCCCCAGGAGGCTCCCCAAAATACTGTTCCATGACTGTGTCCGTGCCCCTGCCTCCCAGTCACTGTGGACAAGAAAAAGAGGAGAGATCCTCCCCCCTTCACTGGAAATCTGATGAGGCAAGGCCCTGCCCTCGTGGAACTCCCAGTCAGATGGAAAAGGCAGTGACACATACACGGGTGTACAAATCAGAATGCCAAGTTGTGCAGACGAGCAGCTTTGGGGTGGACTAGTCCAAGAAGGCTTCCTGGAGGAGGCGAGACTCTGAATTCGCTCTCCTCTCCTGGCCACCAGGCTGCCACTCTCACTCATGCCCCTTCTCTCCTTACCAGGAATTTCCGCCTCTGCTTCCAATGGCTGCCCTGGGCATTCGTGCTGCGATGGGCCTCTGTGGCAACATGGATCAGGTCCCACTCTTCAGGAGTGGGCTCTGGTCGCTGCTGCAGTGATCGGATCATCTCCTCCTTCCGTCGCCGCTCTCGGTTCTGCTCAATCAGCTTGCGCTTAGCCACCCGCTTCGAATCATCTAGAACCACTGTCAACAACAGACACGATGCCCTTTGCATGGCACACTCTGTCACCTGCTCAGAAACTACTCTTCCCGGTGTTTAGGTTGGAGAAACTCAGGGGAAGGGCCAAGAGAGGCTAAAGGACTTCCCTAGCAGTCGGGTGGCACAACCTGGATCATGATAATCACTGGGACCACATCAACTCCGATTTCGGCTGACCCAGAGGATACAATGTTCTGGTCTAAGGGAGACAGTGGTTACTGGAAGACTGAGCCATCCAGTCCCTAGCTAACAAGATGCCCTCTCTCACCCCACAGAGAAGTGGAGTGCCTTCCTTGGTAGTCAGAGATACTGTGTAATGGTGGGGTACTCAGGACTTATTTCTACCCAACAACTCTCTGAAGACCCTTGACTGGTGAAAGGCAGGTAGGCACCAAGGCCCGTGCTCAGGGCCAATAGAGGAATCCTCTGTTTCCTTTTCTTCTGAGATGAGGGCAGCAGGGACTGCCGAATTCCCTGAAGATTCTGAATACTCATTCCATCACCAGCCTGACCCAGATGGTCACTCTGCCCTGTGGGTACCCTGGAAGGGAGCTGCCACATCTGAACACACCCCCACCTACAGCTGCCTGGCCCGGTTTCCCCCACCCATCCCCTTACAGTCCATGGCCATGCCCACAGCGATGCACTTCTTGAAACGGCACAGCTGGCACTGATTGCGGGTGATCTTGTCAATGACACAGCAGCTGTCATATTTGCACGAGTAGGTGGGATGCAGGTTCTTCTGGATTGTGCGGCGAAAGAAGCCCTGGGGTGGGGGCGTGGAGGGGAGAGACAGAGCATGGTGTGATCACGATCTTCTCTTCCTGAACCAACCATGCAGCTCTCTGGCAGGGGGTGGGGGGCTAGGGGAATTAGTGAGGGGACCTGGCATCTTCTGGACAGAGCAAGCCCAGCATCACCTGGGCTCTGCCAGGACTTAGAAACACACATCTTCAGCCCCAACTGCCTACGGGGTACCTGGGGAGTGGTGGTGGTAGCAGAGGTAAGGATGGTGACCATGGAGAGGAGATTTGAGCCTGGGAGGGTGTGAAATATGACGAGGCCTGAAGGAACAGCCACTTTGGACATCCAATTAATACCTGATTCTCCATCTTGCTAAACAACTCTAAAAACAACAGTGGCCCCAAACCATTCTCATACACGCTGCCTGTTACCTATGCAGGGAGAATTCATGAAATGGTGGAGGGCGGGGAGAATGTCAAAAAAATCAAGAAAAGGCATTGGGTATGGACTTGTATTAGCTTGCAAATAAAATTTTCAATTTTATATACAGGGTTTAATCTTTGCTTTAAAGGAAAAAAACCTCAAGACTCAAGATGGCAGTAGTAATAAGAAGGGCTAATGTATGCTGCATACTTACTCTGAGCCAGGAGCTTCTAAACCTTTTCTTTCATGTATCATCACCTTTAATGCTGGTGTCAACCCCATGAGGTAGGAACTGTTACTATCTCCACGTTGCCGACTAAGAAACTGAAGCTTGGAGAGATTAAGCCATTTGCCCAAAGTTATATGGCTAAACGGTCAGAACTGGACCTGAGGTATGAGACGCAAGGTCTGAGCTCTCAGATTCTGGGGTGCAATTAAAATCCACCTAGAGTACCAATCAAAAATACGGATTCCTGGGCCTCACTCTAAACCTCTCCCATCGGACTCTCTAGGAGTGGGAAGACATCTCTGTCCTCTTGGGATGACCCACTGGGACTCAGAGGGCCTTGAGGGTGAGACCCCCTGTTCTGTGCTACACTGCTGGTGATGCTTCCAGGAACGCTGCCAGGGGACTCTCCATTCCTGGTGGTCTTGGCTTGACTGGCACCAAGAAAAGAGGATCTTGAAGCCTTGATGTATTCTTCATCTTTCTGTTTCTTGAAAGGTCTTATATTTTCAGGAGGTGATGACTTTAGACAAACCACGTAGGTTGAAATGCCCAAAGTGAGATCTAATTAAGTCTCCCCAAGTCTACGACCTTGTCCCCTCTGTCCAGGGAGACTCTGCCATCCTCTCCTCTGGGCTCCACCGTGCCCCTCCCAAGCAATGGTTCTCAACCTTTCGGGGGCAGCGGAAGCAACTGGGGAGCCTGTTGCAAGGCAGATGCCTGGCAGCCACCACAAAATGTTCTGGTAGAGTAGGGCTGGGATGAGGCCTGGGGACCTGCACTTAACAAGTACTATCGGCGGTCCAGGAACCAGATTTCAAAAACACTGATATTGCTTTCAGCTAACACCAGTCTTTCCCTGGTAGGCTGTGAGCAGCTTGAGGTCAAGGCAGATACTACACATCTGACACTTAATACACTGAGTGGATGGATGGAAGCAGACATTTGTTGAGTGCTTCTTTTCTGTTTGGGACTGTTTTAAATACTCGATGTGCATTATCTCATTTAATTCTCCCAACAATGCTATGCGGTAGGTATTATCATTATCCTAACCCATTTCACAGATGAAGAAACTGAGGCTCAGAGAGATGAGGCCTCTTGCCTAGGAGTGGGAGAGCAGGGATTATGAATGAACAAATGAATGAATGAATGAATACGGGAAATGACGATGAAACAGGTGGGCTTTAGGTTACACGTTTATAGAGCTGTCTGTCGGGCCAAGTGCTGAAGAGACTTACAGGGAATGAG
>NW_011494752.1:2878581-2878792 GCF_000754665.1 Bison bison bison
CAGGAGCTGGCTGGTCCATACCTTGCAGCCCTCGCAAGTGATGCAGCGGTAGTGATAACCGGTTGCCTTGTCCCCACATACGACACACTGCTCGTCTTTGTCCAGGTAACTAGGGATATACCCTGGGAGGGAGGAAGGGAGGCAGGCAGGCAGGCATGGCTTGGGGCCCCAGCAGAGAGGCTTCGAGACTCTCTCCCTCCCCCCCCTTTTT
>NW_011494752.1:2878892-2880994 GCF_000754665.1 Bison bison bison
GCCTCTCTCCATCCCCCCACTTTCCCTTCCTTGCCCAGCCTCCCTGAAGGGTTCTCTGTCTCCAGACAGAGTCCTGGAGACATATCAGAGGTCATCTTGCTCATCCCCTTCCCTAAGAATATGGAGAATCCAGTTCTTCTGACTGACCCTTTAGGGCTTTTCTCTCTTGCTGCATCCCAGGGGCAGGGGGACACAGGAGAAGGAGAAGCAAATCTCGGCAGCAGCTCATCTCGGGGACCTCAGGTAAGGACGTGATGGGAGAAGGGAGGGAAGAGGCCCTTTCTGACCTACTCCATCCTCAGTGGCTGGGGCATGCTCCACATCACACCTCTCACCCAGACAAGTCCATCCCAAGCTCTCCAGGAGGCTCTTCCCACAGGACACAGGAACTGCCGGTACAAGCCCAGGCCCCGGAAGAGCCCTTTGCTGGTTCGGTGGGGTTGAGGGTGGGGAGGAAGGGCACACGCAGCCAGGCTCACCTGACATGCTGGTTTTCAGGGAACATTGGCCGTTCTTTCTTTTTCGCTTTCCATCTGGTGACCTGGTACTGGACAGGGGCAAAGTGGGTAGAATCAGAGAGCAGACCTTGGGCAGCCCCTCTTTGCATCCAATAGGCTGAGGTCATGCCTCAGGCCTGACTCCCTCCATCTACCTCCCACCTTCAGGTCAGCTGACAAAACTGAGAAGGGTCCAGCTATCTGAGCAAGAGATAAGGGGCTTGGCTGGGGCACAAGCATGTTCAAGGGTCCCAACACACACTGACACACACATTAGAGAACCGTAAACATCCATCATCTATAAAACATCCACATATTTAAGCCTTCAGTACTTGACACATATGCAGAAGAATCTCAGGACATGAATCTTTAGGACATGCTTAAAACTATATAAGCTTTAGAATACACACAAATATATGCAGCATAAAACCAGCACATATGAACATATGAACAACTATGCTGCCTTCAGTATAAACCCAAGCATGGTATGTAAGCAGCAGTCTCTATTATCTATATGGACATGACTTTCAGGGCTTTCTCAAATGTTGTACGACCTCAAGGATATGCCCACGTGTTTCACAACCCTCTAGACAAGCACCTAATAATACCATGCCCCTCCCTGCAGCGAGCATGTCACTTGATTTTCAGCTCATGCACACACGCTAGATAACCACAGCGGACCACCAGAACCTAGACTCAAGGACATGAGAAAAGGATGGGACTCCCAAAGCCACCCTGTCCACGGCCCCCATTTAACAGAACAGCAAACTGAGGCCCCACCTGTGCCAGCCGACACAGTGGACCGGGGTCAGAGCCAGAACAAAGACCCAGGGCCCCTCCACGTAAGGTATTATAGCAGCCCTCAGCCACTGCACACGCATGTGGCCAGCCTCTCCACATACGTGTTACATAACCTCGGCACACACAGGTTACATAAGCCTTCTACATGCATGCACGGATTGTATAACCTCTCACACACACCCCGTGTGTGGCATGTTGCAGAGCCTCCCTCCAGAGCCCGATGTAACTACCAACACACTGACACAGTGACCTTGGCCAGGGTCACAGTCCCAGATAGCTGTGTCCCACACACCCTGGGGATTACCCCTGTCTAATTTCTAGAACGGTTCGAGGGTCAGATCTGCTTCCTGTCTCCGGAGGGGTGGGTATGGGGGAACGCCTAGCTACCGAGGCCCCAGCTGAGCTGGCGGTCTTCTGCAATTAATCAGACTTACAGACTCTGGGTGCAGTACCAGGGCTAGCCACAAGGTAGCGCAAGGACATGGGGGAGGGGAGGCTACGGGGAGGGGCTGCAGTCCTGGGGGGACCAGGAACTGGCATTCCCGCCTTTCTCTGCGTTAGGAGCAGACTCTCCCAGACCCACAGAAGAAGTCTGGGCAGCGAGGTACAGAGGCTGTAAGTGAAAGCTATGCAATGATAGGCTAAACCTTTTTCAGAGTTCCCGGGGGTGGGGACTGGGTAGGGGGATACCCCACTGCCCTTACCCAACCACCAGCCCCATCCACTTCCTCCACCCTTCCAGGGACCCAGTCTTGGGCCCCAGGGCTTTGCTGGGCCAGGACTCCAGCCTCCTGGCTCGGGATC
>NW_011494752.1:2881094-2883965 GCF_000754665.1 Bison bison bison
ACTGCCCCCCAGAGCCCCCATCCCCCACCCTCTCCCTGGCCATAGGCACAGGCTGTACCCAGCTCCCAGGGCACCATGCCAACAGAGACAGAGCTCTGTGCTACTTGGAGCTGATGGGAGAGGCAGAGACCCTCTGGGTTCCTGAAAGGCACTGCAGATGGCAGGTAAGCCATCCCTAGCTGTGTGTGCAAGGCTGATGTCTGTTCCACGTGGGAGCAAAATCTTCATAGCTGGTATTCACTTCCACTTCCTGGGAGGAGCCCCATGGCAGTGCCCGCCCTTGCCCATGAACAAGGAAGAACTTGTGAGGCTCCCAATAGGTTCCAAATATAAGCGTGAGCTGTGACCAACAGCTACTGGACCATGTGCCCTGAAATGTCATGTAACAGGCACCATGGCTTCTGGACCGCACACTGGCAGTCAGAAGTGAATGAGCTGGTAGGGAGAGGAGGAAAGGAGGCAAATGGCAAGGCTGTTTGGATTCCACAGATGCAGGTAAGGGTGGCCCAGGGGACCAGGGAGGGGGCAGGATTTGAGATGCCCAGCACCATCCAGGGAGGGGCCATGTGCCTGCCGCCTGTAATTACTCTACATCACCTCCCCCTTTTAGAATGGGCATCTCTCCATCCAGGTGCCTAATTCCCTGCCACATGGGAACATGACCTCATCTCCTGGGCAAAGGTAGGCAGCAGGCTGGCTGGCCTCATGCCCCGACCCTGGCCCCCGCCACAGAGGTACTTAAAAGGCCCAAGCTCAGCTCTCTTGGGCCCAGCCAGGTGACCCTGCTTGCTGCCTAGGAGTTGGCATGACGTAGCTGCCGAACGCATTACCTGCTCTCCTCTGGGTCTGACCCACACTCCACCTTGCTTGGCTTCTGTTCCATTCACTTCAATTCCATCCAGGATGCCCTCCAGCACGCCGAGAGACTGGGGTGGGCACACTGGCCCCCCCGGCACACCCACAGGCCACCCACCCCCTGCCACCCAGGCCCTAGGGCATAGCACCCATGGTGCCTGCCTCAGCACTTGGCCTTTCACACCATGCCCTGAGCCCCAAGGGGGGCGGGCGGTGAAAGGGGCCAGGGAATGGCAGGTGGTAGGGCTGGGTGGGGGAGCAAGCCGGGTCTGTAAAGGGGTCCTGGGTGGGAAGAGTAACTTCTGAATCTTGTCCTGTCCAGAGGTCCCTGCAGAGAGAGGAGAGAGGCAGGGATAAGGCGGTGCCATGGTGGGGCTAGGCGAATAGGATTCCTTTGGTACCAACATTTTGGGGCTCATACTGAGACAATGGGGGGACTTCCCTGGTGCTCCAGTGGCTAAGACTCCACGCCCCCAATTCAGGGGGCCCAGGTTCAATACCTGGTCAGGGAGCTGGACCCCACAGGCTGCAATTAAGAGTTCACAAGCCACAACTGAAGTTCCTGCATACCGCAAGGAAGACCTGAGACCCAGTGTGCCACCACTAAGAGCTGGAGCACGCCAAATAAATAAATACTGTGAAAAAGAAAATAATGAGATAGTGGTAGTCATAGAGGGCAGGCACAGGAAGAGGACCAGGATAACCATTCAAATCAACAGAGAGCAGGCAAAAAAATAAATAACCACCACACAGCAGGCAAGACTGGAGATCCATAGACATGGAGATCATGCCTGATCTCCAGACATGAACAAGGATGGAGGGAAAGAATGAGGTCATCCATGTACCTTGTCTCAATCCTCACAATCAAGTGAGGCCTTTGTGTGTGTGTTAAGTCCTTGCAGTTGTGTCTGACCCTTTGCGACCCCATGGACTGTAGCCCGCCAGGCTCCTCTGTCCATGGGATTCTCCAGGCAAGAATCCCAGAGTGGGTTGCCATTTCCCTCTCCAGGGGAATCTTCCTGATCCAGAGATTGAACTCGCCTCTCTTGTGTCTCCTGCATTGGCGAGTTCTTTACCACTAGCACCACCTGGGAAGTGGTGCCCTTAATATGCATCTATTAAACATCAGCTGCTATTACCAACCCCCTCACCAAGTTTTCCTAAAACTCATCAGTACTGTAGGGCAAGACGCCACCAGAGACGGGCAGCTTTGAGCCCAGGCACAGGGCAGCAGGGGGCGGGGTGTACTGGGGAAGGAAGTGTGGTTTGTAGAGGTGGCATGCAGGAATCCTGAACACCCACCTGAGTGCCTCAATAAAGAAGGACGCTGAAAACAGTAGGGAGCTGCCCCCTCCCCCAGCTGCTGGCCCAGTTATGACTCCCCAACCCTGGCCCCACAAGGAGATTCCCATACAAGGTCCCACATCACACTTCCCAGTCTGAGGACCAGGCTTCCCCTTCCCCATTGGTTTAGCTGAGCTGCCACCCACCAGGAAGGCAAGGGAACAGGGAATGGAAAATAACCCCTGTTAATGGCACAGAGAGTATGTGCCCTCTGGTATCAGAACTTCGCAGGTGAGTAAACGAAGCCTCAGAAAGCTTGAACATTCACTCAAGTGGGCGCAGCTAGTCAGCAGCCTGCCTCCAACGCTGGCCTTGTTCTGCTACCAGGGGTCTAGGGCAGTGCCGACCTGGGCCAACCATTCCCTCCACGCCACATTGCTGACCCCAGGCTGCAGACCTGACGTTCCGTGTCTGCCCAGACAGGCAGGTGTGGGCACGTGAAAGGGGACAAAAGGTGCAGCTCCCCGCACACACCCCTTCATCCCTCCACAGTACGACTGTTGCACCAGAGGCTTTGCCCCTCGGCCCCACCTCCAAGAACTGATAAGGAGTCAGGGTGGGAGGGGAAGGGAGAGATAAGTCAGGCCATTGGGCAGGGCAGGGCCGGCCATGGGACAGGGCACTGGGGTGAGTCCCCATCCTGGGGAGCAGGGCAGGAGGACAGAAGGGTGG
>NW_011494752.1:2884065-2884558 GCF_000754665.1 Bison bison bison
CAGCCCTAAGGGGTGGAGGTGGGGGAGAAAAGGAGTGGGTGGGGTTGCCCAGAGCCTGGGCACGGGGGCCTGCCGCTCCAGCCAGAGCGCTGAGGGGTAGGGGGGCCAGGGTAGCCGTGGGGGTGGGGCTGACAATAGCGGGCTATTTTCTGTCGCCTCTGTTTCCACCTCTCTCTGCCCAGTGTAGCTTCCTCTGGTCTGTCTGTCTGTCTGCATCAGAATGTCTCTCTCTCTCTCTCTCCCCCGGGGGCGGGGTGTCTCCCTGTCTCCCCCTCCCCCCAAGTCTGTGCCTCGGTGCTTGGCACACCCTGGCTGCGGTGCTGCCCCCGCCTGTCTCCTGCCCACCTGGCATGCTGCCACCACTTGTTTACAGAAGCTGGAAAAATCCACTCGCCAGCCTGAGGCCTGGGCGCCCCCGGGGAGGGGAGGAGGCAGGCACAGGAGTGGGCACAGGGAGAGAGGGGCAGCCCCGGGGAGCAGGCCCTGGGGGCAG
>NW_011494752.1:2884774-2887471 GCF_000754665.1 Bison bison bison
GGCAGGTGAAGGCAGCCAGGGTGTGCAGGAATGGGTACCGACAGCTGTGGGCCAGGCAAGATGGGGAATCCTGGTGGCAGCGCGTGGCGTGGGCAGCTCCCTCCCAGGCCATAGAGCTGGAGGAACCCCCTCCCCGCTCACTCCTGCCCCAGCCCCTACAGGGCACACCTGGGGCAGCGCCAACCTAAGCCACCATGTTTATCTTCCCTTCCCCCTCCCAGGCCCAGTCTTAACTCCAAATGTGTCTGGGCACTGCCAAGGGCTTGCACGTGCCTGCTGGGAGGGGCGTTGAGCAGACCAGTGCCTGCTGCCTGTCGGTACCACCCAGGCTCCCCGGAGCCCCTGGCAGCGGGCAGCGGAGCAAGGTCCTGCCCTTGCCGCTCAGGGCACCCTCGCCTGGCACTTAGCTAGAGGCTGGAGCCCCTGAGGGCTCCTTGTCGTCTCTCTGGGGACATACCTGGGCCTCTGAGGCGACAGAGTGGGCAGAGAGCCCAGCATGCAGGGAGGCACACGGCACGTGGGCCAGGCCTGCGTTGGCCGTGGGTAGATGAAAGTCCACAGGGAAGTGGGGCGGGGACACCCACCCTGAACGGCAGCCTCTCGCCCCTCCTCCTGGAATCCTGTCAGTTCCCCAAGTGCCTGACGGGCACAGACCTGCAGAGGAAGAGGCTCAGGCCCCCAGAGGTGGAGGGGCTGGAGCCATGCTGCAGAGGAGGCTGGACAGCTGGGAGGCAAGGCCCACCTGTCGGAGGGCCTGGCCACCCTCTTCCTCTTTGTCAGATAAGAGCTGCCTGGTGGCAGTGTGGGCAAGGCGCCCGTGGAGGGGGAAACATTTCATTAAGCTTAAGTGCTTCTGGGATGGGGGGACAGAGACAAGAGGCCAATGCAGCATCCACAGGCACCATGCCAGGTCCCCGCTGCAGGGACTGTCCCACTCTGCAGTCCTGTGGACCCAAGGGACTCCCTGGAAGGATGCCTAGGGCTGCCAGAGGGGGTTCTCTCTGCCCCCAGATCCAGCCCCCAGATCTCCACATCAGTCTCCTCTGGGTCTACTCTTGGCTTTGGCCCCACCTGTCAGGGCCCCTGAACTTTGTCCTTAATGCACTAAGGGAAGCCCAGCCCTCCTCCTTGCCAAGCAGAGGGAAGGACATAGAGAGAGGGGGGCTGAGAAAAGGGGAGAAAGAGGAGGAGGAGAAGGGTGAAAGGGATGAAGGGGGAGAGGAGAGGGAAGATGAGGAGGGGCAAGGACAAAGAGATGGGCCGAGACTGGGGTAGAGGCAGGGTTGACAATGAAGTAGATGGAGAAGAAGAAAGGCGGCAGGGAGGTGGGGGTGGGGAGAGAAGGGTGGGAGAGACAGAAGGACAGAGGAGGGGAGGAGACACAGAGAGAAAGGTAACAAAGGAAGATGGGTGGGGGGTGCTCGGTGCCCCGCCCGAGTTCCACCTCACGAAGGCTGGGGGGAGGGCAGAGCAGAAATGGTTTCCACGGTGACAGCTGGTTCTTGGTGGCCTGGCATGTGGGCTATTAATAGTGCTGTGGGGAGGTTCGCACCTCCCTCTCCCCTTCCCCTTTGCCTGCCGCTAGGGTGGGGGGTAGATTCTTCACCCCCACTCCCAATTATCTGGCACTGATGCCCTGACTGCACACCATGGGGGCTAACAAGGGCGATGCTAAGAGGCCCAGCTGGCCACTGCAGCCCACACACACACACACACACACCAGACACACGCGCGGGCATGCACAGGCAAACACAGGCATCTGTGTGCAGACATGACCGCCTGTGCCAACGTGGGCTCCCATGGGCAGCCACAGACACCAACAGCCCCCGGGGGTTCTGGCGACGGCAGAGGTTGCAGCAGCAACACCAGCCCCCAGGTTGAGGGCTGGGTGCCTCTCAGGGCTGGGATCTTTATCTCCTTTCCCAGATCCCCCTCTCTGCTACTCTCAGGTATGGACTTGGGGGGGGGCGGGGCTGCCCCACCCAACTCCCAGTTATCCCAGTGCTGGGAGGGAGAGGAGGGGTGAAGGCGGGAAGGGAGGTGCTATTTGGCAGGTGTGTGATGGCAGAGGAGTACACAGATGAAGGCAGCAGCTTGGCAAGCAGGAGGGGCCAGGGGAAGGCAGCAGCCTTCGGTGGGCTCTCACAGGGCCCCCATGAGAAGGGATTCTGGAGCTCAAGGGCAGTGACCCCTGACGTCTGATCTCCTGAGCCACTCTAGGGCCTTGGAGGCTTAATGGGAGATGGGGGTGGGGGATATAAGGGGGAGATTGGTTACTTAAACAAAAGGATCCTCTCCCCCAAAAGAATATAACAGGAAATTCCCCCCTGCAGGTCAGAGACAGAAAGACATAAACAGTAGCCTTGACTTGGGCCAGATGCCCAGTAGGAACATCAAAGACTGTTGGGCTTCCGCCCACCCCCACCATAACCTCACCCACCTGCTGCTCTCCTGCCCCTCCTCCCACCCCCAGGCCAGCTCCCATCAGGCAGCAAGGTGGGCACCCAGGTGTGGGGCTCATCTCCACACCCCCCACCACGCCTACTGACGATGGTGGGGCCCACAGCTCCTGCTCAAGAGCTCAGCCCCTTCCCTGCCAACCCACAGATCTCCATACCACCCCCACTCCCCACAAGGAATGGAGAGGGAGATCCAAATAGCCAAGAAGGCAGAGTTAGGAGCACCCCCAGGCTGAGC
>NW_011494752.1:2887571-2892978 GCF_000754665.1 Bison bison bison
AGGCTGAGCACACTCTCCCTGCCCCCACCCCCCCAGCAGCCAGTGGGTAATTGGAGCTGGGAGCTGGGGCAGCTGAAGGCTGGAGGCATGAATGTCACGGGGCCAAGGCGCTCACTGCAGATGGCATCATGGGCACAGGGCTGGGGTCCTCCTTTCCCCACTCCCCTCTTCCAGGGAGGAGGTGGCACAGAGGAGCCTGCGAGCCCTGGAGAGCTCTACCCAGGAGGGAAGGGAATGATCAAGGGGAAACGCAAAGCGGGGATGTTCTCCCAGGCACCCCCAGAGAGGCAGAGATAGCCCCCAGCCAAGCCGAACAGGCACAGGCAGGGTTGGTGGGGGAGGGACTGAGAGGGAAGCGGGGAGAGAGGAGCTGGGAGACGAGGGAGGGAATGAGGAAAGGGAGGAGAGATTGAAAATTGTGTGTGTGTGTGAGAGCGGGAGAGAGGGAAAGGGAGAGAGGGGGAGAGGGAGAGGGGAGGGAGAGAGAGAGAGCAGGAGAGAGCGAGCAAGTAAATGCAGCCGAGTCTGCCCGCACACACACGGACACGTGCAGACACACACACTCACCCCGCATGCGCAGAGCCGCGGGCTCCGGTACCCCATTCCAGCGGATAGTCAGAGCCCTCCCCGGCCCACACATGCACAAAATGCGCGCACATGGATGCGCGCACAACACACCCACTCACTGATGTGTACCAAGACGCCTGATAGCCACCAAAGCCTGGGTCCGCGCACTCCCCTTCCCTCGCCCACGCCCCTCGCGCCTGGGTAAAAGAGAAAATGAAACAGGCGGCTCTGGGAGCCAAGAGCTCATCTCCTCCTTACAAGAGGAAGCCAGGAGGAAGAAGAGGCTTGGGGGCTGGGTCCAGTCCCGCTGCTCTGTGCCAGTGCTAGAGGCGTGCTCTTGGCCCTAACCTTTAACCCCAGTCCCCGTGCCCATACTGGGTGCCCGCCTCCAAAGCAGGGGAGCAAAGATAGCATTTTCTGGGCACCGGTGAGTTCCATCTTGCTCCCCTTGTCTGCCCAGAGAACTCCTGACACCTCCCTGTGGACCACCTCACAGCCTGGCATGCTACAGGGTGGCCCCCCTTTGGTGCCCCAGCCATGGCCTGCCAGAGAGGAGGGCAAGCAACACCACATGCCTGAGAACCACGCAGTCCTCTCTCCACCAGCCCCAGCCGTCTCTGTGAGAGCCTGAGAACGGTCTCTGGTTCCAAGCGGCCTCTGTGTCCCCACCCACCCTGCAGCGTCCCAGACCCTGGGAAGAGACGAGAATCCACAGGCCTTGTTGGCCGTGACAGCTCGCAACAGGGGCTGACTACAGGTGTCATCTCACGTTATGTTATTTGCCCTCACTCCGCACAAGGTGGGCATCCCTGTCTCCAGATTACGAAAACCTAAACCCAAAGTCAGCAACTGGCAAGTGGTGAAAACCCAGCCTCCAACTCCCAGGCAGTGGTCTTCCCACCACAGTCATGCGTGCCTCCCTTCCCCATGAAGCAAAAAGTCCCCCAAGCACCTTTGCAGCCATGAGAACTAGGGTTGAGATTGGTGCCCCCACTCCAGAGGCTCTCCAGTGGCCCACCACAGGACATATCACTCCCATTGTCCTGGGGGAGCTGCATAAAAGGGATGGAGGGCGGAGAGAAGAGTTTTATCACCAGATTCACAGAGGATTAGAGGCAACCCAGGATACACCCTGGACCCCCAGGTGCTGCCCCCACCCCCCACACTAATGTCCCCTCTGTGCAGGGGCGGGGAATCTGTCAGCCAAGGGTGGGTCCTGAATGATAGATCAACGGTAGGTAGCTGAGATTTTGGGTCCCCAGGAGAGAGGAAGGGTGACTTACTCCACACATAAGAAGTGAGAGGGGTTGTGGAGAGGAGCCTGCTTTCCTTGTTTTTCCTCTCCCACACTCCCAGTGCTCAGACTTGTCCCAACAGAGATGCAGTGATGCCCAAACATTCGTGCATTTGTCCCTAACCGGGGAGGTGTGTCCCAGGCTGTGATACCAAGGGCTCCTTTAAGAAGCAGCTAAATAAGGTGAGGATCAGAGGAAAGCACAGTGGTGGCAGAGGGGCTCCAGGCTGCCCAAACTCCAGGCGGGAGAGAGAGAAGTGTCATGGAGAGGTGACAAGGAGGCTGGAGATTGGGGACCCACTATCCCTACCAACCCCACCTCATGCCTGTAATGTCCAGGAGATCCAAGTCTCCACCAAGCTTTTCCAAGAAATCCAGGGGCCCCAGACCCACAGATTTCCTTGCTGTAACAGCTAACACATACAGTGCTTGTGCACCAGGCAGTTTTTAAAAGCATTTTATATATTCTGATGGCTGTAATCCTCAAAAAACCAAATGAGGTCGGTATTACCATCCTCAATTTACAGATAAGGCAAGGGAGAGGTTAAATTGCTTGCCCAGGATTACACAACTGCCAGGGACAGAGCTGGGATTCAAAGCCAGGCACTCTAGCTCCTACATACATATACACATGTGTGTGTCTATGCATACCTAAATATATGCACATGTATATCCCTGTTTTTAACCATTACAGCATGCCACCTTGTTCTTTCATCCAGCTATGTGTTCCCTGTGACCCAGCCTCAGTTTCCCTTTTTGTAGCAGCCATGGACTCTCCAGGGTGGAATCCGTGCCAGTACCTCCTCATCCATTGTCCAGACCACAGTTAGAGGGGAGCATGGCCAGAAATGGTAAGTGCCCCCTGCTCAGATTTCCTCTCTGGAAGAACTACCCGCCCTGCCAGCCCAAAGTGAAGGGCCAGCCCATGGGAGAGGGCCTCACACAGCCCCACACAAAGTCTGGGCAGCTGTACCCTCAGAACCAGGCTCAGAGGCTGGGCAAAGCAGACACAGCTGTTGGGCATCTCTGAGGTGGGTCTCAGCTGCCAGGGATGTGGAGAAAGGCCATTGTGAGTCCCGCTCAGCTGGGTCCTGCCAACTCCCGCCACGGCCCCTGGGCGGGGAGGGGGGGCGGCGATTATTTTCCAGTGGGTCAGTGTGGAAGGAGCTTCCGATAACCATCCATGGCTTGCC
This sequence comes from Bison bison bison, assembly GCF_000754665.1. Taxonomy (NCBI): domain Eukaryota; kingdom Metazoa; phylum Chordata; class Mammalia; order Artiodactyla; family Bovidae; genus Bison; species Bison bison. The sequence continues at coordinate 2,890,626 of NW_011494752.1, forward strand.
CACCCAGACCTTCCACCCAGGCTGAACCCACCAGCCTGAGAAGTCAGCGTGGGCAGTGGTTGACCCCTTCCCTTCTCCCCCTATGCTCAGCCCCCCAAACTTGCTGGCCGCAGCTGCAGAGCTGAGGAAGTGCAGGATGTCCTGAGCAGCCAGCTGAGCCCCCCGCCCCCCACCCCAACCTCTCGCTGACCCCAGAGGCAGGGCAGGCAGGCCGAGGGGCGGGGTCTGAGTACTAGCAACTGGAGAAGAATGGAGAACATCACCGCCGGTTCCCAGCTCCAAGCACGGAGGCTGAGGCAGAAACGGACACCAGAACAGGGGTCAACGAGGGGGGTGGATAGGGACAGGGTGAGAGGGAGTTACAGACTGGTGGAGAAACAGGGGGAGAGAGAAGAGACACAAGCGAGACAGAGCACTGGAGACCGTGGTGGAGCAAAATTCCAAGTCAAAAATACACAGCACTCACCCAGACACTCACCAGCTTACGGCCTCCTAAGGGAGGCTTCCAAGTTTAGACAGGAGGGCAGAGCTGAGAAAAGGGGCCAGACTCCCGGTGGGAGGCAGGAACTCGGCGGGAGTTAGTGGGGGGAAGGCCGGTGAGCATCCCCAGTAATGGCCCAGACCAACGAGCCCAGCAGGGGCACTGAGGTTATCTGCTTTTGGGGTGGGGATGGGGGCTGCTCCCTAGGAGGCAGGTCTCCCCAAGACTCCCTCCCCCCCAGCAGCCAGGGTCATCCCAGCTCCTGAAGTCACCTAACATTGCTTCACGTGCGTGACTCGGCCCTCTAGAACCCCCTCCCCCTTACCCTTTGCTCTGATTTTCCTGTCCCTCAAAAAAAAAAAAAAGAGCCTGGAAAAAGAAGGCAGGAGGAAGCTTGAGGGGAAAAGTCTACGACTGCGTGTACATCTAGGGGTGTGCCTGGCCGCACAGCTACAGTGCGTGCATCCGGGGGTGTAGACCTGTGACTGTATGGTCCTGAACCTTCTGAGTGCCTCCTGCACCTGAGCCCCTGGGACTGTGTGCAGATGCCTGCACCTGTGTGCAGGGTTCCCACAGTCAATCAATTACAAAGGATTACGGAGCACTTCCTATGCTCGGCTCTGGGTGGGATCCAGAGCAATTCCAGTGATTCTCCTGGGTCTCAAGGAGCTCACCATCTAGGGGGTGGGATGACAAGGGAGAGAGACAGAGAATGTTATCTATAGTGACTGCGTGCCTTCCACCATTATGGGAGCAGGGTCTTTTTTGTGTGGTACACAGCACCTCAGAAAGCCACAGGAAGAGTCCAGGAAAATACTTGTTGCTGAGTTGTGTATATGTGTGTTGATGTGCAACTGCATTTGCGTTTGACCGAGTGACAGCGACTGTCACGGCAAGGCGATGATGCCTGTGTGACTGGGCTCATGCGAGCACGTGTGTGCCTGTGAGTGACAGGGTCTTTTGTAATGTGTGGCTGTGTGCAATTGCTCTGCATTCATGCATGCAGGCGATAGTGACTTTTTCTGTGTGGGTGACAGCGACTCCTCCTTGTTGTGTATGAGAGCATCTCCCCGTGACCCTATGCCTGTGCAAGGGTTGGTCTCCCGTGGGTGTGTCCCACCCTTCTGAGCTCCCCTGTGCAGTGGCAGCGTGCCTCTTCCCTTGTCCCCATGTGGGTGTGTCCAGCAGTTCCTGTCCTTGAGTCTGCCTGGGTGTCCCTGGGTGTGCATGTGGCCGTGTGTGTGGGCATATCTCTGTGTCTGCATGGCACATTTGCTTCCCCCTCATCTTGGACCACAGCCCCCTATATCCCTCCCCTTCCTGGGGCCTGAGCCAGCATTGAGGGGTGGGCTCCCATCCCACTGGTTTTCCTTCTGCGACCTCCAGACCTCCACCCCCGCCAAGCCCCCCTCCCCCGGAAAACGGGAGGCTCTCTCCATTGCCTCTATAACCCCCACCCCGCAGGCTTTACCTGCACACTGGACAAGGGAAGGCCCCAGGCAGAGAAGGGGCACCAGAGACACGTTGCAAGGGGAGGGAAGCGGGTGGCACACAACACGGGCCCATTCCTCCCTCTCTTCCCCAACCACCCTAGCTTGCAACTCCCCTAATTATCCAGGGACCCTCAGATACACCCCCCAACACACACACATACACACACACACCCCCAGCCGCGTTTTTGCAATTAGTTGTGTTGCAACCAGAGAGCCATGTTCAATTGGGGAGGCGAGTGAAGTGCGGGGGGGAGACTTTCTTCTCCTGGGGCCCGGGCAAGCCCACCTCCCACCCCACTCCTACCGCCCTCCGCTGCTGGAGGTAGCCTTGCAAACGCCACTCGGCCTCGGCCTGGGAGGCTGGGGGTGGGAGCTGGGG
>NW_011494752.1:2893284-2893390 GCF_000754665.1 Bison bison bison
GGCACCCCCCGGACGCCCCCAGCCCGCCTGGGAGCCGGCCAGAGAGCCCCGCGGCTTTGCATAATCAATCGCGAGGCATTTGCATATTAATGCCCCCTCGCTCCCT
>NW_011494752.1:2893729-2926020 GCF_000754665.1 Bison bison bison
GCCAGCCGCCCGGCCGCCCCTCGGCCGCCTCTGCCCCTTCCCGACCCGCATTCGCCCGCCCCACTCCAGGCGGCTCCGGCAGGAGTGGTGCTTGGTGACATTTTGGAAGAGATGTCATTTAAAACATAGCCTTCGCTTGCTGCAAGAATTGGGGGGTTGGGGGGTGGCACCACGAGGATGGAGAAGGGCACATCGGCGAGCCGAGCCGCCTGCACTTTAGAAGTCCGGGAGAAAGTCTAAACACCAAACCGCAGACGGTTTAGAGTTTGTTTTGAGTTCGGGTCCCTTTTCTGCCAGTAACTCACTGTATGACCTTGAGCAAATCACCACCTCTCTAGGTAACAAGCTTCCTCAACCTTACAATTCGAGGATTGAGCACGTGACCCCTGGGGGCCTCTTAAATTAAACCATCCTGTGTCGTTAATCCTTTTGGGGGTATGCTTCCCCATTATCTCCCTTGCAGGCTCATTTTTAACATCATTACCTGCCTGATCCACTGCCTCCCCTTTCAAATGTCACCCTCCTCCAATGTAGGCTTTTTCTATTCACTGCCACCAGTCATTTCCTCGACAATCTGGTGCTCTTTCTGAGCTGGGGAGGGGGCGAGGCTTGCCCTACCCCCCTTAACTCTCAGCTTCAGGACAGTGGGTTTTCCTTCCACTTTTGCCCCTCCCCATCCAAATGTACAGGGCCAGTCCAGAGAGAAGGGTGGGCTGCGAAAAAATAGATCCCCTTCCCCAAAGGAGAGGTCTCCATCATGCCAGCCCCACCTCTCATGCGCGCGCACGCACGCACACACACACACACCTGCATTCGTGGACATAAAACCAACCCGGTGACGCCAGAGCCCCTTTCATCTCGAGATCTCCCAGCGGCAGGCAGGACTCTAATTACCCCAGCACCCCCTCTGGCCCCGCCGGTTCCCCCGCTGTCATTAGCCCAGTTTTACCAGCGGGGGCCCTAGCCTTCCCACGGCTCCCAGGGCGGGCCCCTGTCTCCACCGTCTGCTCTTGGATAGGTGTGTGTGTGTGTGTGTGTGTGTGTGTGGAGAGCTGCTGGTGTGTGTGTGTGTGTGTGTGTGAAGGAGAACTATTCTACCAAGAGCCCAGTTTGTACTAGGCAGAATCACTTGCCAAATGTGGGGTTCTGACCAACAGCCTATGGGAGTTGGGCTGCCCTCGCTTTTCTTAGTCTCAGCCACCTGCATCCTGGCTCTGTTGCAGCCACTTCTTTTACAGGGGGTCTTGGCATTTGCAATGCATGGATGAGGGGAGGATAATTCTCTTGGGACCTCCCTGGAATCACAGGGATGAGAAGGGCAGTTAGGGAGAAACCCTTGGGATGCAGAGTGGAGTGCTGGTGATGAGGGGTTTGCAGATGGGGGAAGGGAAATGGCAGCGGGGAGCTAGAGCTGCAGCCTGCAGAGTCAGCATGCAGTCAGTGAACCTGTGGGTTCTGCCTGGGCTCATGGTGGACATGCAACAGCTGCAGTGTGGGGCAGGAAGCTGATCGTTCAGGGTCAAGGCAGCGTGCAGTGGGAGGAGCACCGAGGGTGGCTGTCTGCCAATCGATGCCACCTCAGTGATGGGATTTGGCTGATATGGTGGGGCGAGGGGCAGGGCTGTGCTGTGCAGTGCCCAGGGTGCAGGCTGTGCCATGTGTGGAAACAGCCCTTTGGGACTGGGTTGCCCAGGGAGCTGGGAGATAATCTCAGTGCATAAGACACATTTATGAGATGAGCTACTGTATCTTCTGCCTCCATCAGCCAGAACCAGAGGCGGTGAAGAGGTCTAACGACAGTCAGGATTAGGGCAGGGTGATGGAGTCCAGAGCGGGAAGGTGCAAGCACTATGGTTTTCCTCTTCCCTCCATTCTGGCTTCCCCACCACATCTCTCTAATGAAAGGTCCTAAAGTTATTGGATGAGGGAGACTTTATGAAATCCTAAACCCAGAGCCATAGATAATGAAGTGCCTCCTGATCTATCTGTTTTTCCCCAGGGCCTGAGCAGGCACTTTGAATTCAAAGAGGAAAGTCTACCCGTCCTACCTTCTCCTTACCTCTCTCACTTTCCTTCACTCCCGACATGGGCTGGTAACAGACCTGGACAAGGGCAAAGTGAAGGGCACACTGCCTCCAAAGCAGGCATCCTGCCAGATGCCAGGATCCAGCCCTAGTCTAGGCTCACAGACCCTGGCCCTGGGTCGCGTCATTCCCCTTCCCACCCCTCACCCCGCCTACCCCCATTTCTCAAGGCTTCTAGCTCATCTCAGAGTCATTTCGTCCCCAGCGCGTTCCCTCCTTGTCACGAAATCCTTATCCAGGCTGCTCCTCCCATCCCTGCCACCTCTTCAGGGCTGAGTCCAAGGGGAGAGCAGAAGGGTGGGGCTCAAGTGAGGATGGATAGAGACCCTGCAGGGATGTGTCTGACGGCCCCCTCCCTCTTAGACTTTGGTTGCCAAGGAGGCAGCAAGAACAGCCTGTTCTCTGGGCTCCCATTGGAACAGCTATGCCCAGGCCTCTCCCTCTCTTTCTTCCATTCCTTCTCTCCCTCCCAGACTGTTGCTAGGAAGCACCCCAGGACTGATCAAGGGTCTCACCCCTAGAAACCTGGGGATCCAGATAGCTTTCTAAAGAGCTTCTCCCAAATCCTGGAAGCCAAGACCCCACCCAGCATTCTCCACTCCTTCCAAGAATCCACAAACAGTTTGGGGGAACGGGGACAAGGCCTCCGTCAGCCTGCCCTGGAATGAACGAGCCCCTCAGTGGCCTGGGCATAAGTAATTCCCCTTCCCATCTCCCTTTGACCTCCTGGGCCCTGGGTGATGTCAGCAAGTGATGAGGTGTCCAACAGACACCCCCTGACTCCGCAGATACAGCCCCACTTATTGGGGAGTTCTGGAAAGAATAAACTGAGGTATCACCAACTAAGAGAACATAAAACCTAGGTATTTCTTTCTCTTACTGATTTTTTAATCAAGAAAAGATAGTGGAAAAGGAGGAGACAAAAGGAGGTCAGTTTATGCGACTTGGGGATCAGCGGCTGGCAGAGATGAGAGACTGAGAAATTAGCAAACAGTTGCCCAACTAAGAGTAAAGTGACCACTTACTGCTCCCTATCAATCACCTTTGTCCCATCAGATGCCCTGTTTATGGGTCACAAAAAAGAGAGCCAGGGAGGGGACTTGGGCCTGGCTGAGCCTTGCTTTGGGATCTGAGGGTAAAAGTAGAAAAAGAAGCTGACACCTTCTCCAGGTTATCTTTCAGAGCTTCTTCTACTTTTGTTCATTCATTTGACACTTTCTTTTTGAACATTTAATACCTGTCAGGTATCAGATCCCCTAAACGTTTCCAGCTTCTGGTCTCAGAAGGTTCCCACCTGGAACCCCTTCATCCTGCTTTGCCAGGAGAAGAGGTGGGGGGCAGTCTCCTTTACCTGCCACACCACAGCCCTCCCCCTCCAGTTAAAGGAGAGATGGCACAGGCAGCTGTGGAGGTCAAGAGGACAGAGTGGCTCTCAGAGCCAGAAGGGAGGAGCAGTGGCCTGTCCAGGGTTCAGGATCATGGCACTCTCTTCTCCTCCTTGCTGGAGGGTGTGGAGAGAGAAGGCATCCTTCAGGTGTTAGAGAGGAAACCATTCTGAGATTCAGAGTTGTTCAGATTCAGAGTGGTTCAAAGGTTCAGATTCTGCCTTTCGCTGTCCTGGCTGGCCTCTTTCTGGACCTCTCCTGGGGCCAGTGGGAAGATAGAGGCGGAACTGGGGGGGATCCAGGAGCTGTCCCTGAGGGGGGGACCACCTTGCAGTCTTCTCCATCCTCCCCTTCCCCAGATAGACAGAGAGTGGAGAGCTGAATGTGGGGACGGGTAAGGGGAGGGAACTGGTTTGGAGCCAGCTGTGTACAGAGTGTGGAGTGTGTGGGAACGACTTGCTTTCTTTCCCATCCACCTGCTGCCAATTAACTCCCCATAGTGGGGGGACCCAGGCAAGCGTCCAAAGGAAAATGTTCTTCCCTATAGAGAGAAGGGATGATGACACCCTTTGTGCCTTGCGTGCTTACCAAGTATTTCAGTTTCTCGGTTTAGACTTGCCACTTTTCTCTACACTTCTTTCCAGCCTAGATGAGGAGTGTTCCCATCCCCTTGGGTACCCAAACCCCGATTCCTCATAGCATTTTACACCACCGAAAGTCCCCACTCCAACCTAGTTCCTTTTCAGCTACTCCTTCAGTGTTGCCGTGTCACTCTGCCTGGCTGGCTTTATTTGTTTGTTTTTATTCATTTTTAATTTGAGGTGCCGGGTCTTAGTTTCAGCACATGGATCTTTACTTGCAGCGTGTGGGATCTTTAGCTGGGGCATGCAAACTCTTAGTTGTGGCATGTGGGATCTAGTTTCCTGATTAGGGGTCAAATCCAGGCTCCCTGCATTGGGAGCACAGAGTCTTAGCCACTGGACCACCAGGGAAGTTCTACCTAGCTGGCTGGCTTTTACCTGCCCCTCTTCTCCAGCCAGTCCCCTTCCCCAGCCAGCAAAATGAAGAGCTTGGACCTTGGGGCTAAGAGGGTGGAAGTGAGAGCTCAGCTTCTGTCAGTGCTGAGAGAGAAGAAACAGACAGCCCAGGAAAGTGGAGTAAGGAAGAGGGATATTTGAGAGGGATTGTGTGTGGGGAGGGTTTCCTTCTACTCCCAAAGAGGATGCTGGCATCTCTTCTCTCACCCACCGGAGGATTATCACGGAATCCCAGTCTTGTGGAGGGCAAGTCAGAGAGCCTGCAGGGCCCTAGAAGCTCTTCTGATTTGGAGGAAAGAGGTGGGGTATGGAAAGGCAGTCTCCGAAACTGACACACTAGAGAGGACAAAGTAGCAAAACTGCAAATAGCCCTTACCCAGAACTAAGGGAATTCTTGTAGTAAATTCTTTGGCAGTCCAGTGGTTAGGACTCCATGTTTTCATTGCTGAGGGCCCAGGTTCAATCCCTGGTCAAGGAATTAAGATCTTGCAAACTGTGCGGCACAGCCAAAATAAAAAAAATTAAAAAATAAAAGGGTGTCCTTTTAAATCCTTAAAAGTCCAGTCCTTGGGGAAACCCTGCCAAACCAAGAGAAAGAGCTGCTGGTGAGAGGTGGGGGACAGGGAAGGCAGATGGTCTCATGACAAAAGCCGCCTCTCTGCCACTGTAAAGTGGGGGAGGAGGCACCCCTCCCCAGAGGTCTGCTAGCTTCCTCCCAGAAGGGGATCGTCTGAGTTCAGAATGCCACTCTCCTCAGGGCCCAAACATTCTCCACTCCCATGGGGACCAAGTCAGAAGCAGTCACAAGGTTGACAGCTTTTCTCTGAGAGGACAGTTTGGGCTCTGTGGGATGGGAGTGGAGCTGCAGGATGCATGGATGTGTCTAGGTGGGAAGCCCTAAGCTGCAGTGACAGCAAAGGAATAAGAGGAGGGAGGCGGGCAAAGGTAGAGTTGGGGGCCTGGGAGAAGCAGGGAAGCCAGGTACATGAGAGACTGCTGAGAAACAAGGTCTGTAGCCGGCTTCAATGTGTGTGGCTGAGGGGATTTTGGAGGTCAAGTGTGAGAAGTCTGGGTTCTCCCTCCTTCCTGCTTTGGAAGCTTTGGCTACACATATTTGGCAGCTGTTTTGTATAAACATTATTCCCCAGTGGTGTCGCTTGGGCAGGCACTAAAGGGAGCAGAATGGAGGGGGTTGTGGGTGGGTTATGGGGAAGGAAGAAGCTGAAGGCAGTCATGACCTTAGAGGGATGTGATCTGGGTCTCCTCCAGCTGCACTCTCCTCTTCAGAACAGGAGTTCTGGTCTCCCTGTTTAGACTATGCTCCAGACACCCACGATTCTGTCATTCTTTGCCCCAAGAGCTGCAGGTTTGCTTCCAGAGCCTGAGGGGTCTGCTCTTCCAGATTCATTCCTCTGAGAACTGAGTCTGACACTTAAACGGTGACCAAAGAATGGTGATTGGGAAATATGGATGGAGCTTGGATTCATGGATGGGGATCTGAGGCTCCTTGTGATATGGGATGCAGGGCTGAAAATAGGGCTGGCAGGACACTGTCTTGTTCTGGTTGTAAATGTAGTTCTGGTTGTAAATGTTAGTGGCGATCTGTCCACAGGGCAGGACAGGGATGAGGGCTGTGTGTGGAGAGGCCCAGCTGTTGGAGTCAGAGGTGGGTAGCATTTACTTTTGGCTTCTCACTGGGGAAGGGGGGCGGGGTTGGAGAAAGGCTAATACTCCAAACACTGGACATAATTATTTATAATGTGGTTCAATAGGTTAAAGCAAGACATCATGTTCTTAAAGTAATTAATTAATGTTTGGCTGTGCTGGGTCTTGGTTTCTGAGCATAGGCGTTCTCTAGTTCAGATGACTGGAGGGTTGCTCTCTAGTTGTGGTCTGTGGGCTTCTCACTTCGGTGGCTTCTTTTGTTGCGGAGTGTGGGCTCTAGGGCCTTCAGGCTTCAATGGTTGTGGCTCTTGGTCTCTAGAGCCTGGGCTCAGCATTTGTGACCCATGGGCTTAGTTGCTCCTCGGCGGGTGGAATCTTCCCAGATCAGGGCTAGAACCGTGCCCTCTGCATTGGCAGGCAGCTTCTTAACCACTGGACCACCAGGGAAGTCTAATCATACTGCTTTTAATAAACATTTTTTAAAAAAAGAATTTTAGTTTTAGATTTATAGGAAAAAAATTGAAGATAGAGAGGATTCCTATATACCTCACTGTCAATCCCTACCCCTTTAACCTTTTACTTAGTATGGTAGGTGTTACAGTTAATGACTGCTATGCTATGCTAAGTCACTTCAGTCGTTTCCGACTCTGTGCGACGCCATAGACGTTAGCCCACCAGGCTCCCCTGTCCCTGGGATTCTCCAGGCAAGAACACTGGAGTGGGCTGCCATTTCCTTCTCCAATGCATGAAAGTGAAAAGTGAAAGTGAAGTTGCTCAGTCATGTCCGACTCTTAGCTACCCCATGGATTGAAGCCTAACAGGCTCAATCAAGAGGTACTGGAGTGGGGTGCCATTGCCTTCTCCGAATTAATAACTGACATTGATACATTATTATTAACTGACATTGATACATTATTATTAGCTGAAGTCCGTGCTTTATTCAGATTGTTTAGTTTCCATCTAAGGTTCTTCTGTTTAAGGATCACATCCAGGATAGCAAGTTACATTTAGTCATCATGTCTCCTTAGGCCCTCTTGATTGTGACAGGTTCCTAGACTTTTCTTATCTTCGATTTCCTAAACCTCAGTTTCCTCCTTACGTCTCCCTTAGTCAAGCAGTTGGCTGGGCCAGAGATTCCCAGAGAACTGCCAGATTTTAGGGTGAAGGGCTGGGTGAGGTGTGTTCAACTGACAGAGACTCAGTGTCGCTTTGGAATATAGTTGTGGAAAGGAGAAGAACTCTGGGAAATCCGGGGGTTTCCGAGGGGAAAAAAAAGCCAGGAAAGAGAAAACCTATGGATGAACGTATGCCACACCCGTGTTGTGCCTACTAACTAGCGGGCAATGAAAGGGTGTCAGAATTTGATTTAAATGCTAGGTCCATAGTGATGTCACTGGAAGAAACTTAATTGCGGTAGGCCTTTTGAGAGCCTTTCCCCCTAAGCTTCCTGAGTCTCCGAGATCCTCAGCTCCTACTCGGCTTTCCCTCAAGGAGAGAAACAATGCGGGCTGACTAGCTTCTCGTAGCTTCCGAGCTAGCTGAGTCCAAGGAACTGCAATTCCCAGAAGACATAGTGGTGTGACCGGTGTCTCGCTGCCTTCCTATTGGTTCATGTTTGTTACTGTCAGCCAATAGAAAGCTAGCTCTTTTATAAGTGCCAAAATGGCGACACCTAGGATCTAGAACTAGATTGTCCGGTAGGCTTAAATTTGGGGAGGTGATGGATGGAAAGGAAATAGGGAATTATAGTTTCAGGGTTGGGGAGGGTGGAGGAAGTGGGGGGAGAAATTTGGATTTGGGGTAGTAGTGGCTGAGGGACGCAGCCAGAGCTAAGGGCATATTTAGGCAACCGGAACTGGCTTAACCCCTTACTGCCCATTTATTCTTTGTATTAAGCACCTTTGACACTCTCTTCTTACTGCGCTTGTTTAAAGAAGAATGGTTCAGGTGGGAATAACCTAATAGGATCCCTGTTTGCCCCTTTCCCCTTTTTTTCCTTTCTAGTTATACTTCCCTTGAATCTTCCTATATCGACTCCATTCCATCTAAGTCTGCGCTCCATCCCCCATCGCCCCGCCCAATTCTTTTCCTCAGAATCCCTTTCCCTTTCTCTAGCTTGATTTCTCCAACCTCAAGGCTGACTGCTACCGGCCCGGTCTCCTCAGAGTGAAATCATGAAGGTGGTGAACCTGAAGCAAGCCATTTTGCAAGCTTGGAAGGAGCGATGGAGTGACTACCAGTGGGCAGTCAACATGAAGAAATTCTTTCCCAAAGGAGCCACCTGGGACATTCTCAACCTAGCAGGTCTTAAGTGAAGTAGGAAGGAAGGATGGGAGGGCTAAATCCAGAAATGTTGTAACACTGAGGCTTCCTTTGTTATTCTCCTTGCAGAAGCACTACTGGAGCAGGCCATGATTGGACCTTCCCCCAATCCTCTCATCCTGTCTTACCTGAAGTATGCCATTAGTTCCCAGGTAAACTCTTCTATCTATTCCAGACAAGGTTTGAAGGTGAAAGGCTTGGAATACAGTTGTCAGCTCAAATTTTTAGGTGAATTTGTTTGAACACATCATTTCCCTGAGCCTCAGTTTTCTTGTGAAAATAATAATACTCCAGTGGTTATGATGAATATTACATTAATTTGCTCTATCAATAAATACTCACATATGCCCTGGGGATTTAGCTATGAACAAGGTCTAATTCCAGCGCACAGGTATTTTGTGAGTAATATAGGTATGTGAATAAGCAGTCAATCATAAGATGGGATTATGATATAGGACAGAGTACTATGGGAGTACATGGGAGGGATACCTAATCCCAGGTTGAGCAACCAGGGAAGAAGTGATGTTTAAACCAAGACTTGAGTGTTAAATGGGAATTAGCCAAGGAGATTGATGAGAGTGTACAAAGCAGAGAGAAAAGAATATGCAATGGTTGGGAGACAAACATCACATGATATTTAGGAATTGAAAATAACGTGATATGGCTAGAATAGGGTAGGGCTTCCCTGGTGGCTCAGTGGTGAATAATCTGCCTGCCAAAGCAAGAGACACTGGTTTGATCCCTGGGTCAGGAAGATCCTCTGGAGAAGGAAATGGCAACCCAGTCCAACATTGTTGCCTGGGAAATCCCATGGACAGAGGAGCCTGGGGGCTACCGTCTATGGGGTCCCAAAAGAGTTGGAACACCACTTAGCAACTAAACAATAACAATGGCTAAAGTAGCAGTTTTGGCCTTAGAACATTTTATACTCTTAAAAATTGAGACTCCTGCAGAGCTTTTGTTTATATGTATTATATCTATTTGTATTTACCACTTTAGAAATTAAAAAATTAAAAAAATACTTATGTATTTAAAAGTAACAAGTAAACCCATTGTATGTTAATATACATAAAGTTTTAATGAAAAAGTAACCATATTTTCCAAAACAAAAATGAGGAAAGTGGCATTGTTTTACATGTTTGCAGATCTCTTTAATTCTAGCTTAATAGATTACAGCTGAATTCTCATAGCTGCTTCTGCATTCAGTTGTTACAGTAGGCTGTTTCAGCTGAAGAAAATCTGGCCTTGCACATCAGATATTTAGCTTGAAAAAGGAAGAATATTTTAATAAGCCTTTCAGATAAATGTGGATATTCTGAAAGGTTTATTAAAATATTCTTCCCTTTTAATTAACCTTGAGTTTTAGTAACGGTGTATACCTGTGTCACTAACATCCAAAATAAGATAGACCATTTCCATTCTCCCAGAAAGTTTCCTTGTGCCCTTTCTAGTCCATCTTCCTATAACCACTAAATGTTTTCTATTCAGTTCAGTTTAGTTCAGTCACTCAGTCGTGTCCGACTCTTTCTGACCCCATGGACTGCAGCACGCCAGGCCTCCCTGTCCAGCATCAACTCCCCAAGTTTACTCAAACTCATGTCCATTGAGTTGGTGATGCCATCCAACCATCTCATCCTGTGTTGTCCCCTTCTTCTCTCACCTTCAATCTTTCCCAGCATCAGGGTCTTTTCAGATGAGTCAGTTCTTCGCATCAAGTGGCCAAAGTATTGGAGCTTCAGCTTCAGCACCTTTCTCTATACCCACAGATTAATATTGCCTGTATTTGGATTTCATAGAAATGAACTCATATTTAGTATTAACTCTTAATGCTCTGTCTTCTTTTAACATAAATGTTGTTGAGCTTTATGTTATTGTGTATGTCAGTAGTTCATCCTTTTTTAAATTTGCTGAGTAGTATTCCTCAGTTGGCACGTAGTTCTTATGCTTCCTCTTTCCTCTTGACATCAAGTCTCATTTCCATGTTAGCACATATTCATCTACTTTGTTTTTTTTTGGCTGCGCTGGGTCTTCATTGTGGCACGCTGACTTTCTCTAGTTTTGGCTCTCAGGCTTCTCTAATTGCAGAGCACAGGCTCTCGAGCACCGTGACTCAGCAGTTGCAGGCTCTCTAGTTGTGGTTCACAGGCTTAGTTGCCCCTTGGCATATGGGATCTTAGTTCCCCAGCCGGGGATCAAACCTGTGTCTCCTTCATTGGAAGGCAGACTCTTGACCACTGGACCACCACGGAAGTCCCTACCTTTTTTTTTTTTTTCCTACCTTGTTCTTTTTAACTGCTGTGAACTGTTCCATATATACTTAATTTCAGTTTAGTTCAGTCACTCAGTCATGTCCAACTCTTTGCAGCCCCATGAATCGCAGCACGCCAGGCCTCCCTGTCCATCACCAACTCCTGGAGTTCACTCAAACTCATGTCCATTGAGTCAGTGATGCCATCCAGCCATCTCATCCTCTGTCGTCCCCTTCTCCTCCTGCCCCCAATCCCTCCCAGCATCAGAGTCTTTTCCAGTGAGTCAACTCTTCACATGAGGTGGCCAAAGTATTGGAGTTTCAGCTTTAGCATAAGTCCTTCCAATGAACACCCAGGACTGATCTCCTTTAGGGTGGACTGGTTGGATCTCCTTGCAGTCCAAGGGACTCTCAAGAGTCTTCTCCAACACCACAGTTCAAACATCAATTCTTCCACGCTCAGCTTTCTTCACAGTCCAACTCTCACATCCATACATGACCACTGGAAAAACCATAGCCTTGACTAGACGGACCTTTGTTGGCAAAGTAATGTCTCTTCTTTTGAATACGCTGTCTAGGTTGGTCATAACTTTCCTTCCAAGGAGTAAGCATCTTTTAATTTCATGGCTGCAGTCACCATCTGCAGTGATTTTGGAGCCCCAAAAAATAAAGTCTGACACTGTTTCCACTGTTTCCCCATCTATTTCCCATGAAGTGATGGGACCAGATGCCATGATCTTTGTTTTCTGAAATGTTGAGCTTCAAGCCAACTTTTTCACTCTCCTCTTTCACTTTCATCAAGAGGCTTTTTAGTTGCTCTTCACTTTCTGCCATAAGGGTGGTGTCATCTGTATATCTGAGGTCATTGATAATTCTCCTGGCAATCTTGATTCCAGCTTGTGCTTCTTCCAGCCCAACATTTCTCATGATGTACTCTGCATATAAGTTAAATAAACAGGGTGACAATATACAGCCTTGATGTACTCCTTTTCCTATTTGGAACCACTCTGTTGTTCCATGTCCACTTCTAACTGTTGCTTCCTGACCTGCATATAGGTTTCCCAAGAGGCAGGTCAGGTGGTGGTGGTTTTAAATTTTTTACCATTGTAATCAGTGTTTCATTGAATGTTCTTATACTTAACCTCTCTGCATATCTGGCACTGTTTCCCTAGAATAGATAAACAGAAATGGAGTTGCTGGTTTGAAGAGTCACATGTGTTAAATTATAATAGATCCTGCAAATTGCCCTCAAAAGATGATTCTCTCAGTTTACACCTGCTCCCTAGTGCTTGAGAGTATTTCTGCACACCTTTTCCAGTGTTGAATCTTTTAACATTTTTTTTCCAGAGAGACAAAAAATTACAACATATTATAAGATGTATTTCCACAATTGTGATGATGAGTGTATTTTTTCAAATGCTTATTGGCTCTTTGTATATATTCTGTGAATTACTTATGAATTTCGTTTGCCCAGTTTTTTATCATTAGTTTGTTTTCTTTATCTTTTAAGTAACAATTTTGTGTGTGTATGTAAGTGGTAAGTCGCTTTAGTCATATTTGACTCTTTACAACCCCATGAACTGTAGCCCACCAGGCTCCTCGGTCCATGGGATTTCACAGGCAAGAATACTAGAGTGGGTTGCCATTTCCTTCTCCAGGGAACCTTCCTGACCCAGGGTTCAAACCTGCATCTCCTGCTTGGCAGGCAAATTCTTTACCACTGAGAAACCTGGGAAGCCCATAAATCACATACCATACATTTTATGCATTTAAAGTGTACAGTTCACTGATTTTTAGTGTATTTAGAATTGTGCAACCATTACTACAATCAACTCAGACCATTTTATCACCCGAAGAAGAATTCTTACTTACTGATTTTTGTGTCTTTTAATGTGTTGTATTTTGTAATTATTGTCTGTTATTTATATTTAAAATTTTCTTTCTATTGGTTTTTAAACTTGTTTTCCTTTCTTAGCATGCAGAATTTTATTTATATTTTTTGCAGGAGTGCAGTGCCACGTGGCTTGCAGGATCTTAGTTCCCCAAACAGGAGTTAAACCCAGGCCCTTGGCAGTGAAAGTGGAGAGTCCTAACCACTGGACCACCGGGGAGTTCCCTAGAATTTTTAAAATGTATTTGTTTTCAGATTTAATTGCCTTTTTTCCTCTATATGACTTTTGTCTTTCATAAGGGCTTCCCTACTCCCAAGGATCAAAATATAATCTTTAATTTCTGCCACGACTTCACTTTAACCCATTTAGAATTTATTCTGATATGAGAAAGAGATCCAAATTTATTTATTTTTCTGAATAGATAGATAATTAGCTTAACTGCCTTAATTGAATAACCCATTCTTTTTTATATCTTAAATTCTCTGATAGACGAGAGTCTATCTCTTGACATTCTAGTATATTTCATTAACATATTTGTCTTTTCTTGGACTGTTGCTTTACTATTTTAATTACTATACCTTTGAAGCATTTTTGATGCTTGTTAAGCAAGTGTTCCCTTAGTTGTTTTATTTTTCAAAAATTTCTTGGCTGTTTTCAGGCATTTTTCTTTTCCAGTCAGATTTTAGAATCAAGTTAAATTCTTAAAAAAGCCTATTGCATTTTGATTGGAGTTTCCTCGACTTTGTGAATTTGGGGAATTCGTAGGTTAATTTTGGAAAGATCACTCCAGTTGTAGTTTGAAGAATGAGTTGGAGGGAGGTAAGACAGAAGGCAGCGAGACAGTTTAGTGTGGCTTTTTTTTTTTTTCCTGTAAAGGACCAGATAGTAAATACTTTCAGCTTAGCTGGCCGTATGGTCTCTGTTACCACTGTTCTATCCTTATTGCTCAGAAGCACATACTGGTGACATATAAATAAATGGATGAGGCTGTGCCCTGACATAACTTTATTTACCAAAAAAAGGTGATGAACCGGATTTAGCTTGCAAGCTGTCATTTTCTAGCCCCTGATTTCTGCTGTTGCAGTGATTTAGGTAAAAGATGATACTGGCTTAAACTTGAGAAGTGGCAGCAGAAAAAAAAAAAACAGATGAATTCAGGAACAATTTAGGAAATGGTACTAAGAGGATTTTATGATTAATTGGATGAAGGGTGTGCAGGAGAGGAAGAAGTGAAGGTTAGTGTCTCAGTTTCTGATTCGGATATGAGATGGCTGATGGGATCTCAGAAGACAGTGGGAGAAGAGCAGGACCGTTGTCAGGGTTTGGTTGTAGGTGAGGGTGGAGATGCCTTATTTGATTCTGGCCTCATTTCATGGAAGGTGCCTGTGTGGGTTGTCCAAGAGTAGACACTCATTGAACATCAATGTTGGAGACGCAAAAGGAGAGGTGGCTGCTGGAGTGGCAGTTTAGGAGTTGTCAGCCACAGGTGACAATGGAAGCTATGGGCATGGATGAGATTTACCCAGAAAGAACATGCAGAGGGAACAAAGAAGTGACCCAAGCCATATTTCTAAGGAACTAGTCACATTTCAGGAACATACATAGGAAAATAATTCCTCATAGGAATCTGCAAAGAAGGGACCAGTGAGGAAAGAAGGAAAGCAAGAAGGTGTGATATTAAGAAAAGCCCAGGAGGACTTCCCAGGTGGTCCAGTGGTTAAGATTCTGAGCTTCCATTCCAGGGGGCGCAGGTTCGATCCCTAGTCGGGGAACTGAGATCCCACATGCTGTGCAGCGTGGCCAAGGAAAAAGAGAAAAAGAAAAGCCCAGGGAGGGGAGGGCGGAAGGATGAGGAGGTGTTTCCTGGTGTGAGATGCTGCTGAGAGGTCAGTGAGATCAGAACTGAGAAGTATCTATGGGGTTTGACAACAAGTTTGTTGATGAGCTTAATGAGAGATTCACGCAGTGGTGGTGAGGACAGAAGTGATTGGAGTGGGTCACATTGAGAACGGAAGCTGGGGAGGTGAAGGGTAGAGAACCCTTATAACTGAAGAGAGCGTGGTGGTTAATTGGAAGTATATGGTCTGCAGGAGGTTCTTGTAAAAATAGAAGAATCTTGAGATATGTAAACTGATGGGAAAGGCAAGAGAGGGTGGAGGCTGAAGTGCCAGTGAGCGAGAAATAAATATATTTGAAAGACCTCCCTGACTTACAAAGTGCAGTGCAAAATTAGTAATTTTTCTCCCCTCAGAGTCAAGAGGCTCTTTGGTCCAGTGCTATCTATGCATGTAGAGGGCACTTAGGAGCAGTTGAGGGCGTTGAATATGAAGAAGAGAGAGGGGATTAGAGAGCAGCTGCAGGGTCCCTCTGGGCTGGCCAGGTGTGCTCTGGGCCTTGTAGATGGGCTCCAGCCTCGGGGGCTGGTGGTAGGTTAGAGCTTCTGTGTTGATAGATATATTAGGACTGGGATAGGTTATAAGTCCTGCTGTGAAAAACAGTTCACCATGTGGAAAGTATTTTTAGGTCTCTGAAGTAGCAGGGCTGTCTTGATACTGTTAGCAGAAATTGACCAAACAGAATTCTCAATTTGGAGACCATAAATTCATAGTAACTGATGGCATCCCTTAAACGTACAGATTTGGGAGTTGCCTCTTGTAGTTTGGGGTCAGTTTCCAGTGGGAATGTCCAGCTCCCCCTTCAGGTCGGTATCCAGCAAGGTTCAGCTCACTGCCAAGCTCTTGCTATGGGGACATCAGTTATAAATAAACACACGCTCGCCTGGAACGTTACAGTCATCCTGCCCAGGCAGGCTCCCAACTCTCTGGCCACCGTCAGACACCAACTGTGGCTTCACGGTATGACCCGCTGAGAGTGGCACTAAACACCGATTTGTGTGCTTAAGTCTTCTGTGTGTTTTGCTCCTCTTTATCCAAGAACACTGGTTAAAAAATGTCTGAACGGGGAGCAGCCTGTTCACGTGATGGAGAAATTATACATGCAAGGCATTGCCAAGCATGTAAAATTCACCATACTGAGTCACTGAGGGTGACTTAGCTTTCTTTTAAATCTTTGGAAATTTCTCTTCTTCTATGAGGCAGGTGATTAGCCTGACAGTTTCTATCATTGTATTCTGCTTTTTATTTTGATATATTTTGCCACTGATTTTGAGTGTAGAGTTGGAACTATTTTCTGTAGTCTTATTCATATTTGATCAGCATGCTATAATTATTTTTTAAAAAATACGACAACTTAAAAGCTATCGGTAAAGTTTGGTTTCATTCAGGCCAGATTATTTCTTTTGAACTATGTCTCCGATCTTATAATGGTGATAAATAGGTTTTACTAATAGAAAATTGTGTTAAGGTGAAAGTTTTTTTAGAATGCTAGTTACTAGAATTCATCAATCGAAAGCAATAAAAACTTCCTGAGGACCTACTATGTGATAGTCCTTGGGCTGAGTTCCGGCGAAACATAAATTTAACACTGTTTCTATTCTCAGGGAGCTCACTGTTCAGGTGGCATTTTGCAAAACAAGCCTTGCAGTTATGTTAAATGAGATTCCTTGGTCAAATAAGTTGGAAAAGTATTGCTTGCCTCACCTCCAGTGATCTTAGAGATTTTCATTGTGTACAAGTTACACTAATGGGTAAGAGGAGTCCTAAAGAAAGCTCTTTACTGAAAGAACCCTTTACTTTATTTAAAGATAGCTCTTTGTGTGTTTATTTCAGAGTTTCTCAAACTCATATTACACACAAGCTCTGTGTATGTGTGTACATGTATAAAATTTCTTAACATCTTGAGGACCCTTTGGAGCAACATCTCCCAGTAGAACTTTCTACAATGATAAAAATATTCTACCGAGTGCAGCCAAATAAATAAATAAAAATACTAAAAAAAATGTTCTATATCTGCACTGTTCAGTACAGTAGCCACTAGCCCCTTGTGGCTGATGAGCACCTGAAATGAGGCTAGTATGACTAAGGAATTGCATCTGTAATGTTATTTAACTAATTTAAACAGCCATGTGTGGCTGGCTGGTAGCTCCCCTATTGGACAGTGCAGCTTTGGAAGCTACTTTGGGAAATATTGCTCTGAGAGTGTATTTTTACGTATTCATTCTGCAGACATTGTAGAATGAAGACATGTAGACTGTCTTCAAGGAGCTTCTAGTTTGGCGGGGCAGCAGGTGTCCACGGTGTCATGACGGGTCTAAGGGGATTGCTTAGAGCACTGGAGGGAGGGTTTCAGCTTTGGGTGATGTCCCAGAGGCATCCTAGAGAATGAGTGTGTATAATGAAGTTCACTACGAGTTTCAAAGTGTAAATGCTACCTGTTCATTGAGGGAACAGTTTGTATGTCTCCAGTTCTTGTCCAAATAAAATCACTCTTGGTAGGAGTTATAGCAGTATCATGACCTCACGTGTTTCCATTCTTCTGCCCACCAGCAATCAGACCTTGAACTGTGTGGTGAACAGTGAGTGGCAGGCGGGCATGAAACACGGCCCCTTTGAATCCCCCAAACGATCCCCCCATTTATGCTGGTGCTGTCAGTCACAGTGAGTTTGACAGAAGCAGGGATGGGCAGTGCCTGGTGTTACTGCCTGTCTTTGGGGCTTGTGGAAGGCCTCTTGAAGGGGTTGAGATTTTCAGATAGCTGCAGCAACTTTAAGTGTCAATGTTTTTTCCTCTCGATTGCACACACCAGTTGTTTGAACTTTATCTTTCTTCTTTCCCTCCAGATGGTGTCCTACTCCTCCGTTCTCACAGCTATCAGCAAGGTACGACCACAGCCACTCACAGCCTGGGTGGGGGGCAGGGGTCAGAGATACGGTGGTGGCATACGGGGCCCCACCTCCTTGGCTGCTCTGATCACGTGACCTCTGGGCCTGGACCGTGAGCACACGTACCTCTGGCTGGCATAGCCGCCTCCCATTAGAGAGTGGGGGATCATGGCAAGTGGGGGCTGGCAACTAGGAGCCAATTTCCAACACTGAAAGGATGTCGAGTGTAAATCTTGGGGTTGGAGGAAAGATGAGCAGGGCTCCTGAAGGTGCCAGCTGCCTCATGTGGGAGACAGGGAGGTGGGGTGACCGGGACACTCTATCACATTGCCTCTGTTCTCTCCACAGTTCGATGACTTTTCCCGGGACCTGTGTGTCCAGGCTTTGTTGGATATCATGGACATGTTTTGTGACCGACTGAGGTAACAGCAGGAGTGAGGGGCTTGCAACCTTCCAGCATTATCTGAGTGTAAAGGAGAAGCTCCTGGCATGCAGGCTCAAACCATCTCTGTGGGTTCCCACACTTGTCCCCCGCTTGCTCTTCTGCACCCACCCATCCCCATCTTTTTCTACTTACTCTCAGGGCTAATGCCTCTGCTCTATTTGGAGTAGCTCATTTGAAATCTTATCCAGTGGCAGGGCAGTCTTCCCCAGGACTTTGCTAGCTTCCCAAGTCTCTTCCCTAGTAAGGGAGGGCCAGGCACTCTGGGGAACATGGGTGTGGGTCGGATTTCAGCCTTTGGAGCGGAGACAGATTTTGCATCCTTTCCTGGTAGCTGTCACGGCAAAGCGGAGGAGTGCATCGGGCTGTGTCGGGCCCTGCTCAGCGCCCTCCACTGGCTGCTGCGCTGTACTGCAGCCTCTGCAGAGCGGCTCCGGGAGGGGCTGGAGGCTGGCACCCCAGCGGCTGGAGAGAAGCAGCTTGCTATGTGCCTGCAACGCTTGGAGAAGACTCTCAGCAGCACCAAGAACCGGGCCCTGCTCCATATCGCCAAACTGGAGGAGGCCTGTATGTCCCTGGTTCCTTGAGCCCCACCCACCATCACTCCCATAGCCGGGTCTTTAATTGAGAGGGGAGAGGCAGGATGCCATCCCACTTTTTTCCAGGAGGATCTGAAATCATCCCACTTCCTTTTTTTTCTCCCCATAAGCATTGCATACATCCCAGGGACTTGGGCAGGGTGGCACCCGAGCCAATCAACCAACAGGTATTTACTGAGCATTATTGTATGCCCAGCACTGTGCCAGGTGCTGGGGGTGGGGGGTGGGGGGCTACCAAAGGAGCATGTGGCAGGGTCCCTGCCCTCAACGAGCCTACCTGCTAGTGGGGAGCAAGGTTAGTGTCTAGTATACATGGGAAAAAATGAGCAGACAAGACAAGCACACCATCCATCCTTGTGTTTGTCTCCATGTGTTTGTACTCATCCTCTGAAAGCAAATGACGTTTGTGTTTGAGTGTTGCCGAAAAGATCCCTTTAAATGCAGTACCGGTCTGCTGTCGGGCCTGTTGTGCCATTTGCCTCTCAACTCAAGTGCAGATATTAAACCCTGGAACCCTCCAGAGCCTGGGGATCAGATAGATCACCTGGTGGGAGGGAAGACGGGTATTGCTGGACATGGGGCCCAGAGACCACAGTCTTGCTGATGAGGCTTGGGATCACGGAAGGAACTCTTGTTCTTTGTAATGAGAGTGCTGGAATGGGTTACACCCAGATAGATCTTTAGGACCTGGTTGTAGAACTAGTTCTAGGATTCGTGTATTTATCACTTCTGAAAATACGGTTTATTGCCTGTAAGAAGTCCAGAAAGATGATCACTATGAAAAAATGGGCTCTGTGGACGGTTTCTTATCTATCTTGAGCACTTGATGAATGTTTACTGGCTGAAAAATGAATGAATTTTTGACTTAATTTTATTGGCTCTCAGGTCTTATCTTTTTCTTCTTTTTTTCCCCCGCTATGCTACATGGAGGTTAATGGGCTAGTTGGTGCCATTATTCATCATTTGACCTTCTGGAAGTGTTAACTAGGATAAATGACTTACAATTAAGTGCTAAACCATACAGTGTAGACCATGAGTTCAGGCATTTAGGAGTAGATCAGTGGGTTGGACCAGTTGGGTAAGTTGTTAAAGGAGCTGGGGCGAACAGTGACTTAAAGGATAGTGAGAGTGTGAGAGGCAGAGGTGAGTGGAGGGGCTTTTCGGAGGGGCCCAGCGAGAGCAAAGGCCCAGATAGGGAGCGGCTGAACACAGAGGCTGTTTAGGACTCCAGCTTGACTGGGGTGGAGAGCAGTAGCCACTTGCAAGGCTGGCCCGCTCTTGAAATGACTCAGGGTCACCTTCTTGTTCCGGCCACTGGACTCCAAGCCCACTGGGCCTCTCTCCGTCACTGCCTGTGTTCTGTCGTGCCTAGTCTCTGAAGTCAGCTGCGGGTGACCCCTAGAAGTCGGGCCTCTGGGAATCGTTTCTAGTGGTTTCATCATTAGTGCTCACCCCCCTTCTGGAAACAGTGCATGCTGCCCTCAGGTCCCCAGCCTCCATGCCATCCTTAGGGGAAGCCTCCCCATGTGGTTCTGTGGGCCCTGGGGTTTGGGGCCAGTCTCTCCCTCTCCTCAGCTTCCCATCCTCCTCCGCATTTCCTTCTTTCTGCCAGCCTCCTGGACGGCCATCGAGCATTGTCTTTTGAAGCTTGGAGAGATCCTGGCCAATCTCAGCAACCACCAGCTCCGGAGCCAGGCTGAGCAGTGTGGCACGCTCATTAGGAGGTACCCGTGCTTGAGGTGACCCTGGGGAAGGGAGGGAGGGAAGGCCTTTGGGGTGGGAGGGCAGACGTGGCCCCTGGCCCCCACCCCTCTGCCCTCACCGCCTTGCCCCCTGCACTCTGTCCCCTCAGCATCCCCACCATGCTGTCCGTGCACTCTGAGCAGCTGCACAAGACTGGCTTCCCCACAGTCCACGCGGTGGTCCTGCTCGAGGGCACCATGAACTTGACCGGCGAGACGCAGCCCCTGGTGGAGCAGCTGATGATGGTGAAACGCATGCAGGTGGGAGGCCGGGGTGGGTTCTCTGTCCCCACAGCGAGCTGGCCATGGCGGGCAGGAGGGAGGAGTCTTCTGGTCTTCCCTGGGAGATACAGGGTTTCTCCTGCTTTGTGGCAGATCATGGATCCCCATCGTGGTGGTTCTGTCCGGTGGAATGGCTCTACCATTTCACCTGCTGTCCCTGGCTCTCGCTCAGGAGTCAGGGAGGTGTCTATGCTGCCTGGCTCTGACCTGCCGGATCCCCAAGGGTCAGGAGACTGGAGTGGGATGGGCACCCTCTTCTTCCTCACCCTTGGGTCTTCCCACAGCATATCCCCACCCCGTTGTTCGTTCTGGAGATCTGGAAAGCCTGCTTTGTGGGGCTCATCGAGTCTCCTGAGGGCACAGGGGAGCTCAAGTGGACAGCTTTCACCTTCCTCAAGGTACCTGGGCTATGGGAGCCACAGAGAGCCAGTGTTGGGATGGTTCTCAGGAGGGTCGGCAACCCCCTGGACCTTTGCCCCAGGTTTCTCCCCTCCAGCTTCATCCCTAGTTTGCCAGGTCCCCATTATCCAAAAGCCCCAAGGCTCTTCTGCCCGCTTCGCAGGCCTCTTCTGTGTCTTGGCACACAGGTGCCATGAGAGCAGTCCTCAGCCAGGTTGGCGTGGGGCAGCTCTGGGAGCCCACTCTCACAAAGGGCACTTCCTCATTGAGCCGTGGAAGCGAGGCTCCCAGGCTCTGAGGCTGAGCGCTGGCATGTCTGATCTGGCTCTTAGAATGCTGTCACTCCCAGGGCAGGAGCGGCCTTGTCTCCACCCAGAGCAGGGGGACTGAGGGAGTGTGCCTTCCGTTCTGGGTGAGAGAGAGAGGAGATTCAGCTTCCTGTTTTTCTCCCGCCTCACCCTCCAGATTCCACAGGTTTTGGTGAAGTTGAAGAAATACTCCCATGGGGACAAGGTGAGTTAAAGAAATGAGATGGTGGAACTTCCCTGGTTGTCCAGCAGGTGAGATTCCACACTTCCAATGCAGGGGGCCCGGGTTCAGTCCCCAGTCAGGGAACTAGATCCCATTGCTGTAACTAAGAGTTTGCATGCACCACTAAAGATCCCATGTGCTGCATGTAAGACCTGGCTCAATCAAATAAAAAAGAAGAGATGGGGAGTGGGCATGGGAACAGGTGAATCCTTGGTTCTGCTCTGAGAAAAGGGCCAGGGAAGGGTCGCAGGGCCCGAGCTGGGCAGCAGTGCGTTCTTGTGAGGAGGCGGGCTGGAGGCGGGGCCTTCCCTGAGCTTCTGTGCATCCACGCACAGAAGGCAGCCAGGCCGCGCTGGAGGCGAGGGTGCCCGAGATGCCCAGGGCTGGAGTCCCAGGGCCAGGGTGCAGGACACTGACGCCCCATACTATTCCCGTGCGGTCGCTGGAAGCCGTGGTGGCCACAGCCGACTTGTTGGCTACTGTACCCAGCAGTGTGTCCTTGTGAGCCTACAGTGCAGGCCGTGGGCGGAACGGAGGGCCTGGAAGCCAGGTGGCAATCTCTGGCTTTACTTGACTCTGGCAGGACTTCACTGAGGATGTCAATACAGCTTTCGAGTTCCTGCTGAAGCTCACACCGTTGCTGGACAAAGCCGACCAGCGCTGCAAGTACGAGGCCCCCGCTCGCCTGGCTCTACTGGAAGGAGTTCTGGCTCTCCCCCTGCCCTTTGTGCCCGTCAGTGCCAGGGGACTGTCTGCTTGTTCGCTCCCCTTGGCAGGGGCAGGAGGCAGCCACTCCATGGTTGCTGAGTGCCCGAGCCCCTCTGCCTTCCCTCAGGCGCTCACAGTGTTCTTCCTCCTAAACAAAGGAGGATGTCTGGCAGGGCCTCATTTCCCAGCCCCGCTGCCCAGTAATCCCTGCAGCATGCCCCAGGGATGTTGTATCCCATCCCCCATCGTTTTTTTCCCTCACAGCTGTGACTGTACAAATTTCCTACTGCAAGAATGTAGCAAGCAGGGCCTTCTGTCTGAGGCCAGTATGAACAACCTCATGGCCAAGCGGTAAGTGGGAACTCCCTGGGCTGGCCCAAGGGCCCCTTGACCACCCGCCTCGTGTCCAGCCTGGGCCGCTGGGTGCCTTTTCTCTCCGGTCTAGAGTTTGAGTGTGGGTGACAGGAACCATGCCAAGGGTTGCCAGGGACAAGAGACACTGATTTCTGCAGACCAGGGTTTTGCACTGTTAGGGTTTTAACTCTCATCCTCCTTTGCTTCTGGACTGGACTAGGGTATGTGTCAGGAATTCATCTCTGTTCCTCTTACCTTCTCTGGACCAACTGGTCCTGGCTACAGCAAAGCAGATCGGGAGCACGCCCCTCAGCTGAAGTCAGATGAAAATGCCAACATCCAGCCCAACCCCGGGCTGATCCTCCGCGCGGAGCCCACAGTCACCAACATCCTGAAAGTGAGCTCGCCCATCCCTGGCCACCAGGGTCAGCCCTTCCCTCTTTCCAGGTTCCCTCTACTGCCAGATGAGTAAGCAGGCCCCAGACCTCTCTCTCTTCTATTTTCTTTGGAAGCTGAGAAAGGGGGAAGGTGAGGGAAGTGTCCTGGAAACGAGTGTGTGTTGAGCATCGCCAGTCAGCCTGGCGCTGTGGTGGCTGCTTTGCTTGCTTATGTGTAAACAGTGCTGAGTCTCCCAGCAGAGAGACCCCAGTCTGGCTCACACTGACCCCACTGCCCTCACCCCAGTCTAGTTGAGAAGGGTGGATCTGAGAGCAGAGGATTCAAGGAACAGATTTCCAGCTTGGAGTCGGTTGTAGGGTAAATTGCAGGTCGTGGTCTCCCATAGAATGGAGACAGGCAGAGAAAGAAACTGCGGCTAGGCTGCATCTGGGAAGTTCAGTGTTCTCCAGGACCAGTGTCCTGTCTCGTCCCCAGACGATGGATGCAGACCACTCCAAGTCCCCGGAGGGGCTGCTGGGTGTCCTGGGCCACATGCTTTCTGGGAAGAGCCTGGACTTGCTGCTGGCTGCTGCCGCTGCCACTGGAAAGCTGAAGTCTTTCGCCCGGAAATTCATCAAGTAAGGAAGGTCGAGCCCCTGACCAGGGTCTGGGAGGCATGTCCGAAGGAGGAGAGGGCAGAAGAAGGGCAAGGTCTCCCCAGAGATGCCAGGGCAGAGCATCCTAGCCGGAGACTGGGGAAGGGATGGTTTTCTGAAGTGAAGAGTGTTTTGCTTTTCAGCCAAGGCTGGTGCAGAGGAGGTATTTCGTGAGGCGTCGAGGTGTTGAGCAGTGATGGGGAGAGATTCCTTTCATACCCACTTAATAATAAGGAGCTCTCACATTCTGCTGACCTTTTGGATTGACCTGGAATTTGATGTATAGAACATGGCTCCATTCAGCAAGCAGTGCTCTAGGGCTTGGAATCTTTTAAAAATAGAGTTCTTGTCTCTGTAGCAGTGGTGTTCCTTTTAAGTTGAACCCACAATTCAGACTCCAGTGATCGCCTCTGAGTGGGCAGAGCCCCCGACCCTAGCCTCTCCTCAGCCCTCACCCTGGTTGATGCCACCTGTCTCCATTCCTTCCACAGTTTGAACGAATTCACAACACACCGCAGCGAAGAGAGCAGTAAGTCAGCTCTGCACACTGCACACCTGGGGGCGCTTAAGAAGGGATGCAGGGGGAGAGAACAGGGGAGGAAGAGGATGCCTTTGCTCATCCTGGGGAGGCTGTGTGCTCCCCTGGGGATGACTGGAGCTTTTGGGGAGCCTCAAAAGAGGGTCATGCTGGGAAAAGCATTTTTCCCAGACCACCGTCTATCTCTCTCCATCAGCATAATGATTTGGTCAGGTGTCGTGGGGGAAGGAGGGTTTAGGAGTCTTTGGTTCCAAGGAAGGGATGATGTTCCAATTGAAACTCAAGAAAAGGATTCTGAGCCTCAGAGCTTTGAAGGAGCCACTCGTTCCCTGACCTTCCTTGAAGTAGTTCCTGAGCCCCTGGCAACCCAGCCAAGGCCTTCGGGCCCGTGCCTGAGGCCGCAGGGTCAGCCTTCTCATCCTTCACAGCCAAGGCGGCCTCGGTTCGAGCCTTGCTCTTTGACATCTCCTTCCTCATGCTGTGCCACGTGGCCCAAACCTATGGCTCAGAGGTGAGTGAGGGGGAGTGGTCAGGATTGGGGCACCAAGTGGATACAAAGGAAACATAAACAACCAATAACTTTTCACACCTCACCCCTGCCCCCTGTCTGTGTCCCAGGCCAGTTAGTTCTGGTGGCAGAAAATCAGGTGCCAGCACCCCGAGTCAGTAGATGCTCCCTTGTCGTGTCCTGAGTGCCACACACACCACCAGGTGGCAGCAGAGCCCCTGTCTTTCTCCCTTAGACCAGTTAGTCTCCAGTTCTTCAGGCTAGGAAGGGGAGACCAGTGGGCAGGACACAAGGTCCAGGCTGCTGCGCCCCCACCCCTTTCTCAGGTGATCCTGTCCGAGTCGAATACAGGAGGGGAGGTGTTCTTCTTTGAGACCTGGATGCAGACATGCATGCCCGAGGAGGGCAAAATCCTGAACCCCGATCACCCTTGCTTCCGGCCCGACTCCACCAAAGTGGAGTCCCTGGTGGCTCTGCTCAACAACTCCTCAGAGATAAAGCTCGTGTCAGTGGCTGGGCACCTGCTCCCTGGGTGGTGGTGGGGGCAGGCTTGGACCCCTCCCTCAGCCCAGCCCACGCCCGCCCCCTGCCCTGTGGTGATGTTTTCTCCTGCCCCCACCCCCGTGTAGGCAGATGAAGTGGCACGAAGCCTGTCTCAACATTTCAGCGGCCATCCTGGAAATCCTCAACGCCTGGGAGAATGGGGTGCTGGCCTTTGAGTCCATCCAGGTAGCCCCCCTTTTCAGCAGCCTTCCCTCTTCCCTAAGGCACAGCCAGTCTTTAATAGTTTACATTTCATAAAAACAAAACTACCCTTCCTCCAGGAGCCTGTGTGTGTGGGCATTGGCCTCCCCTGTAGTCATAGTCGTAGCTACCCCCTCTCACCAGGTGACTTTAGGGAAATCAAAGTTGTGGTGAAAAGAGGCGTGGACGTGGCCCCAGACCCCACTGCTCTGCTGAGTTGCTCACGGAGGCCGGGGATGGCCTCAAGTGATGGCCAGGGACGGGGCGAGAGGCCCCAGTCACTCTTTTTCCCTCGCCCAGAAAATCACAGATAATATCAAGGGGAAGGTATGCAGTCTGGCCGTGTGTGCTGTGGCTTGGCTCGTGGCCCACGTGCGGATGCTGGGACTGGACGAGCGTGAGAAGTCGCTGCAGATGATCCGCCAGCTGGCAGGGCCGCTGTACAGCGAGAACACCCTGCAGTTCTACAATGAGAGGTCAGTGGCCCATGCCGTCCCTTCTTGAACTCTGCAGGTCTGTTGTGAGAAGTCAGCCCCTCCAGTAACCACTCTTCCTCCTCTTTTCTCTCCCTCTTTTGAAAAATCATTTCTTTATTGATTTAGGCTACACTAAATAAATTGGGTCTTCGTTGCGGCGCACGGGCTTTCTCTAGTGGCGGCGAGCAGGCACACTCTCTAGTTACGGTGTGAGGGCTTCTCACCGCGGTGGCGTCTCCTGTGGCACGCACGGGCTTAGCCGCTCACGACATGTGGAATCCCGTACACTAGGGATCAAACCCGTGTCCCCTGTGCTGGCAGGTGCATTCTTAACCACTGCACCACCAGGGAAGTTCCCCCTCTGCTCATACCTCCCCAAACATGCCGCTTGCCTGCTCACTCACGTTCTCAATCACATCTTCACTCACTGACTCAGCAGTGCTTGTGTGTGTCTTCGTGCCGGGCGTGTTTATAATCCAGCATCTGCTGTGTGTGTGCCGAACTCCAAACCCCAAACGGCCAGGATTCCTGCCCTCAGAGAGCTTGAGTGCTGGGGGACTCGCTGGTGGGAACAGGGCTTGTCTTAGCTCTGTCCCTCTCTAGGAGCTGTAGAGCCCCTCTATAGTGTACAGGCTGTGGGCCTGTCCACCGCCTCCCTACCCTGCCCCCACCCCCATCTTCTGTGACTTTTTCTTCCCTGGACTTTTCAGAGACTTGAAAAACCTCCCTAGCAACTTCAGCTATGTTGAGTTCAGGGGGTGTGTGTTTGTGTACTCATCCAGTAAGCTTTTTTAAAACATTGTGGTAAAAAAAATACATAATCTAAAATTTACCACCTTAGCCATTTTTAAGATAACAGCTCATTTTTATTTTTTTGTGACTCTGCTGAGCCTTTTTTGCTGCACATGGGCTTTCTCTAGTTGTGGTGAGCTGGGACTACTCTTCATTGCAGTGCATGGGCTTCTCATCGTGGTGGCCACTCGTTGCAGAGTGCGGGCTATGAAGGGCGCTTGGGCTCAGCAGTTGTGACTCTCAGGCCCTAGAGTCTGTAGGCTTCAGTAGCTGTGGCGCACAGGCTTTCTTACGCTGAGACATGTGGAATCTTCCAGCCCAAGGATCGAACCCATGTCCCCTGTACTGGTGGGTGGATTCTCCACTGTACCACCAGGTCCAGGGTACGGTTCAGTGGTGTGTTACGTATATTCACGTTGTTGAGAAGCATGTCTAGAAGCTTTCATCTTGTAACTCTGAGCCTGGACCAACACCACCCCTTCCTGTCCCTCCCCAGCCCCTGGACCCATTATACACCACCCCTTCCTGTTCTTCCCCAAGCACCTGGCAACCACCATCCTAGCTTCTGTTTCTGTGCATTTGACTACTTTAGATCCCCCGTATAAGTGGAATCATATCCTGTTTACCTTTTGGTGGTGGGCATATCTCACTTTGTGTAATGTTCCTCAAAGTTCAGCCACATCATGGCACGTGTCAGGACTTTCTTGCTTTTTTAAGGCTGGATGACATTCCATTGTACGTATATGTTGTATTTTGCTCATCTGTGGCTCAGCTGATGGACACGTGGGTTTCTTCCACTTCTTGGCTGTTGTGACTAGTGCTGTTACGAATGTGGGCTTGCACCAAACCTTAAGTTATGAGTGATGACCCACAAGGTAGCCGTCAGAATGTCTTTTAAGGGAAAAAATGGAAACACAGCTGACATGAGATCTGGAGGGTCTTTTCCCCTGCCTCCTTCTCTGTTCCTGCCCTCCTTCCTCATCCTCCTCCCACAAATCAGGGACTGTTTTCTTTGATATAATTAATTCTGAGCACCCTCACTGCTGTCTGGGAAATCTGTGGCTCCATCCTGCAGGTGGGAAAAGTGGCTACGAAAGTCATGGTGACTTTCCCAGAGCCACGCAGTGTTCCCTGAACGGTTAGCTCTCAGGCCCAGGCCTGCATTCACCATCAGGGACTCCTGTCATGAGGAAATTCCTGGATGTACTTATATTTGCCCAGCTACCAAGGGCCGGGAAGAGTTTTGTGGGGCAGCCCTTGGGCCCCTGTCCTGGAAGTAACAGTTTACTTTGGGAGGAAGCCAAGGCCGGGTGGGGAATCCCCCTCAGCCGAGGGAAGTGATTGTATTTATCAATATTGACGCCAGAGGATTGGCAGGCCCGGGCCTGGAAGGTGGGGGAAATTGGAGGGAGAGACTGAGAGAGAAAAAGTATGAATGTGTTGCTGAAATGACCTGAGAGGGAAGTGCCCCACCGACCCCCCATAGGCTCGGTGCTGGCACAGGGCTGGCGGGGTCACGTCTGCTCGGGGTTTGCAACTTCCTCTTGTCCCCTCCCTCCCTCAGCACAGAATGGGGCTGACTCCGCGGTTCGTGGTTCCGTAACCCTAATCCTGGGAGGAGTGGGGCCTGGATGTTTCCGCCCCGACTCTCACCCTGGCCGCTGAACCTGCACCGCCGGCCCTCTCCCCCTCCGCCGCAGGGTGGTGATCATGAGCTCCATCCTGGAGCACATGTGTGCGGACGTGCTGCAGCAGACCGCCACGCAGATTAAGTTCCCGTCCACGGGCATGGACACCATGCCCTACTGGAACCTGCTGCCCCCCAAGCGGCCCATCAAGGAGGTGCTCACGGACATATTTGCTAAGGTGCTGGAGAAGGGATGGGTGGACAGCCGCTCCATCCACATCTTTGACACCCTGCTGCACATGGGTGGCGTCTACTGGTTCTGCAACAACCTGATTAAGGTACGGGAGTGCTGGGGGAGGGCCGTGGGAGCAGGCACCCTCAGACTGCCAGAGACAGGCCTGATGGGACTGAGCTAGGTCTGCTTGTCTGGCTCCCCACCCCCCAGCCTGGCGAATCCCGGCTCGAGAAGGTTCCTTGGGCTCCAGAGGCCAGTCCTCGCCTGGGGCGCTCCTGGGCTCTGAGGGAGCTGTGGGATGTCATTGCCCCGTGTTGCGGGTCCTCAGCTCCTGGGTCCCCCTCCCTGCCCCCCAGGAGCTGTTGAAGGAGACACGGAAGGAGTACACACTGCGGGCAGTGGAGCTGCTGTACTCCATCTTCTGTCTGGACATGCAGCAGGTGACCCTGGTCCTGCTGGGCCACATCCTGCCAGGCCTGCTCACTGACTCTTCCAAGTGGCACAGCCTCATGGACCCCCCTGGCACCGCTCTCGCCAAGTAGGGTTCCGTGCGGAGCCTCCAGTCCCCCAGCCTGGTGTTGGGCGCCCCGCCTGGGCCCCACCCTGGAAGCTGGACTGTGGGGAAGCCCTGTCGGGTGGGGCCTGGTCAGCGGGCACAGAAGCCCCCTTTGATTTTCCCCCCATCTCCTGGACCCCTTTGCCAGGCTGGCCGTCTGGTGTGCCCTGAGTTCGTACTCCTCCCACAAGGGGCAGGCATCCTCCCGCCAAAAGAAGAGACATCGGGAAGACATTGAGGTATGAGGGCACCCCTTCCCATTCCCTTGCCCACATACGTATGCTGAGCCTTTCTTTTAAGAGGCACCTTCCTGGGCACAGGCAGCCAGGCATGGCCCCTGCCCCTGGGCCACTGTGTTGGGTGACTGTGTGGGAGGGTCTCTCCCTAGGGTGGTGGGAGGGTGGCAAGAGGGAAGGTCCCCCCCCGGAGATACTGCCTGCAGCCTGTGGGGACTTGACTCCTAGCTGAGTTCCAGCCACCTTCCTCATCCTGGGAGATGTCGGAGTGCAGAGGTGGTGACGTGACTCCTCTGCCCCCAGGATTACATCAGCCTCTTCCCCTTGGACGACATGCAGCCCTCGAAGCTGATGCGCCTGCTGAGCTCCAATGAGGAAGATGCAAATATCCTTTCGAGTCCCAGTGAGTGTGTGGACAGGGCCAGGTGGCCGCTTCCTTTCCGGGAGCTCATGCCTGCAGAGAGGCTCTCTGCTCTGCCCCAGCATCCCTCTGGCTGGCCCAAGGGGGCGTGGTGGGCGTTTGCCCCACTCTGCCCCCTCCGGCTGCTCAGTTTCGCACCCTGGAGACGCTGGAGGCTGCTGTGATCTCTCCCTCAGGGTTGGCACTCTCCTACCCAGATCCCAGCCCAGCCCAGGGTGCACAGCTGACCCCTCCCCACCTCTCGCCCCAGTGAGTTCACTGCCTCAGGCACAGACTGTGCCCTTGACTCAGCCCTGACCTTCCTTCCCCTGAAATGGGCCCTGAGGCCTGGAGCAGCCTGGGCTGGGGCTGGACTGCTCCCCACTCTTCCTGTCAGGAGAACAGCCCTCCCCCACCTGCTTCCCTAGATGTCGTCATGCCTCCCTGCCAAGGGGTCTTCTGTGGCATTTAGTTTTTCCTGTTTCCAGAGGTTTCTCCTGAGGCTGGGGGTTCTCTGGGGCCTTAAGGGATTAGGGGACCAGTGTGCTTAAGGAGAGGAAAGGTGAAGGGTCTGCCATGCACAGACCCCTTGGCTAGTTACTGGGCTAGTGACTCTTGGCTAGTTAATTAGCAAATCTTAGCCTCTGCTTCTTTGTCTGTAAAACGGAGATGTGAGGATTTATCGGTTTCACCTGTGTACAGCCTGCAGATTGGTGCCTGGTGGTGCTGACCTAACGTTAGTTCTTCTTTCTTATCTGCTTGTGCCGGTGTCTGTATTTGGGGCCCATGTAACTGGACCCCAGGACCTTCTCTGGGTGGGCCCTCCACTCCTGAGGGGTGAGAGCTTCCCCTGGGACAGTGGTTTTGATTACAAGAGGCCATTTCCTCTATGCTCCCTCATTTGTCCCCACAGCCGACCGGTCCATGAGCAGCTCCCTGTCGGCCTCCCAGCTCCACACAGTCAACATGAGAGATCCACTGAACCGAGTTCTGGGTGAGGCCTCCCACCCCAGTTCCCGAACCTCGTGTCCTCTGCCTCATTCCCTTCCTCGCCTCTGGCCCATCTTCCCTGAGTGCCAGCTCTCCTGTGCCCCAGCCCCATCGAGTCCTCTGGCTCGCCCTCAGCTTTCTTAAGTACTTTTTGATGTACCCGTTTTGGGGACACCCTTGGCACTTCTTTCTTCTTCCAGAATCTGGCCGCTTCCCAAGCCCTTCTCATGGGAGTCTTCTCCTTCCCCCCTCTTTTCCACATAGCCAACCTGTTCCTGCTCATTTCCTCCATCCTGGGCTCTCGGACCGCCGGCCCCCACACACAGTTCGTGCAGTGGTTCATGGAAGAGTGTGTGGACTGCCTGGAGCAGGGCAGCCGAGGCAGCATCCTGCAGTTCATGCCCTTCACCACCGTGAGTGCCCCCCGCCCCCGGCCCAGCCGGCCCCTGTCCAGCTCAGAGCGGGTCAGCAAGTCTCAGGAGAGCTCAGGGTCCAGTGGCCAGTGGGAAGGGGCTTGTTCCCCCAGGCGTCGCGCCCATCACCGCCCGGCTCAGCAGCTGTCTGTCTGACAGGTATCGGAACTGGTGAAGGTGTCGGCCATGTCCAGCCCCAAGGTAGTTCTGGCCATCACGGACCTCAGCCTGCCCTTGGGCCGCCAGGTGGCCGCCAAAGCCATCGCCGCCCTCTGAGGGGCTTGGCGTGGCCACGGGGGCTGGCAGGAGGGTTCCAGCCCTGTGCGCCTCGGAAGGGAACGTGCAGAACGATGAGCCATCGTTGCTCACATGCACATGACGTAACCTCCCCTGGTCAGTTTCCAGATCTTTCCCCTGCTCCTGACTTCTGACCTCTAAGACGGCTCCCAGTTTCTTTCATAATTTCCTGTCCCCACTGCCAGTACCTTCTGTGCATGAGCAGCCTGCTTCCTTCACTCAGAGCAGGCTCGCTTCAACACCCCCCACCTCACCCCCACCCGCCTGCTTGTCGCCTTCCAAGAGTGGATTTGCCTCCGAGGAGCTTTATGGGTGTGGGGGTGTGTGTGTGTGTGTATATATATGTATATATATTTTATTACATGAGGTGTGTTTGCCTCTTCTCAGTTGTAAATAAAGGCTTCATGGATCCCTTTATAGCCATCGGTGCCCGTGTCTGGCATGGGTGGAGAGCACTGTCTTCTCCTTGGCCCCGTGCAGTCTGGTGGTAGAGGAGGCAGGCGAGGAGTTCATGGGAGGGCTGGGCTCAGCTTCCCGTGTTTGTCCACTCGGTAGGGGCAGGGCAGGGCACAGGAGCAGCTTCCCTTCCTCATACCTGCCAGCTGCCTCCCCCTGCTTGCAAAGTCTGATTGACTCTGCAAAGGGAGAGGTTTTGGCTGAGGCCCCTCTGGTGCCGGGGTAGGGTGTCTTGTTCGTTCTGATGTTTCCCAGCCCTTCCAAGCCCCACCCAGAGTCTCACTGGCCCGGAGTTTCCTCTCCGGAGGAGGACTGACTTGGGGGATGAGGGGTGAGGGGGGCTGAGGGACCACAGGGGATGAGGGCAGGAGCTCTGTTTAACCCTTCCTTGCCTGTGTCACACATCTCCAAGCCCTGGCTTCTTCAGGACCAACCACGGGGGGAGGGCACCCTGAGCTGCACAGCTGGGGATTCTAGCCCTCTCAGCCCGACTCTGCTTCTGAGGACCCAGTGGGGAA
>NW_011494752.1:2926132-2932156 GCF_000754665.1 Bison bison bison
GGGACCCGGGGACTGGTTGGCTGTCTGGGTGTCCTGGGTCTGCTGGCAGCAGCCCAGAAGCACATGTGCGTCCTTGGCCAAGAGGTTTGCCTCGGACCTGTGCTGTGAAGCGGCCCCTCCATTCTCCCCAGATGTGAGTTCAGGCTGCGGGCTCCCCGCCAGGTCAGAAGCAGAGCTCAATGAGGGAGAGAAGTGCAGAGCCTGGAATTTGGGGTTGGATCCAAGCTGTCACCCTGACCTCAGCTCCCTGGTCTATAAAAGGCCCTTCATAATCCTATCTTTATGGGCAGCTGTGAGCACAGGAGGGTGAAAGTTTATGGAAGGTGGTAGACTGAAGCGAATACTAAATCTTCCCTTGCGTCAGGCCCACGTCCATCTGCGTCTGGACTGTTGAGTGCCCCCAGCTCACTCTCTCCTCTCCCGGTACCGCTGACCCATCTGCTTCCTGTTCACCCGCTAGGCCGTGGCTCCATGAGGGCAGGGACCACGCCTGCCTCATTACCACTGCGCCCCAGCACCCGGCCTGGCGTCTGTACCAAGTGGGTGCCAAGGAATGACCGCACCTCCTCTTCCCTCCCTTGGGCCTCGCCCGCCATTCAACTCCCCACCCGCAACCCCTGGCCAGGCACCAGCTGGACTCAAGAAGGAGGAAGGCCATTTACTGGAGACAAACACTTTATTATTGTGAAGTTTGGCTACAGGGAGAAAGTGGGGGCCGGGGTGGAAAGTGAACAGTTGAGTGTTCTCTCACACCCCGTCACACAAGCTCCCTCATCTTTCCTTTCCATTTCCCAGTCTCACCCAGCAAGGCAGAGACATACGACCATCTGCCCAGCCCAAAAGAGAGTCAGAATCCTGACCCTAACCCCGGTAGGGTGGAGCAAGGTCATGACCCTCATGGCGTCTCTAGTGCATCCAGAAAAACAAGAGGCGTCACTGATGCCTGGGCTCCCCACACGAGGAGTCAAAATGTGCTTGAAAAAAGTCTTGACGAAGTTTCCCCAGCAAATTTGTGGGACCCCAGAGTCAAGCATCCCACTCCAGCTGCCTCTGCTGGGCTTCATGCCCGAATGCAGGGCCGGAGCCAGGGGGCAAGGACCCAGTTGGGGAACACTGCTGTTTAAATATTAAACAGAGCTGTCTCATCTCCCACTTGGGAGACTTCCCGATGCTTCCAAGGGCCCCGAGGTGGGCATCCTCAGGGTAGGGGTTCACTGCAGCTCTCCCCAGAACCCACCGCGGAGCCAAGCCTGGAGCAGCCACAAGAAGTAATACTTGGTATTTACCAACTCCCTCCCAATCCCAGTATGCAAGACGGAGAGTTTTCCCCACATGGAGGTGAAAGGAAGGACCCAGGAGCCTGGGGCTCCTTTCTGTGCTTCCCTGTCTTTAAATATTAGGTTTAAATAAGCATAAATATTAAATACAGAGATAAATACATGAGAGGGGAAGCGCTGTGCTCAGGGCTCAGCAAGGTAGCGCAGGCCACGGTATGCCAGCTCCAGGAAACGATGCAGCTGGGAAGCAACCAGGACCCCTCCTGCTCTGCGTT
Organism: Bison bison bison; assembly: GCF_000754665.1. Lineage (NCBI taxonomy): Eukaryota > Metazoa > Chordata > Mammalia > Artiodactyla > Bovidae > Bison > Bison bison. The sequence continues at coordinate 2,927,685 of NW_011494752.1, forward strand.
GGAAGGCTGAAGTGAAGGTCGGCATGGCGCCCTGGGTGGGCTGCACAGCGGGGGCCGCCCCCAGGTCCTCCATCTGTGGGGGAGGATGAGGTCAGCAGTCAGGGCGTGTTGGCACAGGAAAGGAAGGCCAGGGGCTGATGGGCTGTGGAAGGTCCAGGGTTCACAGTGGAGCCAGGACAAGAACCAGGTCCAGGGACTTGGTTCAGCCCTAGAGAACTCCAGGGCCCCAGGCTTGCAGCACCACCTTTGGGGACCAGCTCAGTTCTGGCCCTTAAAGCCTGCTGCTCCCAAGGAGACTCACCTGCAGCCAGATGTTCGTGGCAAAGTCAGTGACGTCCAGCTGCAGTGTGTCCAAGGTGGGGGCCAGCTCTGGGGAGATGCCCGCCAGGGCCTGCAGGAGGCCCTGGTAGAGAAAGAGGCCGCCGTGTAGTTGGTTCAGGCAGCTCGTCTGGGGGGTCAGGTGGGAGAGTCAGGGGACGCCACCTGGGGTGCTCCCCTTAGGGTCCCTGCGTGGAGCCTAGAGAACTGGGGAGCCTTCCAGGTCAGTCTGCCCTCCCGCCCCCTCATCTCCCTTCTCCCCTTGGGACACTCACCAGCTGCAGGGACTGGCTGGAGCAGCTGCTTAGGGGAGCCTGGGGGATGCCCAGAGAGTGCCTGAGCAGCATCAGCTCCTCCGGGTGGCACAGCTTGTGGGCGGCACACTGCGGTGGGTAGGATGCTGGGTGAGGGGCCAGCTCCTCCTCCTCCTCCTCCCCAAGCGCCCCCACCGCTCCACCCCCACATCTCTGCCTCCCCAGCCCTCCTGCCAGGCTTCTCAGCCCCCTTCTTCCATCCAAGCTCCCAGCCAACCCTTCCCAGCACTGTCACCTAGAGGCTCTTTCCCCAGTTCCTTGCCAGCCGCCCTCCGGGCTGGGCCTCTCCTGATTCTCCTTTTCCCCCAGTGTCTTCTCTCACCATGTGTTCCTTCCTGCTGCCCTTTCCCACGCTGCCTTCAGCCCCGCTCTCTTCCTCAGCGCCCCCGTGTGCCTCCTTCCCTCCCTGCCCTGCTGGAGCATCTGTCCCCTCCCCGTCCCCACGCTGGCCTCCCTCACTCACCAGCCTCTCCTGCAGCTCGGCGCCATCAGCCTGGATTTTCCTCACTTGCTCTAAGCACTTGAGCAGGAAGCTCTGGGGCAGGGATCGGGCAGGGCCAAGGGGGGTGGCTTCGTGCACCGTCCAGAGCGCACTGTGCCAGAGGAGCAGCTGCAGGACTGAGAGCAGATGGGGGCTCAGGAGAAGTGCAGACCTTTCTGGAAGCCCAGGCACCCCTGCCCGCTGCTGCCGCAGCTCTCCCCTCCCAGGACCCAGACACTCACCCATCAGCTTCATGGGGCTCTGGGCAGAAGGCTCAGCCAAGGGTCTGGGTGGGGCTGTAGGTTCTGGGTTCTGTCAGGGACCAGCTCCTGGGGCCTTTATATTCAAGCCCATGGAGGTCTGGGAGGAAATTACCTGGTGCTGCGACTAACGCTTAGTAATAGCTTCCCAAGTTTTATGCAAATTTGTTGTCCAGGACAATGCAGGGGGGTTGGGACCAAAAAAAAAGTGTTTGCGAAAGTTTTGTGAAATTGTGGAATCTCTGATTCTTCTTTGACGTCTTGCCCCTCTCAAACTCCCTTCCTCCCCTCAGCCCCACCCAGGTCTGAATTGCCCCAGAGTGTTTGAACTGAACCTCTGAACCAAACTGAGCTAATGATAAAAGCCCGGGAGGCTGGAGTCTGGTTGAACCTCAAGGAAGAGGCAGGCCTGGGGCCCTCCTCCGTCCCTCCCTCCCCTGGCATATCTCCTGGGTCAGCCCCATTAAGCCGCTCTCTCTCGGGATCCTTAAGCCACCTGCTCCCCAGGCCCCCAGTTTGGAGAAAGAAGAAACTAGTTGCCTCATTTCTATCCCCCCAAGTCCCAGGCGATAGAAATCGCCTCTCTGCCCTCTTGAGGGGCCAGAGGCCTGAGGTAGGGACGTTGGGATCTGGCCGCCTGTCCCCACCCCACACTCTGATGGGCATCCTCCTGGACTCCATCCTGAACTGATTAGCTGGGAACTCCCCAATCCCCCCATGACTCATCCCTTTGCCCCCGGAATCCTGGCAGGGACCAGAGGAAACCGGATGTCTGTCCCGGATGAAGCAAGACCCTTCGAGGCTCTTGGGCCCCCTGACCTTGTCCCTCCTCCTCCTCTTGCACTGACCGCCCCCCACCCTCACCCCCTGCTAGTGCCTCAGCGCTTTGGAGTTGAGGGTCTGGGACAGGTGGCTTCCCTGGCGGGGTTCACTGCCAGCGGGCGAGTGTGTGCTGCCCTGAGGGGAGAAGGGCTGGGGTGAGAAAGAAGAAACCACCTGGCCTCAAACCCAAGAACCACGCATTGTCCAGGCTGGGAGAACTTGGGCGTCTGTTCCAACATGGTGAACTGGGTCAGTGAGTGAAGAGGCTCGCCCAAGGTCATGGATAGCAGAGTCAGAGTTATAACCCAGACCTCTGCGTCGGGTCTGAGTGTTTTCCACAGGCCATGGGGCCTGCCTGGGGCAGTGTGGCCAACTGCATCTGAGACTATCACTTTCCCTCCCAGTTAACCCCCCCAGGTGCCAGAACAGTCTTGGGAAGAGGAGTGGGTGTGTCTGACTGGTCCAGGCCATCTCTGGGGTGGAGGTGCCCCCTGGTGGTCACAGATGGCAGGGCCAACAACTATGAATCAATTCACGTCCTGCCTCTGGTCCTGGCCATGCTGGACAGCCCTGGCCCCGACTCTACCTTAGGCCAGGCAACTGATTAAGCCCAGTTCTATGCCCACCTTCATGGGAAGAGAGGGGTGAATTTAGCAGAACTGTTGAGAGGCAGGGCAAGAGTTCTCACAGTCATGCCTCCTCTCCCTCGCCTTAAGAACCTCCAGAGTACACAGCCCACCACAGATAATGTGTTGGGCAGTCCCCGTTGTTATTGTCGCTAAATCAGGTCAGACTCTTTGTAACCCCATGGACTGCTGCACAGCGGGCTTCCCTGTCCTCTGCAGTCTCCTGGAGTTTGCTTAAATTCTTGTGCATTGAGTCCATGATGCCATCCAACCATCTCATCCTCTGGCACCCTCTTCCCCTGCCCCCAGTGTTTTCAGCATCAGGGTCTTTTCCAGTAAGGCGGCTCTTTGCATCAGGTGGCCAAAGTATTGGAGCATCAGCATCAGCCCTTCCAATGAATATTCAGGGTTGATTTCCTTTAGGATTGACTGGTTTGATTTCTTTGCAGTCCAAGGAGCACTTCCTGCACATTGGCAAATGCACTGTTTTAATAAGCCTTATGACAAAGTTACCAGAAAGATCTCCCCCTTTACAGAAGATGAATCTGATCTTGAAGAGGTTAAATGACTTGCCCCCAAATAGCAGAGCCAAGGTCTGCCCTGTGCCCGAGTCTTCAGCTCTTAAGTATTGAATCTCTGCGTTTTGCCTTCCTCACCTGTGACGAGGCCAGCTCTGGACCCAAACTTTAATTTTCACTTACAATGCAGGTGTTTCAGATGTTGGGCTCAGAAAATGCTAATTCTAACAAGGGTGGCCAGAATGGTGAAAGGACTCAAGACGTTGATTTGAAAAAAAGCAGACTTTTCTTTAAAAAAAAATGGTTTTTGGTGAAGGGGCTGTGCCATGCGGCACCTTAGTTCCCAGACCAGGGATTGAACCTGAAACACAGTCTTAACCACCGGCCCACCAGGAATGTCCACAAACTGGCAGTTTTGTCTGGCAAAGAGGAGAGGGTTGCTGCATGGTTTCAGGGACCAGAAGTGGGATAGGGAGTGGAAGCCACGGCCAGTCAATTTTCAGCTCAAGAGGAGAGTGTTCTAACTACCGGAGGTGTTGAAGGATGGGGTGGGCTGCTTCCAGAGAAAGTGGGACTGTCTGGCCAGGGAGGTGTTCTGGCCTCCATCCCACACAGAGAGAATCTGGGTGAATGCTGGCTGACAGTTACAGGGCACCTCTTACATGCCAGGCATCTTCCATGACACGTTCGTCTTTCATCCTGTCAACCGAGTGTGCATAATCTCCATTATAGACAAGGGTTGGTTTCAGAGAAGGGAAAGGCCCAAGATCACAGAACAAATCAGGGGCAGGATTTGTGGCCACCCTTCCTGAGCCCCTGTCATTCTTACTGCACTGCCTTCCTATTCAGAGAGATGTACTTTTTGGATGACAGCTCAGTCCAGGTTTCAGCCCCACCTGTGAGAGAGTAAAGACCAGGCAGAGAGATAGTTACTGGTTCTGATACATGTGGGCTGAGCCAGACTGAAACGATCTCTCGAAGGGCCTGGCCCCAGAGACCCCCAGCTGTTATTCACTCTTCCAGCTTCCTCAGGGCTTTCCCAGTTATTTCTCAATAGCCAGAGCGGGTGGATAGCTTCCACTCACACTTCCTGTTTTCATCTGGAACTGGGCTTGGAGCACTTCCCACCCACC
>NW_011494752.1:2932377-2949172 GCF_000754665.1 Bison bison bison
CAGGGAAGCCCCAGAGAGTCTTTATACAGGCTCTGGAGTAATGCCTTTGCTGCAGACTTGGCCTGTGGGCTGAGATATGTACACCCCAAGTTGAGAATGAGTGTTACATTTTTTTAAATGGCTGGAAAAAAATCAAAAGAATATTTTATCGCATGTAAAAATCACGAAAAGCCAGTGTTCATAAATAATTTGTTCAGGACTTCCCTGGTAGCCCAGTGATTAAGAATCTGCTTGCCAATGCAGGGAACACGGATTCAATCACTGGCCTGGGAAGATCCCACAGGTCGCAGGGCGACTAAGCCCGGGTGCCACGACTACTGAGTCTGTGCTCTAGAGCCCACAGGCCACAACTGCTGAGCCCACACACTGCAAGTACTGCAGCCTATACACCCAGGGCTTGCAGTCCAAGGCCAGAGTAGCCACCGCAGCAAGAAGCCTCTGCACTGCACCTGGAGAGCAGCCCCTGCTCGCTGCAACCAGAGAAAGCCCCCTCACAGCAGTGAAGACCCAGCACAGCCCAAAATAAATAATTTGTTTACATATTGTTTACGTAGGTCCCCTTTCAAGAAGGGCAGAAGCGAATAGTTGTGACCGCGGATATGGCTCACAAGTCTAAAAAACGTACTGTCAGACCCTTTAAGAAGAGTTTGCAAGCTGTGTACACAGGACACATGTACAAAGGGACACATAGAAATGTGCTCTGGAATGTTGTTTGCAACAGGAAGCCAGTGGCCACCAGTAAATTAATGAATTGTGGCCCATTCACACCACGTGTGCCTCCCCACCCTTCCAGAATAAAAACCCATGAGGAAAGGAGTTTGTTTTAGTCAATTGTATTCTTAGTCCTTGGAACGGTGCTGGGTGTGGGTTTAAACATGATTAGACTTCAAAACCCATATTGAGTGAAAGGAACTTCCTTTCAGGTGATACATCATTTGCAACGATTTAAAAACTCAAGACAATACTGTATGTTGTAGTAAAAGTAGAAAAGTGTAAACCGGAAGGCTACCCATTGAATTTAGCAGAGTGGCTGTCTTGAGGGAAAGATGGGCTTTAAACTTATATTTAAAGATGGGCTTTAAACTTATCTCTAAAGATGGGCTTCAAACTTATGTCATGTTATTCTTTGTACTTCTCTGTAGTTTTCTAACTAAAAAACAAAACTGGGAGGTAGAGAACACAGTGAACTCTCCAAGCATAAAAAAAACACTGAATTTCTCCAGGAAAAGAAAGCCAAGCCAATGAGGATGAATTACAAGAAACTTCCAGATACTGAGCAGACAGAAAAATGGCCCATAGACTCAAGGTTGGTGAGAACCAGGAAATCATGACAAATAACCCCAACTCTGTGAACAGGATTGATACACTCTGATGCATTATCAACCAGGAAAGGGTCTGGGGCACTTTGGGCTGGTGGTGATTTCAAGACTGGTCATTTTGAATAATAACAATTACAACTAATTATCACACACTTTTGGCTGGGCTGCATCTTCGTTGCTGTGTGGGCTTTTCTCTAGTTGTGGTGAGCTGCGGCTACTCTCTAGCTGCATCGCAAGCGCTTATTGTGGTGGCTTCTCTTGTGAAGCTTGGGCTCCAGGGCGCGTGGGCTTCAGTAGTTGGGGCTCTGAGCCCTGGGCAAAGCCTCAATAGTTGTGACACATGGGCTTAGTTGCTCTGCAACATGTGGGATCTTTCCAGGTGAGGGACAGAACCTGTGTCTCCTGCATTGGTAGGCAGATTCTTTACCACTGAGCCACCAGGGAAGCCCCAGAAAGTCATTTTAAAGGTCAGACAAAGTGGTCAAGGGCCAGAAGGACAGCAATGGGAGGACAAAAACCAACCAACCAGCAAGAAAGCAGAGCCACAGGCTGAGACTGGAAGGCTGCACACACCCCACAGAACGGGACCCTCACTTGGCGTCACACAGGCCAGGGTTCACAGCCCACCTAAGCCTGTCCTCACACCCTGGAAGGGCGTGGAGGCGATGCTCAGTCCTCATCCTTCCTGGAAGGGAACTAAAGATCTATTAGATTTTTAATTGGCCTATAAAATGGGGAAGAGATTGAATCCTTAGAAAATAAAGTTTGGATGCAAGGAACGAAAGCAAGGCCAGTCTAAAACATGCCTCTGATGGGATTAGGGCTATCCACAGATGAAAATGCAGTGCGTGCATGCCAAGTTGCTTCAGTCACGTCCCACTCTCTGCAACCCTATTGTATGGACTGTAGCCCGCCAGGTTCCTCTGTCCAGGCAAGAATACTGGAGTGGGTTGCCATGCCCTTCTCCAGGGGATCTTTCTGACCTAGGGCTTGAACCTGCATTTCTTTTGTCTCCTGCATTGGCCGACAGGTTCTTTACCACTACCGCCACCTGGGAATATACAGCGGACCTCGCCTAACAAACAAGACTTTGTTCAACTCGGTGTGCTAAGCACTGGGCAGTCCTGGAGGCACAGATATGCCTCAAGTTCTCCAAGAGTCTGCAATCTAGTTGGAAAGATAAGGCTTTCATACAAACGACCTCCTAAGAGAAAAATTCCATTATCAGTAAGTGAGTGGTTCAGAAGCTGGGAAGTTGAATCACTAAGAGGCAGGATGTCTGGAAGACGTGTAGAAATCAGCAAGGTGGAGGGACTTCCTCGGTGGTCCAGTGGCTAAGACTTCCCACTCCCAGTACAGGGGGCCTGGGTTCAATCTCTGGTCAGGGAACTAGATCCCACATGCCGCCACTATGAGTTGGCATGCTGAGACTAAAGATCCCGTGTGTTGCAACTAAAAAGACAGATCCTACAGCTACAGTGAAGATCGAAGATCCCGTGTGCAGCAACTGAGACCCGTGCCGTGCTAAGTTGCTTCAGTCGTGTCTGACTCTGTGCGACCCCATGAACTGTATGTGGCCTGCCAGGTTCCTCTGTCCATGGGATTCTCCAGGCAAGAATACCGGAGCAGATTGCCATTCCCTTCTCCAGATCTTCCAGACCCAGGGATTGAACTGGTGTGTCTTATGTCTAACCTGCATTAGCAGATGGGTTCTTTACCCCTAGCGCCACCTGGGAAGCCCAGTACAGCCAAATAAATATATATAAAAAAAGAAAATTAAAGCAATCAGCAAGCTGGAGAGCAAGAGAGGGATTGCAGCTGAGAGGGAGAAACCCATGAGGCATCGTTCAGATAACAGAGCTGGCAGGAAGGTATGGCACAAGTACGCCCCAGGTGCCAGCCCGAGAACACGAATATCGCAAATGACCCAACGAGGGGAGCGCCACTGGCAGTGGCTGAAGACTTGGAGAGCCGGGTAGGCCCACTGTCTCACCATATGCTGCTGGAGCAGGTGGGCTGGGGGCCAGAGAGCCCCCTCATGCCCGACCTCATCCTCCCCCCTCAAGGGCCAGCTGGGCAGGACCCTGCTCCCAACATGGTGCAGCCTTGCTGGAGACCCTTCTCTCCTCACTGAATCTCATCTGAGGGCCAGACTCTCACATTTTGTTTGATCCATTGGAAGCCTAGATTCCTAATTTTAGAGCCAGGAGATCACTGAGTATAATCATTTATTTGACAGATCTGGCAAAGGGGCCTGAGAGGTTTAGAGAGTTGCCCAATTATTTGAGAGCCAGTTAGATGCGAAAGAGTAAACCCAGGCCCTTCTGACCCCAGATCAGAGTCTCTTCACCCAGCCCCCTGGCTGCCTCCTCATCTACAGCAGCATCAGGTCCTCATATCATGCCTGGGGCTGGCACTCCCAGGTCAGGAGAAAAATCTGGGCCTGTTAACACTGTACCTGTGAGGGCAAAATAGAGTAACTGGAGATACACAAGGAGCTTTGGAGAAATTTTTATTGTTTAAAAATCATAATTGAGGCTTCAAAAAACATACAACCTAACACATGTCCCAGTTCTGGTGCCCCACTCCCTGGAGGAGAGCGCTCCCCCATCGTGCTGCCCACACCACTAGCCAGGACCCTGCCCTGGGAGGCTGCCCGCCCGCCTGCCCCCGTGTGCTAAGTCACCGGCTGAGGAGGGGCCCTGGGATGAGGTGGGGTGACCGGCTCCCTGCACCCCTCACCCCCTGCACATAGCAGTCTGTGTGCCCCATGTCGGAAGAGGAGCCAGTTCCCTGGGCAGGGGACCCCCGTGGAGGAAAGACAGAGCCAGTCCCCACTCACCCCACCCCTCCCCAGCCCCCCAGCTCAAGGGAAGCTGTCATCGTCGTCTTCTGCCATCTCCTTGGCAAACTCCAAGTCCTGCTGTTCCCGCTCTCGCCGCTCCTGGGGAAGAGGGCAGGGGGGCGGGGGCTGAGGACCAGCCGGGGGCTCGTGGTCTGCACCCAGCCCGACCCACCCAGGCTTTCCAGAAACTTCCCCTTCCACCCAAAGCAGAAAGCAGCTTACCTCTGCAGACTCCAAGTCCTTGTTGTAGGATTTGGGAGGAAACCTCATGGCCTGAAGCACAATGGAGAGAGGAGTGAATGAAGAGGAGGCGGGCACCTGGGTGCCAGGCAATGTACCAGACAGGTGATACTCCCCAGTTTAGTTTGCTGGGGGAGCTAGGCATGGTGACTAACGACCTGTGACACCACGTGATAAACACTAAAAAAGAAAATCCAGAGGGATAGACGACCGACCCTCCCAGTCAGGCAGGGAGGTGAACTGGCAGTGAGAAGGAGGAAGAACAGATGGCCTACGGGAGTGGAAGGAAGGGCATTCTAGGCAGAGCCATTCAAGGTGTGAGAGGTTGGGCTGGAGCTCAGTGGGGCCAGCTGGGAGAAGGGGGGGAGGGGCTGATGGGAGCGGTCCTGGGGAGGGAGGCTAGAGACACAGGGGGCCAGTCACAAAGGGCCTTTCATGCACAGCATTGGCCTGATTTCAGACACAGTGATATCCCTGGTCTCCTGGGGGGAGAGACCAGGAAAAACGGTGGCCGACAGTACCAGCACCTGACCCACAGGGGCTTAGGAGCCTTTTGCGGACCAAGATGGTGATCCTACCCTTTACACAATTCAGACTGCTAAGTGCCCCAAGACAGAGATTTCATCCAATCTCTACAACTCTGTGAAGCAGGCAGGGCAGGTAATACCTCACTATCAATCTCGCAGATGGAGACATAGAAACTCAGAGAAGGTAAATGACTCAAATTTGGCACCAAATCCAGAACCGTGCACTCTAAACCCCAGTCTGATCCTTCCTGGCAACCAGGCCCTTTAAGTCCACAGAGGCGTTGTGGTCCCACAAGCCAAGTCCTTTGCCCCTTCTGGCCCCCCAGTGTTTTAGAGACTGGGAGCTGGGCCCCAAACCAAGCCAGTCTTCTCTAGGAGCCTGCGGGTGTGGCAGCGTGCTGCTGCCCGGCTGGCTCTGCAGCTCAGGGCCCCTCACCTTGACAGACATGTTGTGAATATCCAGGCAGAAGGAGATGCGCTGGTGGAAGGCTAACTGGGGCTCACGGGTGGAATAGATGTCAATCATCTCCTTGGACTGGACGTAGCCCTTCTCGTGGTTGATGCTGGCCTCAATGACGCCATCTCGAATGGCCTGCAGGCCCCAAAGCAAGGAGAAGTCACCAGAAAGTCCATCTTCTAAGTCTGAGAACGTCCCATCTCATCTCTCTGTCCTCCCTGATCTCTCCTACATCCATCTGTGTACACACAGACACTCCCTCTGGCAGCTTCCTGGCTTCACTGTAAGCTGGGCATGCCGCTGCTTTAGCTGTCAACCCCCTCCCGCCCCGTGCCCGAAACACCCCGTCTGTGGCCCCCGAACCAGGCCCACCTTGGCGACAATGAACTCTGCATCCTCTGGGCTATCAAGCTGCAGCTTCTGGGCGATGTCCGCCAAGGAGATGCGGGAATAGGAGAGGCTGATCATGCGCACACCTGGGAGGAGGGCCGCGGGGAGGAGAGGCTGGGCACAGACCCTTCACCCGCCCAGGGCCACAGCGCTGTCCCAGCCCCAGAGAAGCCGAGTCCCAGTCCTGCTTCCAGGGCTCCCTCAGACCCTGATCCACACTTGTCTTTTTTTTTTTAAGTGATCAGGTTACCTTTTCTTTTTTCTAGTTTGGCTGCACTGGGTCTTCGTTACGGCGCAAGGGCTTCTCACTGTGGCATGTGGGCTTAGCTGCCCCGCAGCACGTGGGACCTTTGTTCCCTGACCAGGAACTGAACCCGCGTCCCCTACCCTGGAAGGTAGATTCTGAAGCCCGACCCACACCTGTCTTGATGACGTTGTGCCGCAGTCGGATGATGAGGGTGTAGGTCCCATCTGCTTGGAACTTCTCCCCAAACTGATCCAGGACCTGGTTGAACTTGGCTAGGTTTCCTGTCCTGACAGCTGCAGTGGGGAGAGGAGTGGGTCAGATGCTGCCCGTGGCACACACACCAGAGGGGACACAGTGCCAGGGGACAGCACGCCCTGGGAGGGGACCGGCCTTACCCTGGGTCAGAAGGAAGTAGGGCATGAGTGAGCGCTTGAGGGATGGTTGACGGAACTGCAGCCGGTCTGGGATCTCCCCCAGCAGCAACTCCACCACAATCAGAAGCTTGTGCACCTGGAAGGCAGAGGGCAGGGAGCCCCACAGGGTGGGAGGAGAGAGCCAAGGGGGGCTTCAACTCAGCCAGACACACTGGACAAGAAGGGACAGCGGCGCTGGACTGGGCCCACGGAGAGGGGAAACCCTCAAGCTGTGCTGCATGTGGAACCGAAGCTCTGCCTTGGGGTCTGACCCTTCGAGTACAGCGGGCCCGCAGCTTCATTTCACTTGGCCAGTCAGTGCACAAGGCTCCAAAACGGCAAACCAAATTACAGGCTGGACGGGCAGGCTCTTTGGTTCAGAACCCGCGAGGAGGCAGGCCCAGAGGCCTCGGCGATGGGTGCAAGTCAGCCTAAGGTGCTGGCTATGGAAGTGAACCACATGTAAACTATCATCTGGGTAGAGGAAGAAGCACAGGAAAGGGCCTGCAGAGCCCTGGTGAATGAGCTGGGTATGAAGGACAGGGTTGCCTGGGAAACCGGGCCCCTGCTCCTGATGCAGCACCCTGCAAGGGAGACTGGGAGGAGGGGACAACTTCCCCCACAAGCAGGAGGGACAGGAGCACAGAGAGCTAAACCGTGGGCAAGCCAGCGTCACAAAGGAGGCCAGGGGTTAAAAACGGGGTGGGTGATGGTGCCCACACCTGGGCAAGGAGGGTCCTGCCTTCCGGGGTGGTCCCCGCGCTCACCACTACCCTGTCCCTCTGCGTACTCCATGAGTGAGGGGAAAGCCATGGTGATGGCAGAAATTAACATGAGCTCTGAGGATTCTTTTAAGCAATGGCAGACAGGTACTTTTTTGGCCACACCTTACAGCATGCAGGATCTTAATTCCCTGACCATGGACAGAACCTGTGCCCCCTGCACTAGGAGCACGGAGTCTTAACCACTGGATCATGAGAGAAGTCCCAAGCCTTGAGGATTCTGATGAAGCAGAAAAAGGAGGGAGAATGCCTCAGCTAAGGGGACAGGTTGGAGAAGAGGCCAGTGTACTTGAGGGGGTGGGAGGGCTGTCAGGTGAGATGCCTGGGGCACATCTCGGGATGCCCAGTTCTGAGTGCCAGGCTGAGTTCTGAGCTCGGAGACAGAATGCCAGTCTTTACTTGCTAGCTAGAAATGTCGAGTCTCTGGATTCCTCCTCCCTAGAACGGGTGTAACAACAGTAATACTACCTGAACTACCTGATCCACAAGACTTACAGTACTTCACTGGGTAGGAAATGGGGAAAATGTGAGCTTCCTGGACCAGGCAGACTGGCCAGGACCTCCACTGAGTCAGGCAGGGGAAGTTGGGCCGGCGGAGGGGAGGATGGTGACCGGCAGTGTTGGTGGCTCGAACAAGGGCATGGGCAACATCAGAGAGGAGATGACTACCAAAGCCGTCAGGGAAATCAACAGACGACTCAGTGATGGGGAAGGTGGAGATGAGCCCAAGATGACCCAAGGCTTCTATGCAGATCAGGAGAGCAAGAAGGACCGTAAAGGGCACACAAGTGGGTCTGGACAAGGTGAGTGTGAGGAGCCAGCAAGTATCTTAATGGAGATGTTTGATGAGAAGTGGAATTTGCAGGTCTGGGTTCGTGAGAGGGCTCAAAACTTGTATTATGAGCTGAACTGTGAACCCCAGATTTTTATGGTGAAACCCTAACCCCTGACTACCCCAGACTGTGACTGGATTTGGAGCTAGAATCTTTAAAGAGATTTATGAAGGGAATATGAAGTCATGTGAGTGGGCCCTAATCCAATTATGACTGGGGTCCTTACAAAAAGAATTAGAGATACAGATATGCACAGAAGGAAGACCATTTGGAGACAGCAGAAGATGGACAACTCCAAGCAAAAGAGAAGCCCCCAGAACAACTCAGCCACACTAACATCCTGAATTTGGACTTCTCACCTCCAGAAATAGAACAAAATAAATTTCTGCTGCTTAAGCCAGCCAGTCTTGCTACAGCAACCAGGCAGATTAAGACAGATTAATGGACTCTGGTGACGCACTGTGGAGGTGACAGCTAAGCTGTGAAAGCAAATGAGATCCCCCAAGGCGAGAACGTGGAACAGTTACGGACGGCACACCTACCTGCTCTGCTTTAGATGCCACGTTAAAGTCCGTGTCTGTCTCTACCCATTCTCACGCTCCCCGTTTTTACTTAAAGCCGGCTCTCCACTGGGGCTCTCTAGCCCATCCCTCCTACCTCTCCCCAGGCCTTGGCTCGTCACCTATCTGCTTCAGCCTCTCTGGGTGGGAAGTTCCCCCACCTCTGCTTCTTCACCTCTCGAGCAGCCCTTCCACCTCTTTCCTGGCCCCTTCACCAACAGTCCATGGGCAAGACCTCACTCCAGCTCCCTCTGCTCCTTCTTGCAACCTGGGTCTACCACAGAAAACTCGAAACCTTATCCATCCACAGCTAAATCTGGTTTGAAAACACTGCTTTACCCCATGACACCTCTCCCTGGTGTGCGACACAGCCTGTATGTCAATTACATGCATTTTTACTGATTTTTAGAAGGTTTAGTGTGTGTCTTACATTGTAAGCAATCTCACATCCTCAATGTACCTTATGTGTCTGAAAAACCACCCCTTTCTATGAAAATTTAACCCATCTTTCAAAAACCAGATCAAATGTAACTGTTTAAAGATTTCTTTATTTTACCACAACTGAATTCACCTTTCTCTGAACTGCTGAAATGAAACAAACCAGAGCTCCTACCACACTGAGCTCGTCGGTGTACATGCTCATCCTGCTCTCTTTCAAGGGCTAGGAGGTGTCTGTGTGTGTGTGGGAGCAGTGATCTGTGGCTAGGAAAGCTGGGTCCTAATTCTGGCTGCTAGGCTCTGTGATTTTACACAGCCTTCAAGCCATTCTGCTTCAAGTGTTCTGCACCCATCTCTCTGAGTGCAAATACCATTTCTAATCCTTCTTTTCTATCCCTCACAGTGCCCAGTATCAAGGTCAGCACTCAAGAAATATACTTGGGGACTGACAGCTCTGACATGGCCAAGGTTTACCTCCACCTGAGTCGGCCACCTTAAGGAGGGCCCTGGGTTCCCTGGCCACAGACACCACTGCTCCCAAAGGGACACCTGAGGGACTAGATAAAGAGTCCAGAGCTTATCAACACAAACAAGACCCTTGCGTGAAAAGACTACAGGATCTTCTGGGGAGTCAGGAATATTCTAAACCTACCTACCAGGGAGAAGACTGGGGATATACACTGCCAGAGGTGCAGGCAGTGTCTGCCTAAGGTGCCCTGAACAACGTTATGTGGAAACAGACACGTGATGCCACCTTTAGGGCACAAAGACAAAGTAAGGATGCCTTCCTGGCTCCTCAGATGGGGAAACAGCACTAACGTGGTATCAGATGAGTAAGGGGGTCAAAGGGGAGAGAGAGCTGCTGCTCACCGTCTGTTTGAAGCCGACCGCTGTGTGCTGAGGGGCCTTCCGAAGGGCGTTGGTCATTGTTCTTCGGGCCTCTGAGTACTCCAGCTGGATGGCTTTGATGCGCCCTGGGTGTGAGAAGAGGAGAGTTGATCAAGACAAGAGCATTATCCAAACCTTGGTCCCCCACAAACCAGAGCACCTCTTAGGCATCACGGGTACCACATTCTTAGCAAATTTGTACCGAGTGAGCCTGAGACACCTCCCGGCTGGCGCGGGCCCTGCTCACCTGTGTAGTAGAGGTACCTTGCCCACTCGTTGTTGTTGGCCTGCTCAGGAAACACGGACTTGGACACCAGCTTCTCGGCCTGGTCGTACAGGCTGTAGTGCAGGTAGTTCCGCAGCAGGAGGTTCAGCAGCGTGGCCTGCCCGTCTGTGTCGTGCCGCAGGGTGGCGGTCCGGAGCCGAGCGTGCAAGAAGCTGCAAAAAGGAGAGAAATGAGGTCAAGGCCTCAAATAACAACTCTGAACAGTCAACTAGTAGAGCACCAGTCTGGGCGCACAGAGGATGGAGCTCTGCTTAGAGAACCTGCACTCAGAAGGGGGAGACAGACAACTCTCATGATGAATAAGCGTACTGTGAGGATGACAAAGGGTGGGGGTGGGGGGTGACGCAGAAATCAGGGTAAGTGCGACAGGGGTGAGCAGGACAGGAGGGAGTTGTGCTTTCAACAGCCCGGTCAGGGCAGGACTCACTGAGAAGGCTAGAGTTAAGCACAGGCTTGAAGGACGCAGGGAGGAGGGCAATCTCGGCCGAGGGAGCTGTGCGCCCGGGGAAGAGCAAGGCGTCGGGGAGTGGGGACCCAGACCCTAGGAGGTCTCAAAAGCTTTCATCAGGAGGGCTCTGGCTTTTCCCCGAGGGGAATGGGGAGCCACCACGGGTTCCAGGCAGAGGAGTGAAAGG
Organism: Bison bison bison; assembly: GCF_000754665.1. Classification (NCBI taxonomy): domain Eukaryota; kingdom Metazoa; phylum Chordata; class Mammalia; order Artiodactyla; family Bovidae; genus Bison; species Bison bison. Next base: position 2,943,238 of record NW_011494752.1, read on the forward strand.
CTTTCTAGCCTGTCCTTGTACTTTTTAAAAACAACCTTTTATTTACTTTATATTGGAGCACAACCAATTAACAACGCTGTGGTAGTTTCAGGCGCAAAACAAAGGGCCTCGGCCACACCGCCCTCGTACCTCAGACCCGCTGAAGAGTCTACCATCCTCGTACCTCGGACCCGCTGAACAGTCCTCCCTGACGTGCGGTGAGAGGAGGAACCTGGGGGACAGGACTTAGCGGGCCAGTGATCATCTCTGTCTCAGCCTCTCGAGCCCTCCCCCAGCTCAGGGCGTATTAACGGTCACCCCTACTTCCTGCTGGGCCCTTGACATCCCCCAGGCCCCAGCCCTCTGCAAGTCCACAGCTCTGACCGTGTTGCTGACCCCGAGGGCCACAAGCGAGACCCTTGGCCACTGGTACCTGCGCACCACATCCAGCTTATCCAGGAACTCATAGACCCGGGCATGATAATAGTAACACTTGGCAGCCACAAGGTCCAAGGCCCGGCGGTTCTGAGTGCTGATCTTCTGCATCAGATCATCAGAAATCTTCTGTGCCTGGGGAGGCAGCCAAAAGAGAGTCAAGCGGCAGTGCTTCAAAATTTAAACACGGAGACACCACATGGGCCAGCAAGTCCCCTCCTAGGCAGAGGTCCAAGAGAACTGGAAACATATGTTCACAGGAAAGCTTGCACACCAATGTTTGTATCAGCATTTTTCACAATAACCAGTAAGGGGAACTGGCCCAAGTGCTTACCATCTAATCAATGGTTAAACAAAATGTGGTATATCCATGTGATGAAATATTACTCCTCCATAAAAAGGAACAGAGTACAGATACACGCTACACTGTGGATAAACCTAGAAAACACTAAGCTACTGAAAGAAGTCAGACACAAAAGGCACATAGTATCCATGGGACACAAAGTATCAAGAGATTACTGGGCTGGGGGGAGGGGAGAACAAGGTGTGATTACTAACAGGTAAGGTGTTTTTCTTTGTGGGGGGCCATGAGGGTTGGTGGGGTAGTGATTAAGCTTGTCTGGAATTAGACAGGAGGGCAGTTGTACAACCTTGTGAATATACAAAAAAACCCAATCAAGTGGGTGAATTATAGCTAAAGAGCAACCAATCAAACAAAAACCAACCAGTGGCAAAGCGAGGAAAAAATAAAACAGCAGACTGAGGCCTAAGACCTGTCACCTCCTGGGTGTGCCCCTGGGAGAGAAGCTGAGCCTGCTAGGGCAGCTGCCTCAGCTGGAGGCCGTGCTGGAAGAGTCGTATCCACAATGGAGCCTTTCAGATCCACAGTAAGAGCTGCCATTTATTAACACGTCGGGAATGCTGACTTTCTGCAGGTCACAAAAATACTTTGTGCCAAGTATTTTTTAAATGTATTATTTTTTTAATACTAATGATAAACTTGTGAGAATGGCAGTTCGTCTTATTTTACACACAGCTGGGAGAAATCAATTTGCCTAAGGTACAAATGGGATTTGACGCCAGGTCTTTCTGCCTCCAAATCTACTCTTTCCAAAGCATCCACTATCCGGGGACTGCGCCACAGAGAGGTACAGAGTGACCATGGCAGGCCTTTCCCAGGGCCGGAGCAGGAGTTGAGGGGTCTTCCTCAGATGTGGGGCTGGGTGCATTCTCACGTTGGGGAAGAGTCTGGGGGGCAGTGAATGACCCAATGATGATCTATTTCTTCACAAGAGGCCATCTCCCCCACTGACCCCATGCACACTGCCTGGGGCGTGTTAAGTCACACGCTCTGGTCTTGGATACCTCTTTGTAGCGCTTGCTGTTCATCAGGAAGATGACCATGAGAAGCTGGAGGTAGGCTTCCACTTCAGGCAGGAGGGGAGCCGACGCAGCTTTTCCTGTTCGGGGACGGAACTGTAAATCGGCTTCTGTGTCCATGGGCTAGGAGAGGACGTGAGTTATCGTGGAAGAGCTCAGTCAGATCAATCAACCAGGAATTTCTTAGGCACTCACTATTATTTCAAGAGATTTACTAAGTGCCCACTGTGTGCCAAGATTTTTCTGGGTGCTGGGGATACAAAAATACTGAAGGGAGTCAAAAAGGCTGGCGATAAAATCAATACAGAAAAGGGCTGCAGAAGTATAACATCCTTATAGAATAGAACGGGGACAGAAAGGACAATGTAAGGACCCCTCAGAGAGCCTACAACCTAACTAGAGGTTAAACCACCATACTTGGAACCACTGCAAATTCTGTTTAATAAAGTGATATAATTCTAGAGATGAGATCACGAATAATGAGACCAGGAGTGCCCTGGTGGTCTAGTGGCTGGGATTCTTGGTTTTGCTGCTGTGGCCTGGGTTTACTGCCTGGTCGGGGAATTGAGTTACGCAAGCTGTGTGGCTTGGCCAAAAAAGAATAAGGAGACAAAAAAAATTTTTTTTGGTGGTAATAAAGAAATTTGGGGGGAAATGGACACATACATAGTATTTATTTTCAGATCTAGTCACTAAAACTGGAATAATGTGTAACAGATCAAAAAACAATCGTGGTGGGAGACTTCAGAGATGTACAGGTTAAAAAATATTCCAGGCAGGGCTGGGGGAGGGTGCTTTTCCCCCTTCCCAGACAGTAAAGTCTTACTGTCCACTCTGGGGATTTCCTGAGTTTTTCATCTATGAAACAGATTGTAAGCATATAGAATTTTAGGGAGATGAAGGTAGCTGAAGGGCCAATGAAGTTTAAGAAGGGGCAGGACTTGAACTGTACCATGGATGATAAGAGAAGTTATACAGTCAGCAAGGAAAAGGAGAGGTTTCTCCTGGCACGGAGACAACTACCACCAGCAAGCTAACGTCATCGACGTGCACTCTGTGCCGCACACGGTTCTAAGAGCCTCCCTGTCCTCAGCAACTGCCCCACAACGTGCCCCCGAGCTGTTCATCACATACATCAAATCAAGTCTCCCACCACGATTGTTTTTTGATCTGTTACACATTATTCCAGTTTTAATGACTAGATCTGAAAATAAATACTATATATATGTCAATTTCCCCCCAAATTTCTTTATTACCACCAAAAAAAATTTTTTTTCTCATTATTCTTTTTTGGCCAAGCCACACAGCTTGCGTAACTCAATTCCCTGACCAGGCATTAAACCCAGGCCACAGCAGTGAAACCTAGAATCCCCCTAGAGCACAGGGAAGTTAGGTTCAACACCAAATGGTAAAGCTGGGGTTAAAAACTCAACCTTCCCCCAAACCTGGGCTCTTAACCACTGTTCTCTTTTGGGTGGGGCCACACTGCAGGGCATGTGGAATCTCAGTCCCCCGTCCAAGGATCCAACTACAACCCCTGCTGTGGAAGCGAGGAGTCTTAACCACTGGGCCACGGGGAAGTCCCTTAACCACTGTTCTCTACATCCTCCATGGTGAAGCTTCAGAGGCAAAGAGATGGTAGAACCTTCTCCTAGGCCCTGTGTTGGGAGTGGTGGGAAATGAATGTAGTTGGAAGGGTCCTGATTCTCAGATCCTTTTCCTGACTCAGAATACTGACCCTACTGGGCAGAAGGATGGTCCCCCTGTTAGAGGGCAGATGAGGGGGCTGCTTTGCTTCGTGTCTCGGCTGTGGCAGGTAATAAGACAGGTCTCCAGGATGGCACACAGCTACCCAGGGTGGAATGTGTGTCCCTTTGTGTCTCAAGCCAAGCCCACACTCCTGCACTGGCCTGACTCCACTCACCTCTTCCAGGAAGGGTAGCAAGAAGTCTCGAGTGGCATTGTTGGAAGTGAAGAAGCCGTGCACGGCCTTGTACAGAACGTAGTGGTTGAGGCGGCGGGACGTGGAAGGCAGCATCCGTAGGGCCCGCAGCACAAACCGAGGCTCCTTGCCCGACACTGCCTTCTCCAGCTGTTTCACATGCTCCTTGATGTCTGTGGAGGACCAGGGGAGGAAAAACATGAACTGCAACTCCTCCTACCCCTCCACCACTCCAGCCAAGCAGTCTTAGGAAGCCGCTTACAAATGTCAGGATGTGGCCAGCCCCCTCTTTTACTCTAACAGGACTGAGTAATACTTATGGATGCCATATGCTAATTTTAAGACAAAACCAAGAGACACAGAAAAATAAAGCTGGGTTGGAGAAGAAGTAGAGGGTGACATAAAAAGGAAAAAAACAAAACAAAACAATGAAAAACAAAAACACGTGGGGATTTAGCAGATCTTCAAATAGGAAAACACTTTCCAAATGCAAACAATAGGAGAAATCACGCACATACACACACAAAAGACTTAAAGAACTTCATAGAAAAAGAAACAAACAAAATCCTTCTAATAACTGTAGCAAAAGAAAAATATCTGCAACAAATGTGGCCAGAGATGCATATTCAATAAAGAGCTTGTATAAAGGATTAAATACAAATGAGTATGAATGGTCAATATGAAAGAGGAATGACAAATAGACACGAAAAATGTTTCATTAGTATTCAAATAACCACAAATGAAAACATTTTTCAATAACCATTCTAACAGTATTTGAAAAATGATAACATACAGAGTACAGGGGTGACCAGGACATTTCTGTTTGCATAATGTAAATCAGTACAGTTTTCCTGGACATATCTACCAAAGACCTTACCAATATTTACCCTCTCAACTCAGGGATCTATACTGAATAAGTAATTATAGAAATAGATCAAATACGTGGGCAGAGATGATGGCTGCAAAGCTATTTATAATGGAGGAAAATGGAAACAAATGTCCAGAAATAAGGGAGCACCATCAATTGGTAGCTTCTCAGTTTCCCTTGTATTCATATTCCTTTGTATTAGAATAGGAGCTGATGCAGTCAACACTATCACATCCTCAAACCACCACCTAGGAGCGTAACTTTGCTTATTTCAATGTTTTTGAGCTAGTATCTCATGCAGTTACGCAGAGAGAAAATCCAATAAATAGTCCTCTCCTACTTGACCCAGAAGTGGGCAATAGCACCAGGGTCACAGTGGGGAGTCTTCACTGTACCCACTCCAAATATGGACAGGATGCTCTAAGTTGGAAAAGTGAAATATAAACTTGGAGAAACAAGAGGAGGTGGAAACTGAGAACAGGCACCAAGGAGAAGAGAAATGGGGGAACTGGTATATAGTTTAGGTGGGAGGTGAGTATCAGGAACTCAAACAAATGACAACTAAAAAGTTGAAAGTGTATCATGTGTTTAAACTCTTTAGAAACAGAGCAGGAATAAGGGTTTGAAGGGAGAGAAAAACGAGATAGGATCGTTTGGGCAGTTCAATTAGAGCAACGAGGAAGCAAGATACTAAGCAGAAAGGGCTCTCTTAGCGGAGTTTGCTAAAGGTAGTTAAGACAACAGCAATCATTCTTAAAACACAGGGGTCAGTATTCTGTGTTATCCTTATCCCCCTTCAAAGATAAATACAGACACTGGTTTTTGTAGAGATCAGTCATGCATTGGGGTCACTAGAATCAGTCTGATGAGATATAAGTGGAATAATAAGGTAAGAGGAGAGAACTTAGAAGAGGGAGTCTATGGGCCCGGTGAGACCTAGTTCTAGATGCAATTCCCCGTGGAGGGAGGGTGTGTGAGAAGGGAGGAGGCCAGAGTCTAGAGAGACAGTTCAGTTATCCGGGCCACGGTCGGGAGTGTCAGGGTAGCGGGAGCAGGCACTGGGGGTGATCCCAAGGAACCCCCAAGTCACGGTGGTGGAGGCTACGCTGGGGTCCCAAGGAGAGGCTACACCATCAGGTGCTGTCACCCGTGATCAGGGCACGTCCCCGGCCCAAGCTCTCGTACCCTCCAAGGTGACGGTGTCCAGCTCTCGCTGGGAGTGCTCAGCCGCCGCAGCCGCCGTCTTGCCAGCGGTCTCCCCGGTTGATCCGCCACCCGCCGCCGCCTCCTCTTTCATCTCCACATCCTGGGGGGCCGGGGGCGGCGGTGGT
>NW_011494752.1:2949272-2950860 GCF_000754665.1 Bison bison bison
GCCTGCACACGAGCGCGGGCTCGCGTCGGGCCGCACGATGACGGAGCAGCTGCAAACCCCTTCCCGGCGCTGGGCCTTCTGGGAAACGACAGGCCGGGCTGGTCGATGGCCGAGTCATCAAAGGGGGAAAAAGTCAACCACCGAGACGCATGATGGAGGCGGATCTCCACGGAAGGACCGGGGAGGAGCTTCTTTGCGTCTGTAAGGCTTGTTTTGGCGTGCTGCACTGTGTTGATTTTCTTGCTTGCTTCTCTCGATTGCACTTCCGTGAATGTCCACGAGAGGTCCACAAGCGGTCACCTCAGGCTCCAACTGGGTTACTACGGAGCACCCCACCCCGCGAGGAGTGCGTAGGACCTACCGGAACGCAGGGCGTTTTGACGCCATGAGTTGTTGGGCGGGTTTCATGCTTAAACTCGCTCAGTTTGCCCCCGGCGGGATTCACTTTCGAGATCCACGAGGCTGGTCCTCAACCGTAGCCCGGTGCATCGGGCACGAGAGAAGAAAAGAATCTGAGGAGGGTTGTGGAGCTAGGCTGTTGTTCAGTCGCTCGGTCGTGTCCGATTCTTTGCGACCGCATGAACTGCAGCAAGCCAGGCTTCCCTGTTAATCGCTGTCTCCTGAAGTTTGCCTGGCGTACGGCTATCCATGGGGTCGAAAAAAGACTCGGACACGACTGAGCAACTGAGCAACAACAAATGTTCATTGAGTCGGTGATGACACCCAAACATCTTATCCTCTGTCGCCTCCTTATCGTGCCCTCAATCTTTCCCAGCATCAGGGTCTTTTCGTGTTATTCGGCTCCTGGCATCAGGTGGCCAAAGTATTGGAGCTTCAGCTTCAGCATCAGCCCTTCCAATGAATATTCAGGGTTGATTTCCTTTAGAATTGACTGGTTTGATTTCCTTGCTGTACAAGGGACTCTCAAGAGTCTCCTCCAGGACCACAATTGGAAAGTATCAGTTCTGTTGGATTTGAAATAAAACCGAACTGGAGACGACAGAGAACCCTATGGGATTCAGACTTTGTCCGAGTTTGAAAAGTAAAAGTGAAAGTCACTGGATTGGGTAGCCTTTCCCTTCTCCAGGGGATCTTCCCAACCCAGGGATCGAATCCAGGTCTCCCGCATTGCAGGCGGATTCTTTACCAGCTGAGCCACAAGGCAAGCCCATCTGTGTTTAGCTAGGGCTGAAAATAAAGCATAAAATCCGCAGCGGAGGAATGCGGATAGGGGAGAGTGTCGATCAGTTCAGTCGCTCAGTCGTTTCCGACTCCTTGCGACCGCATGGACTGCAGCACACCAGGCCTCCCTGTCCATCACCAACTCCCGGAATTTACTCAAACTCATGTCCGTTGAGTTAGTGATGTCATCCAACCATCTCATCCTCTGTCGCGTCCCCTTCTCCCCCCTTCAATCTTTCCCAACATTAGGGTCTTTTCAAATGAGTCACTTCTTCACATCAGGGGCCAAAGTATTGGAGTTTCCAATGAATATTCAGGACTGATTTGCTTTAGGATGGACTGGTTGGATCTCCTTGCAGTCCAAGGGACTCTCAAGAGCCTTCTCCAACACCACAGTTCTAAAGCT
>NW_011494752.1:2951039-2955066 GCF_000754665.1 Bison bison bison
GTCTTTTAATTTCATGGCTGCAGTCACCATCTGCAGTGGTTTTGGAGCCCCCCAAAATAAAGTCTCTCACTGTTTCCATTGCGTCCCCATCTATTTGCCATAAAGTGATGGGACCAGATGCCATGATCTTAGTTTTCTGAATGTTTAGTTTTAAGCCAACTTTTTCACTCTCCTCTTTCACTTTCATCAAGAGGCTCTTTAGTTCTTCTTCATTTTCTGCCATAAGGGTGGTGTCATCCGCATATCTGAGGTTATTGATATTTCTCCCAGCAATCTTGATTCCAGCTTGTGCTTCCTCCAGCCCAGCGTTTCTCATGGTGTACTCTGCATATAAATTAAATAAGCAGGGTGACAATATACAGCCTTGACATACTCCTTTCCTGATTTAGAACCAGTCTGTTGTTCCATGTCCAGTTTTAACTGTTGCTTCTTGACCTGCATATAGGTTTCTCAGGAGGCAGGTCACATGGTCTGGTATTCCCATCTCTTTAAGAATTTTCCACAGTTTGTTGTGATCCACACAGTCAAAGGCTTTGGTGTAGTCAATAAAGCAGAAGTAGATGTTTTTCTGGACCTCTCTTGATTTTTTGATGATCCAATGGATGTTGGCAATTTGATGTCTGGTTCCTCTACCTTTTCTAAATCCAGCTTGACCATCTGGAAATTCAAGGTACACGTACTATTGAAGCCTGGCTTGGAGAATTTTGAGCATTACTTTGTTAGCGTGTGAGATGAGTGCAATTGTGTAGTAGTTTGAGCATTCTTTGGCATTGCTTTTCTTTGGGATTAGAATAAAAACTGACCTTTTCCAGTCCTGTGGCCACTGGTGAGTTTTCCAAATTTTCCGGCATATTGAATGCAGCACTTTCTTTTTTTTTTTTTGAATGCAGCACTTTCACAGCATCATCTTTTAGGATTTGAAATAGCTCAACTGGAATTCCATCACCTCCACTAGCTTTGTTTGTAGTGATGCTTCCTAAGCCCCACTTGACTTCACATTCCAGGATGTCTGGCTTGACAAGAGTGGTGAGTGATCACACCATCGTGATTATCTGGGTCGTGAAGATCTCTTTTGTATAGTTCTTCTGTGTATTCTTGCCACTTCTTCTTAATATCTTCTGTTTCTGTTAGGTCCATTACCACTTCTGTCCTTTATTGTGCCCATCTTTGCATAAAGTGTTCCCTTGGTATCTCTAATTTTCTTGAAGAGAACTCTAGTCTTTCCCATTCTATTGTTTTCCTCTATTTCTTTGCATTGATCACTGAGGAAGACTTTCTTATCTCTCCTTGTTATTTTTTGGAACTCTGCATTCAAATGGGTATATCTTTCCTTTTCTCCTTTGCCTTTTGCTCCTCTTCTTTTCACAACTATTTGTAAGGTCTCCTCAGACAACCATTTTGCCTTTTTGCATTTCTTTTTCTTGGGGATGGCCTTGGTCACTGCCTCCTGTACAATGTCATGAACATTCATCCATAGTTCTTTAGGCACTCTGCCTATCAGATCTAATCCCTTGAATCTATTTCTCACTTCTACTGTATAATTTTAAGGGATTTGATTTAGGTCATACCTGAGTGGTCTAGTGGTTTTCCCTACTTTTTTAAATTTAAGTCTGAATTTGGCAATAAGGAGTTCATGATCTGAGCCACAGTCAGCTCCCAGTCTTGTTTTTGCTGACTGTAGTGGTCTAGTGGTTTTCCCTACTTTTTAAAATTTAAGTCTGAATTTGGCAATAAGAAGTTCATGATCTGAGCCACAGTCAACTCCCAGTCTTGTTTTTGCTGACTGTATAGAGTTTCTCCATCTTTGGCTGCAAAGAATGTAATCAATCTGATTTCGGTGTTGACCATCTGATGACGTCCATGTGTAGAGTCTTCTCTTGTGTTGTTGGAAGAGGGTGTTTGCTATGACCAGTTTGTTCTCTTGGCAAAACTCTATTAGCCTTTGCCCTGCTTCATTCTGTACTCCAAGGCCAAATCTGCCTGTTACTCCAGGTATTTCTTCACTTCCTACTTTTGCATTCCATTCCCCTATAATGGAAAGGACATCTTTTTGGGTGTTAGTTCTAGAAGGTCTTGTAGGTCTTCATAGAACTGTTCAACTTCAGCTTCTTCAGCATTACTGGTCAGGGCATAGACTTGGATTACTGTGATATTGAATGGTTTGCCTTGGAAATGAACAGAGATCATTCTGTCATTTTTGAGATTGCATCCAAGTACTGCATTTCATCTCGGACTTTTTTTAGGGGAGAGTGTATTTGGGTGTAATTACTTCAATGTAATAAAATTTAGGAGTCTGGTCTCTATGAGACCCAGGGATAGCATATTTAGGGGGCGGGGTGGTAAAAAAAAATCAGCTTCAATGTGGCATGCTGGAAGCTCTGCTCTGGGCTGTGGTGTATTGTGAGGCTGGAGGAAACAGAGAGGCTTCAGGGGTCCTTTGGGGAGATGATATGCATCCAGACAGACACTGTAGTGAAATGGGGAACAGAATACTAGTGCACTTAAGGAGCACCTAAGAGTCCCCCAGGGAAAAGAAACTGGATCTGAAACCCCATCCACTCTTTCAAAGGACTCCTCCGGTGATTCTGCAGGAGTATACAGATTCCAATTTCCTAAGATACAAAAAGCAAAAAACTCCTTTCCTATCTTGGAACTTTTATCTCTTCTGTAAATGGAAGCTTTGCGTTTAGACCAGGTCAGACCCTGCAAGGCAACCTAGCCCTGCTGTAAGGTCCTAGAGGGCAGAGAATGTTTTGACCATATTCTCCTTTATATTTTTACAAAGAGAGGATATTCTTTGTATCCCTCCTTTTATACTATTGGAGTGAATAGCTAGCTCCTTGTACTAAGTAGTGATTTCCTAAATGGAAAATTGTGTTCTCCAGTTTTAGTGAAAAATGATCAATTCTTCCCGAACTGCTCTAGGGCTGGGAGATAGGATAACAGGACTTTTGAATCATCATTGGAGTAAACTCATTAAAATGTGTTCTTCTTCTTTTTTTTTTTTTTTTAATATCTATTTATTTGGCCATGCTGGGTCTTAGTTGAAGCATGCTGGATCTAGTTCCCTGACCAGGGCTGAAACCGGGGCCCCCAGCATTGGGAGCTTGGAGTGCTAGCCATTGGACCACCAGGGAAGTCCCTAAAGCGTGTTCTTTATAACACCATATCTGTAACTGTAGGTAGATGAGAATGGCAAAGGAAGAATACAGATGGGCTTTGCTGTTCGTCTTTATGAGGTTACCTTTCTGGATAGTTAGAGTGTTAGCTCACTTCATTATTAAGTTTACATCACAAGGGAAAAACAATCAAGTCAGCAGATAACTGCCTAGTATGTCCTTGAGCAAGGCCTTGGAGACGCCCCAGCATGGGGGAGGATGGCTTAACACAAAGTTTTTGGCAGTTGGTCTTGAATTCTTGGTGAGTGAGGGAACCAGCCTGGAGAAGGGTGGCTAAGAAAGAGAAGAGTCTGACTCCTGGGGCCAAAAACCTTGGAGAAATTATTCCACCCATAAAACTATGTTAAAAGAGATCAGTGAAAGATGTTAAAACCCAGCTTTAGGCAGAGGAGGCTGGTATAAACCTAGCAGTTTTACGAGACTGAATGTGTATGTTAACCCGTCCACATGCCAGTTCTACCCACCTCACTTCCTCCTGCAACCACCCTAATTGAGGGCAGAAGAAGGAAAGGTGGAATGAGAAGATAATATTATATATTTTTTTTAAAATTTTGAATCAGTCTTATTCTTGTGTATGCTCCATCCTGTCTGACTCTTTGCGGCCCCATGGACTGTACCCCACCAGGCTCCTCTGCCTGTGGTATTTTCCAGGCAAGACTACTGGGGTGGAGTGCCATTTCCTACTCCAGGGGATCTTCCTGACCCAGGGATGAAACCCAAGTCTCTTGCATCTCCTGCATTAGCAGGTGGATTCTTTACCACTAGTACCATCTGGGAAGCCACCCAGTATTCTTGGGGTACCATTTATCTTTTACTTATCTGCATAAAAAATATATAAATATTTATAC
>NW_011494752.1:2955166-2958712 GCF_000754665.1 Bison bison bison
ATATATATATTTTTTTTTTTTTTTGGCTGCATGGATTGTGGTATCTTAGTTCCCAGACTGAGGATAAACCCTGGCCCCCTGGCATTGGAAACTTAAGAGTCCTAACAACTGGAGAGCCAGGGAATTCCCCTGCATTTTCTATTCAATAAACTTGGAAGTTGTCTTACTCTTGTGTTTGTACCACATATTAGGTATTCACCTTTTCCAGTCCCTCAACCCAAGTCCAGAGAACCTCAAATCTCCTCTTGGAAGACAAATTGCTTTGATGATCTTCTAATTCTAGAGTCTAGAGTCCAAATTCTACAACTTCATAGTTCTCTGAGCATTTTCTAGCTGGTCTGAGGACATCATAATAGTATTCATGTACATATAATCTGTATAGAGTATGATAATGTCTTTGTTTTTTTCTGGCACAAATTAAGAATTTCCTTAGGATAGATTCTTTAAGGAAAAACACCAAAAGACGTTTCACTCAAAGTGAAATAATGTTTTTTTCATCAATTCCAGTAAAGTTTGATTTGGGGAATCATAAGTGGGAGGGGTTGGGATAGGAAATTAATTAATTAATTTGGGATTTGCTGAAATGGTTCATAGTTTTTCAACTTTGAGTGTTTACACTATTAGATAATTTAAGCATCTGTGGATGGGCTGTGGAGCAATAGGGATGGGGGATGTACAGAGTTGGACAAGTGGGAATTGAGTGATCAGCTACAGTTTCTGTTATCCTTAGCCTGGTGGTTCTGAAATGCCCTTGGGTGTTTGCACAGGGTGCAGTGAGGTAGGGAAGGCATTAAGGAAGCAGGAGTTGAATGGAAAAGGCAAGTTAGGAGGCCTTGGTCAGTAGCTGCAGGAGGGAGAGGCCAGCGTACAGGGCGCAGAGGCGGGGGAGGGTGTCTGGGTCCCACGTGTACTGGGGGCTGGATCTCTGCACTTCCAGGCCACTCAGCCCCACTAGGGCCTCTGTGAGGGTCAGTTCCTCTTCCCCAAGGGAGGAAAGCAGCTCAGGTCGCAGGGGGAATACACCCTCTTTATCCTGGAGGAAATTCTGTTCCATTGTGCTCTCCACCTGGAAGGAAGCAAAGTAGTATGAAAAGAAAGAACTGGAAACCTCTATTCCTTTCTCCCATCTCAAAAAATCCACAAAGAGGGCTAACTTTCTCTCCCTATAACCCCTTAGGTTACATTACATGACAACTCTGCCTGGGCTTTTTAACAGCCTTGTAGGATGGGCAGCACATTTATTTTTAGGCCCCTTTTACAGAGGAGTGAATTGAGACTCAGAGACATTAAGATTGACTCACATCAGTTGGCTAGGAATAAACCAAACTAGAGTTTTCTGTCTCTTCTCCCAGGACCAGACTGAAAAACACAGACAGTTGCCCAGAAATGCACTCCCCTACCTTTAGTTGCGAAATAGCAAATAGGAAGAAACATGGAGAGAAATGAGAAGTAGGCATGATCTCCTAGGATAAGATGGAGGCCCTGTAGGAGGGTTCTGTCATTAGGTTAGATTGTATCTTTCCACTAGTTATAGCTGACTCCCTTCCAAAGTCTCCCTAACAGCTGCCATTTTTTTCTTACCAGCTTTAGCTGCACTGGTAGGATCTTTTTCTCCATGGATTTTACCAGCAGCTTCTGTTGGGCTTCACTTAGCTCTGGAGAAAAAAAAGCAGAGGAAGAGATGTGTGTTGGTACAAAGGGAACTACAAGTTCCAATGGGTGTACTTCCAGAATTTCAGCACTCACTGATTTATATGTTCACCCACGGTGGAATGCCTGTTCTGGGCCAGGCACCTTTGCTGGCCCAGAAAAAATCATGCTCACTCAAGGAACTTCTCCGCATTCTAGCAGAGAAGACAAAATAACGTGCAATTACAATGTAGGCTGTGACAGGAGCCATAGCTGAGGATCTACTTTGGTCTTGGTATTTGAGGGCAGGCATCTTCTTTTTTTAAAATTAATTAATTAATCTGTCTGTGCTGGATCTTAGTTGAGGCATGTGGAATCTAGTTCCCTGACCAGGGATCAAACCTGGACCTCCTGAATTGGGAGCATGGGGTCTTAGCCACCATCAGGGAAGCTCCTAGGGCAGCCTTCTTGAAGCAACAAACATCTCAGCTTACATGTGAAGGATCAGAGTGTTTTTAAAGTGGGACACTATTTCTTGCAGAGGGAAAAAGAATTCAGGGGTGGGTAAGATCAGAAGATGTTATCCTCAGATTAAAGCTATCAGATATTGAAATTAAAGTGATGAGCTTAGCGATATGCAAAAGTTTTAAATATATGGCTGATAAAACTAGGATTATTTCCCAACCTCTGTTAGCAAGACTAGGGTATGGTGACCACGTGAATCCTAAGGAATGAAACCAGTTTTTTTAGAATGTAGATATAAACTACTTAACTGCAGTACAATTTGCCTGGCATTTATTTACTCATTCATTCATTCAAGAATTCATTTAGTGACTCATTCCTACTACTGAATAGGTGTATAAATGAAGACCTCACTCCCCACTTACCTGCTAGGGCTCCAAGGAAATAGAGGATGGCGTCCATAGCCCCCTTTGATAGCAGGACATTCTTTGGGAGTGCCTCCAGGGTCTCTTCATGTCCTTTGCCTAGGGCTTCTTCAAGCTGTGGGGAAAGCTGGGTGACTATTTAGGAGAACATGGGTAGAGCTCCCAGTGCCTGGCGCATGACAGTCCCTTGAGGGGTCCCATTTCCTTGTTTCTATTTCAAGATATCAAGTCCTGAAAAGTATTAGACTCTTGGGTTCCTTGGTCCCTGAGTCTTGGACTCTGGAAAGGAAAGGTCAAGCCCCCTTCCAAAAGAAGGTTCTGCTGGCCTGCTGCCCACCCTCTGTTGATCAGGGGGAAGCCTGGGAATCTGCACTGTTTGCCCATCTCCAAAGGGACACAGGGCGCAGTGGCGACCCTGGCAGCCTGGGAGGGGGGCACTTGACCAGCCTTGGAGAAGGCATCCACTGCCGGCCCCTCTGGCCACTGGCCATCTTCTGCCAGGTCTGTGGGATCCCCCACCAGCTTCCCCACCTCCATGTTCCCCTGCATCTCCTGCCATTCCCTTGGGTCCTCACCGTCAGCTCCAGGTCTTGTAGCTCCTTTTTCTTCCCTAAGAGTTTGCTGAGGGAGCTGAGCAGGGAGCTCTTCCCTTCTGGGCTCAGTTTCTCCACTTCCTGGGTCTCCCTTTGAACCTCTTCTTTTAGGGTCCTGAAGTCCTCGTGTACCGCCCCTGTGGCAACAGCAGATGTGGCATCCTCTTCACCAGTTCAGTATGTGCGCTCCCGGCGGGTCTCCTTCACTCAGCCCTGCTTAGGTCCCCAGGCTCTGCTGCCCCTGAGCTCCGCTCTCAGCTAGAGCCTGGCTTCTTTTTTTGCTTGACCAAGGTACACAGTTATAAAGTTATTCCCCAGACTTGACTTAAGATGTTGAGTGGGGAGATGGGGAATCGAGGGGTGGGCCAGGACCCACAGTATCATCTAAACCAGGCGTTCATTCCCCCTGAGATTCTAGGCTCCATCCCAGATCAGTA
>NW_011494752.1:2958812-2967581 GCF_000754665.1 Bison bison bison
CAGATCAGTAGACAACTGACTTCCCTTTCTCTAGGACCACCCGCTAAGAGTTGAGAAGGAAGGTCTATTTTCCCTTCTTAAGAGTCAGTTGACAAAGTGATTTTGGTGACTGGGTGAAGACCGGGAGGGGACTGCTCAGAAGTGTGTGCGTGCTTCATGCCAAGTCACTTCAGCCATGTCCAACTCTTTGTGACCCTATGGACTGTAGCCCGCCAGGCTCCTCTGTCCATGGATTCTCCAGGCAAGAATACCGGAGTGGGTTACCATGCCCTCCTCCAGGGGATCTTCCCAACCCAGGGATTGGACTTGCGTGTCTTATGTGTCCTACACTGGCAAGCAGATTCTTTAGCACTAGCAGCACCTGGGAAGCCCCAAGAGTAGTGGGTCTAAATCCAGGGACATGGGTCAGCTAGGGATAGCTCCAACCTTGGCCTGCCCCTCTAGGGGCCTGGCATCCTAGGAACATCCAGCCTGCTTTGGAAAGAGTGGGCTTCCTGGAAGTGGCTCCAAGCCCCACCACCAGGGACTCAGCACTTGTCTTCCTCTCCCTTCACCCCAAGGTTACTTCCACTGCCTTCCTGCCAACATGTAGGGAGAAACACAAATTTCCTTACCAACATCAGATGCCTGGATAACTGAAGGAAAAAAAAATTCCAATTAGAAGGCAATCCTCCCAAACAGTAGACATACCCAGGGAGTGGGACATGAATGGAGGTTAGGAAATACATCCTGTCTCCTGGAATGTCCCAGCTGACTTAAAGATACTCTTGTTCCATTTGTGGGAGGCAGAAATGGGGCAGCAGAGAAGCTAAGGCATTGTGAAAAGGGGCACTTGGATTGAGTTGGCATCACTGTGACTCAGTGGCTCCTGCCCCAGGCTCTGGGCAGCAGAGACGCAGATGCGCATGTGACAGGTCATTATTACTAAGGCCTTGAGGACAGAGGTCAGAGGCATCTGACCACCTGGGAGTCTTGTCCAAAGACTTTCCCCCTTCCACTGCTTTTTCCTAAGCTATTGGAATTCCTGCCATGTTTCAGAGACAATAGTCTTTCTGAGATCTGCTCTGCCATATTCCTTTTCAGTCCCAGAGAGAAGGGAAGAAAAACATTAGACTTTTAAAATCCTATCAAGAAAGTTGCAGTGAAATGACAGGAAACACTTACGGGTGAACTTCTCGTCTTCTGGCTTTTCTGAAGACAGAAACAACACACATATGTCAGCATAAAACCTCTTTGTGCCTTTTTATCTAGAGCAGTTGTCAAGGCAGCTTTATCAGTGATCATTATAAAAACAGAGCTCATCCGCCTCTGCAATTTTGGGAACACACACTGTCTCCAGTATTGCTGCTTCTGATGGTGCCTTCCGGTCTCTTTCTGTTTCTCTGTCTCTCTTGGGCACATTTCTATGCCTCTATCTGCCTTTCCTAAAGCTGAAGATGGATATTTTTAGAGCCTTGGGAAACGAAACCAGGGGGCTCCTTGGGGGCTTCTGGTATACCCTATTAGAGGGTGCAGGATGTCAGCAGATAATGTCAGGGGTAGGGATGAACACATGGGGAGCCAGGAAACAATTTTTGCTTACCTCCGGGAGGGAAGGTGTGCATGTTATCATTGTAGATATGTGGGATATCTGTAAGGAACAAGAGCAGGGAGGGCAGAAGGACTTTTAACAGCTGCCCCAACTTTCTTTTTCTGGCCTCAAGCCTATGGACTCTGCTAAAGGCTAAGAACCTGTCTTTGAATACCTCAACATTACCCCTGATCTGTCTCTATGGCTGGAGGTAATCTTTCTTCCCCTGTAAATCTTTCCCTATGATATCACTATCTTCTACTTTGCATTCTAGTACTGGTATCTGTGTCTGTTTCCTCCATCAGCACCAGACTTCTATTTTTTTGGCCACGTGGCATGCCAGATCCTGGTTCCCTGTCCAGGGATCGAACCCAAGGCCCCTGCAGTGGAGGTACGGAGAGTTAACCGCTGGACCACCAGGAAACTCCTGGCCCCAGAATTCTTGAGAGCAGAGGCTGTGCTTGTTCATCTCTGTACTCCCTTCTCCCTGCTAACAAAGGTGCCTAGCTAGCACTCAGGAGATGCTCAGAATCCAGGGTTCCTCACTCCCAGAGAAGCCCCTACAGTTCTGTCTGTGGAGGTTGGACCACAACACAATATACTCCTTTACTGCTTCCCCAGTGTTGCCACAAGAGGGGAGCAGGATGCCTTAGGAGTGTGTGGGTAACTCTTGTCTGCAGGGGAAAACATGCTCACCCCACTCATCTTTGCCTTTGACCATCAGCTGTCTCACTCGAAATGCCAGGACGCAGCCCTTGGGGATGGTGACAGACTCCTTGTGGTTTACGGATCCCTAGGAGTAGACAATGAAGATTTGTGAGTCTGCAGAGATCCTACATGTGAGATGTTGGGAGTGAAGGGGTAAAGGGCAAGTGGAAGGCCAGGCCCAAAAGGCTTTGGGGAGATAAGAAGTTAGGAACTCTTCAGTGGTGTCCCTGATCACCTTTCCATCCAGTGTGGAATGAGCTTCAGAGCTCTTCTGCTCATTTCTGCTGATCACCCCCTTTAATGACCTCTTTCTGTCTTCCGGGTTCAGACACATGAAGGAACTGGGCAGACCTGTTCATCACCTGCCTGTGCATCCCTGTCCCACTTTAGAGCGTCCATCCAGGCCCTGGTTCCTTCTTCCTCTTGGCCATCTGTCCCATGATCACCTCCTTCGGGAAGCCTTCCATGATTAACCCTTACTCCTGGTTCCAACTCAGCCCTTGAATATTTACACAGTATGTTGTTGTTCAGTTGCTAAATCATGACTGTCTCTTTGTGACCCCATGGACTGCAACATGCCAGGCTCTTCTCTCCTCTACTATCTCCCAGAATTCGCTCAAATTCATGTCCATTGAGTCAGTGATGCTATCTAACCATTTCATCCTCTACCACCTCCTTCAAAAGCCTTCAATCTTTCCCAGCATCAGAGTCTTTTCCAGTGAGTCAGCTCTTTGTATCAGGTGGCCAAAGTATTGGAGCTTCAGCTTTAGCATCAGTCCTTCCAATGAATACTTAGGGTTGATTTACTTTAGGAGTGACTGGTTTCATCTCCTTGCTTTTCTTTGGATCTATACTTACACAGCATAGATATACGTAAGTAAAGACTACTTATTTACATTGAATTTTCCAAGCCTGTATTCTCTGGCCTTTCACCTCTGTGTCTCCTTCATGAGACTGAGACCTTTCTGGCATCAAGGACGTCTTTCTTAAGACTGGGAGCACTGTAAGGGAAAACTGGTGACCGTGAGTTTGCCCTTCCCTCGTAGCTCCCTGTGGCAGCTGGCACAGGAATCTACCCAACTGGGCACCTTAACCATAGAGACGATTGGTTCCTGGCCAACTGGTGTATGGAAGTTGAAGAGCAAGGGGAGGGAGTGGGTCCTTTTCAGTATCCGGGGGTGGGGGGTACTGACTGGGCAAAGCAATGCAGCCTCTGGGGGTAAACTCAGTGTACGTGTGTATGCATGAAGCAAACCTGTAACCCCAACGGGGCAAAGAATGGGAGGGAGAAGCAGCCTTCGGCCCTGCCAGCTCTCTCCAGGGTCACCTCCTGCACGGCCTCCACTACTTCTATCACCACGTACAGGTTCTCTCCTCGCCTTCGCATCTCCTCCAGGAACGGGTGCTCTGCCATCAGCTTCCTGTGACAGGAGAAACGGAAGGGACCTGTCCAGAGCTTTTCCCCATCGGGGCCCTGCCCTTCTCTTTTCCTCTGTCATTCCCAGCAGTGAGGCACAGGGGTGTTGGGAAGCGTGAGGACTCTGGAGCAAGACAGGCTGGAACCCAGCTCTCCCGCCTCCTGGCAGGGCAGCTGCTCTGAGTCCGGGTTGCCTCATCTATAAAACGAGGATGATGATACCTACGTCCGGGGAGAGAGAGAGAGGGGGAGAGAGAGAGAGAGAGAGAGACTCGGGAATCCTCGGGCACAGCGCCTGGCCAAGAATGGGGTCTCGTGGTTGTTTCTTTCTCCCTTGGATTCCCCTCCTTTTCCTCCCTGTTCTTAGTTCTGTGCATCTCTCCTTGGGGGTCCTTTCTTTCTCTCCACTTTTATTTTTTGGCTTGTGGAATCTTAGCTCCCTGACCAGGGATTGAACCTAGGTTCCCTCCAATGAAAGCTCGGAGTCCTGACCACTGGACCACCAGGGAATTCCCTGCAATATAGAAGTATTAACACGGCCAGGCGGCACATTAGACCTCTCCCAGGTGCACTTTGACAAAATCCTCTCCCTCACCCTGCCAAGTCCATCCACTCTGTTGTCCTCAAGACTTTGCGTCCATTCAGCCCTTTTCTTTCTGTCTGCTCCTCTGTACTGAGTTTATCTCTCTGATGGGCAGTGGAACAGAGTCTTGCCTGGTCTGCCTGCCTTCCCTGTTCTTTATCCTCTGACACACTTCCTCCGTCTGGCCAGATTAATCATGGCACATCAGAGCATCGTCAAGTCTCCCTGTACATGGTACAGCATAGATGTGTCCTTCACCTGGGTCCTCCATGGTCTTGGCTCTCCCTACATTTCTACCTTGTTTTACTCTTACCTGCTTCTGCCAAACTGGCTATTCATGGCCCCTATAGGTTAAAACAATTTTTTTTTAATGGATGGATTGCATTTATTTATTTATTTTGGCCACGCTGTGTAGCATGTGGGATCTTAGTTCCCTGACTATGGATGGAACCCACACCCCCTGCATTGGAAGCTTGGAGTCTTAACCACTGGACTATCAGGGAAGTCCTGTCCCTACAGGTTTTGAGATTTCTCACCTGTGTGCCTTTGTAATGGCATTCTCCCAGCCCTGCAAGTCCAGTTTCTGCTAATCTTTCAAGGCCTTCCCTAGGGCTTCCCTGCTGGCTCAGATGGTAAAGAATCCACCTGCAATGCAGGAGACCTGGGTTCCATCCCTGAGTTGGGAAAATCCCTTGGAGAAGGGAATGGAGAAGGGAATGGCTACCCACTCCAGTATTTTTGCCTGGAGAATTCCATGGAAGAAGAGCCTGGTGTCCGGACACGTTTGAGTGACTAACACTTTCACACTTTCAAGGCCTAGGTTGTGGGCTGCCTCCTCCGCGAAGTCTGTTCCCATTTCCCCAGCACACAAAACTCAGGCAAAGCCCTCCTCTGGCACTTACATTTCTAGCCTTGGATTAGAGTTACTGTTGTACATGTCCCCCCACTCTGAAATCACAAGGCAAAGGTGTTCTCGTGCAGTCCAGCGCCTAACAGAGTGCTTTGTACTCAGGCAGGCTGAATTTACTGCATGATTCCCCAAGCACCTCAGCCCTTTCTTCTTGCCTCCCCAGCACTCACCTCCTTTCAACCACCACTTAACTACTTAAAAAGTCAGTTCCCTTGTCAAGTCAAACATCTGAGGAAACCCGCAGACAGGGCAACTGCCACACCCCTTATGCTGCTGGGGCAGTGTTCCTGAGCGCTGCTCCCTTCGGGTTGGGGCTGGGTGGGGGGCTTTGTTTACGCAAGGAGAATGCTGTGCTCAAGTCGCAGTAGGGAGTATTTAAGGTTTCTTCCCTTTTTAGTGTATTTTCATAGAGTCTTATGGTAGAGAAAAAAACCCTAGAGTTCATCGAACACATCATTTTTCAGGAGAGAAAGCTGAAGCGAAGTGACTTTTCCAAGGCCACACAATTCATTAGTGTGAAAACACTCATCCTCGGGTGTTCGTGAGAGTGGGGAGGTGGTGGAAGGATGGGGGTGGGGTTGAGGGGAGTGGTTAGGAAATGGCCCGGAAGCACCCACAGGCTGAAGAGTCATCTTCAAGAGCTCCTCTGGGGTGACCATGGATGAAAGTTCAGTGTGAGGGCCCTGCCCTTGGACTCAAGGCCCAGAGCACCCTTCTACCGCACAGCTTTGCCCCGAGTCTCACCGCTCTTGGTGCAAGGTCTCCAGAGCCTTGGGCGCCACACTGAGGGTCTGGACCTCCAGGGTGCTGTTCCGGGACAGGCCGGCCGTCCCCTTCACCTTGACCGTCTTTGGCACGTCCACCTCTCCCTCCACTCGGGCGTCCAGCATATTCTTAAAGCCAAAGTTCCCCGAATCTGTTGGGTCTGCAGGAGGAGAAGATGAAGGGGGCTGGGCTGAGAGGCGCTTCCTCCTCCCTGCCTCCTTCGAGAACTTTCTGGCTAGAGGATTCCCACCCCTGTCCCCTGGGCAGAGACAGCTTCAGGTCCTCCTGGTTGGCCGGCTCCAGCCCCTCCCTTGGTCCCCAAGTCCGTGGCCAAGGCTGACCTGAAGGAGAGCTGCCAGGTTCGAGAATGTCCAGGAAGGTGTAGTCGGTGCGGACATACCGGGCACCCCAGAAGAGGGTGCTCTTCCGCTTCCTTAGGACCAGGCAGAAGGGATGGAAGCGCTTGAAGTCTATGAGGCTGTCCAGGGGTGTCAGGTCCCCTCGAGGGTTTAGTTGTCTGGTCAGGGCCCGGGTGACATTTTCAAACATGGTCATTGTCTCTGTACGGGGAGGGAAAGTGACAAGTTGGGAGGAAGGGTGACATCTTCCACCAAGACAGGTCCATGGGCTCTGGAGTAGGGTATACCCTTAAAGACGCCTGAATCCTCAGGATGTCAGAGCTGAAAGGGACCAGAGGAGTCTTCGTTTTATGGTGAGGAAATGAGGTCCTGAGAGCTGAAACAACTTGCCTGGCTGCAAGGCTGGCTAGCGGAGACAGCCCTCCCCTCTCGTTGTGAAGGGCTCTTTGCTCAGTCCCTGCTCACTGTCTTCATGGACCTGGAGCCTGACTGGCACATCTCATTGATGTGGAAGTAAAGCTCCTTTCACTCAGCCACGCCCACCTTGTCTCCCCACCAGTGAACCATGAAAACCACCACCTGGGGAACCTGGGGGAGGGACGCAGCCACCACTGGTAGGAGGACCCAGGGGACAATGCTGCTCACCCCGTTGCTCTTTCTTTGGGTGGGTGTCACTTCCCTGTATCTTAATGTCGCCCCGCTCCTGGCTCACAGCTGTGGGTAGACCCATTTTCCTCCTGGCACCACTCAACAGATCCAGACATCTTGCTGCTCTTTGCTTTTGTCCCATCTACTTGTAATACCTCCTCTTCCATCTGGAATCCCTGTTCGTCCTTTAAGACTCACTTTGGGTTACTTTGGGTCACTTCTCTGTGACCCCTTCCTTCCCTGCTTCCAGCAGCCAGTGACTCTGTCCCATGTCCCCAAAGCACTGTGTACATGCCCTTCTGAAACACCTGCCACCTCATGTGGCTGTGATCTGTTCACTTGACTCTCACCTATTTGACTGTGACCTCCCCGAGGCCAGGAAGTGGGTCTTAGTCATCTCTGTGGCTTCAGCTCCAAGCACAGTGCCCAGTGCTGACACAGAGCTTGACAAATGTGTGTGGAAAGAATGAATGAAGAAATGCAGCCCTGTGGCTCAGATGGTAAAGAATCTGCCTGCAATGCAGGAGACATGGGTTTGATCCCTGGGTCGGGAAGATCCTCTGGAGGAGGGCCTGGCAACCCACTGCAGGATTCTTGCTGGGAAAATCCCATGGACCGAGGAGCCTGGTGGGCTACAGTCCAAAGAGTTGCGGAGTCAGACATGACTGAAGCAACTAATGCTGGGAGACATAAGCTAGGATCAGAGGGCCCTGGAGAGTGCGGGGCCTGCATTAGGTTCATGGCCTCCAGAGGTTCATGGCCTCTGGTCTCTGCCTTTGAGGTTTAAGTCCGGGTGTTTTAGCTGGTCAGCCAGCTGGCCCAGCTGAATTATCCCCAGGGGTGGAAGAGGACATACCAGCTGGCTGGAAACCACCTCATACCCGCTGTGGGCACTTCACAGAGTTAGGGAGGCCGGGGGCACACTCACAGGTACACAGGCCCATTCTGCCAACCATACAACCATACTCCAACGCACTTTTTTAATTCCTCATTCCTTGGAAGGCTTAGGTGGGACAGGCAACCTGGCCAGCCAGAAAAGTCTTGGGTGACTGCTGTCTCCTCCTCACCAGAGAAATGCTCACGGGGCCACCTCTCCCTTCCTTCCCCAAGGCCAGTCAAGATTCCTACCCCACGGACTTCCCTGGTGGTCCAGTGGCTAAGACTCCATGCTCCCAATGCAGGGGGCCCCACGTTCGACCCCTGGTCAGGGAACTAGATCCCACATGCTGCAACTAAAAGATGTAGCAAGCCCCAGTGCAGCCAAATAAATAAATAAATACTAAAAAAAACACAAAAAACATTTCTACCCCAGTGGGCCCTATGGGACTCCTAAGCCCTTCCTGTCCCACCCCTAGAACCACCCCCTGCCCCCTACCCCTGGTGTCATCAAGTTCTTACCAGGGAGAAGTGCTGGGTCCTGTCTGGCAGCTGGGTCTTGGGTAAAGGTCAGGAGCCCTCTGGGTCTGTGGGCTGAGAGAATGACAGTCCCTCACCAGGTCAGGCTGTGGCTTTATGCCTCTGTGGAGGCAAGGATGTAGGCTTCCAGGGACCCCGCCTGCCCCAGTGACCCCACCCTGCAGCTGCTCCACTTCCAGGAGAACAGCATCAACCTGTTCCACGTGCACCCTGCCCTGGGCCCTGGCCTCCTGAGGGCTGAGGGGGTGGGTGAGGTGCTGCCAGGCAGGTGCCGGCGTGGGTGGGGGAGAGGTGGCGACTGAAGTTTGGCTTGACAGGCTGAGAAGAGAGGAAGGAAGGCACCTTGGAGAGGGCTGCAGAGAGAGGCAGTGGGGACAGGCAGGGGGGGGCAGG
>NW_011494752.1:2967681-2974548 GCF_000754665.1 Bison bison bison
AGAGGCAGGGGGGTGGTGTGTGTGTGTGTGTGTGTGTGTGTGTGTGTTCACATGCATGTGTGTGATGTGGGACAGGCATGTCTATTTTATCATCATGGTCATCAGGAAGCATCTAGGATTCATGATGAGGCCTTGTGGGTGTGATGAGGGGATAAGAAATCCTGTGTGTCTTCAGATTCCAACAACAAGCAGAGCAGCTAGAAAAACTGTCCTCTGCCTTGTTTGTCACACAGGGACCTAACTATGGCACTGCTAGAAGCTTATGTCTGTGTAGGGGGAGACGGAGATACACCAAATGTTCCTCTGCGTTGCTTCCTGCTCAGCATCTCTGTACCTCACGTGGTATTGTACATACACATATGCAGAGGCAGAGGCCCAGTGGAGTTAATGGAAGAGCCCACAGTGTGTATTTGCCATGGGAATTCAGACTCCTCACCATTGGTGACTCAGGTCTTGCTCTCATCTTCTTTTAACTGGAGTGTAGTTTTTGAAAATGTTATTGTGTAGTTGATTGACAATGCTGTGCTGGTTTCAGGTATACAGCAAAGTGACTCAGTTATACATATATGCACATATTCTTTTTCGTATTCTTTCCCATTATAGTGTACTGTAGGATCCTGAATATAGCTCCCTGTGCTGTACAGTAGGACCTTGTTTGTCTGTTTTATATGTAGTAGTTTGCATCTGCTAACCCCAAACTCCCAATTTATCCCTCCCCATCAAAGTCTTGCTCTTATCTTAAATCTCTGCCTGGAAGGAATTGTGAAGGAGACTTTACACACATGACAGGTCCCTAGATGACAAATCAAGACACTCACAAGCAAAGCTCCTATGTTGTTGGGATCTGTGACTGTCCATCCGCACGTAAATCTGAACACCACTGAGCCTTCATGCTCTCACCTCTTGGCTCTCCTCAATATCACCCACCAAAACTGAAATGTGACCTTGAAGGCCATGAAGAGTAAGTTAGGTCTTTACTGGAGGTTTCCTTGAGGGCTTGGTGGTGAATGGGAGAGATGAGATCACATCACCCTCAGCCAAGGTTTTAAAAACTTAACTACTTCACCTTTATCCCGAGAGTCTCAGTTAGTATGTCAGCTGCTCCCAAATCTCTCGCCTCTGGGTCCTGAAACAAGACAAGACCTTGCCCTTGCTGGGCCTCTGGTTCCTGCCTCCTATCTTTCTTTTTTAAATTGATTTTTGTGTATTGACTTAGTATGAATACAACTTCGTTTTTTTTTTTTTTTTAATTATTTAAAATTTTTGGGCTGTACGGGGTCTTTGCTGCTGCATGCAGGCTTTCTCAAGTTGTGATGCATGGGCCTCTCATGGCGGTGGTTTCTCTTGTTGCAGTGCGCCAGCTCTCGGGGATGTGGGGCTCAGGAGTTGCTGCGCACAGGCTTAGTTGCCCCCCAACATGAGGGGTCTTTCTGGTCCAGGGATCTAACCTGTGTCCCCTGTTTTTGCAGGTGGATTCTTAACCACTGGACCACAAAGGAAGCTCCCAACCTTGTTTTTAAAAAACTTTTTGGCTGCAACCTACAGCACGTGGGAATCTTAGTTCCCTGACCAGGGATCCAACCCACACTCCCTGTGTTGGAGGGTGTGTCTTAACCACTGGACCATCAGGGATGTCCCCTGCCTCTGTCTTTTGGTTCACCTCTTTTTCTACCTACCCACTCTCATTTTGTGTAGCTATCTAATACCTCCTCCTTCCACAGCTCTAACCATCACCTTAAGCAAACATCCCTTTCCTTAGGAGAAGAAAAGGTGGGAGCTGGAGTGTGTGGGAGGGCTGTCATTAGTCATGCAGTTCCCATCATGAGTGCATGTGTATGCAGAAATGTGTGTCTGTGTAATATCCTCTCCACGTTTCGTTTCCTGGTTCTTCCTGGATTTTCATCTTTTCCTCTCTATAGCTCTTATTCAGCACATGGATGTGATTCTATAGCAACCAGCATGTGGTCCTGGGCTGTGCAGTCTCCCATCCCTTAATAAGTTTCAGAGTAGGTGGCCCCCCTCCCCACCTTCTCAGCCCACCACTGTCTTGGCCAGACTTTGGGGAGTTTCTTCCTGGTGTCTATCTTCCTCCCACTGACTGCAAGTCAAGGTTTCCAGTTCAGCTCGTTCTCCAGAGATTTGGAGAATAGTGGTTTCAAGAAGTCATGCCTGGGGACTTCTGTGGAGGTCCAATGGTCAAGAATCTCACACGTCTACTGCAGGGGGCACAGGTTCAATTCCTGGTTGGGGAACTAAGATCCCACATGCTGTGCAGTGTGGCCAAAAAAAAAAAAAGTCACACCTGTATCTGCTCTTCCTGAGGACCCCCAAAATCCATCTAGCCAGCTTTCTCTCCTCGGGCCTAGCAGTATTGCTCTTTGTTTCTCATGCCATCCTTCTTTCATTCTGAACTCTACCAGGCTTGCTCCCACCAACCTCCATCCTATCGCTCCATTCCCCACACTGCCTGATGGTGTTGCAAGGAGGAGTCTTTGAGGGTTCAAGGCACAGAGAAGAAATAAGGGTTTGTGAGGCTAACCAGTTGAATGTCTTGTGCTTTTGGCATAAAAATATCTCTGTCAGCTCGTCCCTCTGCTGCTCCTTCCATCCACCCAAGATATCCGGTCTTTCTGTCAACCTCCCCCTCTACCCCGCCCCCATCACTACCAATCCCTCAAGAAAACCTCTGGTAAAAGCATTAGGAAGAGACCACAGAATTCCTCTGGGGCTTCTCAGGTGGCGCAGTGGTAAGGAATCAGCCTGCCAATGCAGGAGATGTGACGCAAGAGACCTGGGTTCCATTCCTGGGTCAGGAAGATCTCCTGCAGAAGGAAATGGCAATCTACTCCAGTATTCTTGCCTGGAAAATTCCATGGACAGAGAAGCCTGGTGGAGCATGAGCTGCAAAAAGTACAACACACACACACACACGGAATCCCTTTAGGGTTCAGAGACTTCTTTTCCTTAGAGTCCTTGTTTATGTTCAGGGGAATCTGGGACACAATTGTACTGGAGGAAACTTAAACTGTACTAATGTGTAAGAACACTTTAGGTCAATTAATAGAGATTTGTTGAAACAGGAGCCAGGGTGGGGCAGCTGTGCTGATGCAAGAAACAGGCTTTGCTCTCCCTCTGGTGGTAAATTAGGGAAGGTAATGGGTGATAATCACCCCTGAGCTTTGCGCCAAGCTTGTGATTTGTGTGTCGCTGCTAGGAGATGGGGGATCAGCCAAGGGGATCAGGAAAGGGAATCCACTTACGGGAGGAAGCCCCGGCCACCTGTTCTCTGAAAACCTGAGCCACAGAGTGCACGGCAAACCCTGCAGACAGATACAGACATTGGGACAGGGCATTACTTCCTTATCCACTTTCTTCATTTATGCAATGTGTGTAGGTGACCAGATGACTTCCCAGGTGGCACTAGTGGTAAAGAATACATCTGCCAATGCAGGAGATATGAGACACAAGTTCCTGGGAAGATCCCCTGGAGGAAGAAATGGCAACCCATTACAGTATTCTTGCGTGGAGAATTCCATGGACAGAGGAGCCTGGGGGGCTACAGTCCATAGGGTAGCAAAGAGTTGGACATAACTGAAGCCACTTAGCACACGTATGTAGGCCAGATCCCGTGGATTGTGTAGCTTGCCAGGATCCTCTGTCCTCCATTATTCCCAGAGTCTGCTCAAATTCATATCCATTAAGTCTGTGATGCTATCTAACCATCTTATCCTCTGCTACCCACTTCTCCAAATTGAAGGCAAAAGGAGGAGGATTTGGGAAGTTTGGAGCATTTAGGGGAAGTGACCCCCTGCCCAAACATGCTTGTAGACCTTTGCTGAGTAAAAGGAGGTGGACTAGCTAGGGATGAAGACAGGCCAGAGTGATGGAGGAGCAGAAAAAATGTGCCCCTAAGGCTTCGTGTTTTATATTTCTCCTGGGAGGTTGGAAGTTTCGGGGTGCAGATTTCAGATTGTGAGATGAATGAAATAAAACCCCAGACTCTTTTATTATCCCTTAAAAACCTTTAAGTTTTCTTCCCAAATTCCCAAATCAGCTTTGGAGCCCAAAACATCTCCCAAATTCTGGCTGAGCAGACATTGGTCAATGGCCTGTGATACTTACTCAAATCAAAGTTATGCTGAAGAACTGAAGAAACGCATCAAACTCAATGTCCAACTTTAAGGTGCCAGCCCTCGCTGCCCCCAGCCCTCTGCTGCCAGGTTCCCTAACTGTCAGGCTGAAGATGCAGCTGCATCAAGGGCTGGAACTCCATCCATTCCCTGGCTGATGAAAGAGAAGCTTTCCTCCTCAGTTGTGATTCCTAGGCTCTCCAGACGGGACAGAGTCTCCAGAGCCTGGTTAAAGAGACTGAGTCCCAGGTGGAGCCTTTGAAACTCTGCTTCCAGAAAAACTTGGAGACGAAGCTCCTCTCCATTTCTCCAGCTTCCTCAGGTCTGTGCCAAGCCCTACTCTGTTTTCCCCTGTTCCAACTGGGAAAAGCCAGATTGGCCACACCTGAAAGATAGCAAGGATGGCATGGAGGACACAGATGGTGACGAGGCCCTGGGCTCCTGGGTATAGTGGGGTCCATCCCTTTGTATGTCAAGGTTGCAGAGCTCAACCAGGGCTGGGTGACCTTCAGCTCCTCACCCTAAAAGCCCCTGGGCAGCCTGAAGTGAAGACAGAAGAGCACTGCCTCCCACTGGAAGAATTTGTTCCAGCATGGTCACCACCTGCATGGTAGAGAATAAACATCCCAAGGGGCTTTGCATTTGGGGACCTACCAACTTCAGAGATGGTCTGCAGTAAAATTTTAAATTTCAGTCCCTGCCCCTTCCTTGATCCCTTCTACCCCTTTGTGAGAAGAAATGGGCATGTGTTAAGAATCTGGAGATCTGCGATCTGTAGAGAGCTCTGCCCAGGGCCTGCTGTGTGGCCTGGGAGAAGTACCCTCTGCTCTCTGGCCCAGAGTGTTCATCATGAGAGAGGGAGTGGAACTGGGTGTGCTCCCACATCCTTTCTAGTGTTCAAGTTTACCTTTGTTGTCATCCCTGACATCCACTGTGCAATCCTCAGATCCTCACCAACTCTGCCTGTTGGAGAAGGAAGACTTTCTCCATGGACATGGCCAGCAGCTGCTGCTGCTCCTGGTTCAGCTCTGCAGAGGGTACAGGAGTGGTGATGGCATGAGGGACAGGGGCATGCTCTCTCCCTCTCTGGTGGGCAGGGGATTGTAAGGCAGCTCTGAGAGTTGGGGCTTGCATGTTTGTGTGTGTGATGTGTGTGTTTGTTTGTTGGGGGTGCCGCAGATTCACTCCCCTCCAGGAGAGGATAAGAGGAGATTCTTAAAAGAATATATTCCCCTCTCCATTGGGAAAAATGAGTGGGGGTGGGGGGTGGGGTAGGAAGACTTGCACCTCTTATTTTTCTTTGGAGGAGACAACTGGAGCTTGGACCCTGAGTCATTCTGCTTTGTTGCTTGGTACCACAGCTGGCTTGATTGTGTTAAACTCTGCTTAGTTAGACTCTTGCTTAGTTAAACTCTGCTGTTGTTAAGTTAGGGCTTCCCTGTTGGCTCCACAGTAAAGAATCTGCCTGCCAATGCAGGAAACATGGCTTTGATCCCTGAGCTGGGGAGATCCCCTGGAGAAGGAAATGACAACTCATTCCAGTATTCTTGCCTGGGAAGTCCCATGGACAGAAGAGCCTGGTGGGCTACAGTCCATGGGGTCCCAAAGAGTTGATACGACTTAGTGACTAAAAGGACAACAGTTGTCATCTTAAATAATAACCCAATAAATTTTTAACATATTTCTCATTTTGCACTGGGACTCGTAAATTATGTTTCAGGTCCTCCTGCTTGGTACCACTGGGCCGAGTCCAGGAGGACCGTCAACCACATCAGTAACTCACCCCACTCCCACTCCCGACCCTTACAGCCCAGACCCTCCACAGGGAGAGGATGTATTCAGCCAGTATGGGGCTGAGTTTGCCAGAAGTCTCCTACAGTCATTTGAGGACTGAGTCCCCGGGCCCGCCACTCGGACTCCCAGAACTTCTGGCTTGTTAAGATCCAGGCCCCCCTCACCCATATGGTAGAGAGGTGAGAACTGGTCAGCTAGATATTCCCGTAGTTAAGAGAGACAGAGAGTTCTGTGAGGGAGAAACAGGTCTCCCCACTGAGAGGGAGGGCTCCCTCGGGGCAGGAGTCTAATCTCCACCTTTGCATAAAGAAGCCTCCCTTAAATTGGATGTGCTTGCCGAGATCTCCCAGAGGCCAGTCCCGCCCAATCCGACCTGCGTCTGGCCCCTGCCGTCCCTAGCCCCAACCCAGGCCGCCCACACCCGCCTCAAGCTGCGGTAAGCCCCGCCCTCATTCCGTTGTCCCGCCCCCACCACCTGGCCCCGCCCTCAGCACCGAAGGTCTAGCCATCACCAGCACCCCAACTCCGCCCTCAGAGACCCAAACCTGGCCCCCAGCCGTTTTAAGCCCCGCCGTCCTGCAGTTACCACTGCAACGTGCTCCGGATCTCCCGTGTCGCCCCACACCCTACTACTACTACTAAGTCGCTTCAGTCGTGTCCGACTCTGTGCGACCCCATAGACGGAAGCCCGCCAGGCTCCGCCATCCCTGAGATTCTCCAGGCAAGAACACTGGAGTGGGTTGCCATTTCCTTCTCCAATGCATGAAAGTGAAAAGTGAAAGTGAAGTCGCTCAGTCGTGTCCGACTCTTAGCGACCCCATGGACTGCAGCCCACCAGGCTCCTCAGTCCATGGGATTTTCCCGGCAAGTGTACTGGAGTGGGGTGCCATCGCCTTCTCCGCGCCCCACCCCCAACCTCCTGCAATCCTGCCCACTCCGCCTC
>NW_011494752.1:2974811-2998160 GCF_000754665.1 Bison bison bison
CTGCCACTCACAGGCACTTGAGCGTGGGGTTTGGTGTCCCGGTGCTCCCTCAAGAAGCCCTCCCCAGGGAAAGAGGATCACATCAGGGCCTGTTGTGGGGTGATGGAGGAGCTCAACTCCTTACAGTATTTTTCGATGGGTGTTGAGGATCCTGCCCAGGGGAAAGGAACATTACAGGCAACTGCAACAGAAGCAGAAGGACTGAGAGCCCTAAGGGTAGAAGCGTCCTCCTGCCCCGAGGTGCAACCCAGCCTCATCCTGCCTGGCAGAGTGGTGGTGGAGGCTGGGCGCAGGGAGAGGATGCACTTAAAGGCCCAAGAAACCCGTGGCTGGGATTCCTGACTTCACTACATCCTGTCAAAGTCTGCGGGACCCCTCTGCATCCCAGCCACCATCACCCCAAGGGACTCTGGGAATGAGGTCTTCACTTGAGCAGTTTCTTTCCTTTGCTGCAAAAGGGGGGTCTTTGTGTCCCTCTCGCCTTCTAAGACTTTGTCCACCTTTTCCCAGCCTCCATCATATTATGGGGTGGGAGGGAAGAAAAGTCCTTCAATTTCTCTCACCTTCAGAGGGGAACAATGTCAGGTTCTGGTCCTTGTCTGTAGGGGTCAGAAATGGGGCACTGACTCCCTGCCTCCATCTTCTCTGTCCCGCTCTCCTCACCACATATACCCACATAGTGTGGTCTCGGAGAGGGGAGGAGTGGTGTGAGGTGTATGCTTTAGGGAGCTGCACAGAAAGGGTTGGAAGGGGCTGAGAAGGGGGTCTAGGGTCATCAGTTAGTTTGGGGAGCAGAATTTAAAGAGGAATGGAAGACCTCCACCTCCCAGATTTCAGCCCTGAGGCTGGGGGACCAGCCCTGGGCTGCCTGCCTCCCCTCTTCTCCTTCGTGTTCACCCAGCTTCCACCTGGCACACCCCCCACCCCCTTCCCCCTAATGACTACTGCTTGGGGCAGGCTGATGGTGGTGATGGGACCGAGAGAGCCCTGGGGAAAGACAGGCCATCAAGGGACAGGTGGCGCAGCGGGGAACATGGGAGAGAAATGAAGACAGGGGAACCTGGCAGATGGGGTGAGAACTCTGGCAGGAGGTGGAGCTGTGAGGGGAAAGCACCGGTTGGCGGTTGGCGTCTCAAAGCCTGGGTTTTGCTCACAGATTCCCCACCAAGAAGCTGGTGACCCACTGGATTTTCCCAGGTAGTTTCTTAAACACATGAAGTGGGGACTGCAGCAGCAATGTAGCCTAACCTCACAGGATTCCTGTGAGATAATAGATGGAAAAGTCCTTAGAAAAGAGAAGAAAAGAGCAGGGGAAACTTCCTGGTGGCCCAGTGGTTAAGAATCTGCCTTGAAATGGAGGTGACTCTGGTTCCATCCTTGGTTGGGGAACTAAGATCCTACCTGCTGCAGAGCAACAAAGCCCAAGCGAGGCAACTACTGAGCCCTGCGCTCTAGAGCCTATGTGCTGCAACTAAGATCCAATGCAGCCAAATAAATACATACTATAAAAGATGTGGTATGATAAAAGATGCCCAGCAGCAGTGAGGAGGGGGATGGAGCTAGCCCTCCTGTCTGGCTCCCTTCAGCATCTCACAGCCTCGGTCACCATGTACAGACAGGTTCTCCCCATGCTCCTGAGGCTTCTTCAGCTTCTGGAGCTGGGTAGGGTGGAGCTGGCTCTGAGCGGGTGGAGCTCTCTTCCTGTCCACGTCCAGCTCTCTCAGTGGCACCCCTGGGTCCACCCTTCCCTCAACCCATTCCCTGGGAAGGGAGTGTGTGTATCATCGGGGACAGGAGGCCTGTGGATTCTAGTCCTGGAAGAACCAGGATGCCTCACTCTCTACGTGACCTTGGATAACTCACCACCCTTTTCTGGGCTCTTTTGTATTGATGGCTGTGGTGCATGGGCTTCTCATTGTGGTGGCTTCTCTTACGCAGAGCATGGGCTCTAGAGTTTGCAGGCTTTAGCAGTCACAGCATGCAGGCTCAGTAGTGGTGGCACATGGGCTAGTTGCTCTGTGGCATGAGGAATCTTCCCAGATCAGGGATGGAACCCATGTCCCTTGCATTGGCAGGTGAATTCTTAACCACTGGACCAATAAGGAAGTCCTACTGAAAGTATTTTTAAGAACTCAAAAAGCAACGCAGTAGGGCCCTGTAGTGTCATCTTTTCTTAAAAAAAAAAATATTGAAGTATAGTTGATTTACAATGTTATGTTAGCTTCTGGTGTACATCAGTGATTCATATATATATACAATATATACACACGTATATATATGTGTAGGCGTATATATATTCTTTTTCATATCCTTTTCCATTATGATTTATTACAGGATGTTGAATATAGTTCTTGTACTATACAGTAAGACCTTGCTATTCATCTGTTTTATATATAATAGTTTGCACCTGCTAATCCCAAATTCCCAATCCATCTCTCCCCTACTCTCCTCTTCCTTGGCAACCACAAGTCTGATCTCTGTGTCTCTGAGTCTGTTTTTGTTTCATAGATAAGTTCGTTTGTGTCACATTTTAGATTCCATGCATAAGTGATATCATATGGTATTTCTTTTCCTTTCTGATTTTATTTAGTATGATAATCTCTAGGTCCACCAATGTTTCTGCAAATGGCATTATTTCATTTAGTTCTTTTTTTATGGCCGAGTAGTATGCCATTGCATCTATGTACCACATCTTCTTTATCCATTCTTCTGTCGATGGACTTTGAAGTTTCTATGTCTTGCCTATTGTAAATAGCGCTGCAATAAGCATTGGGGTGCAAATTACTTTTTTTTTCAGATATATTCCCAGGAATGGGATTGCAGAATCATATGGCAACTCTATTTTTAGTTTTCTGAAGAACCTCTGTACTGTTCTCCATAGTGACTGCATCAATTTACATGTGAAGAAAGAAAATGAAAGTGAAAGTCACTCAGTCATGTCCAACTCTTTGCAACCCCATGAACTAGACAGCCCATGGCATTCTGCAGGCCAGAATACTGGAGTGGGTAGCCTTTCCCTTCTCCAGGGGATCTTCCTAACCCAGGGATCGAACCGGCGTCTCCTTCATTGCAGGCAGATTCTTTACCAGCTGAGCTACCAGGGAAACCCAACCATTTCCTTCTCCAATACTTTACATGTAGTGTCTTCTAAATGGCCCTGTGTGGACAAAAGCTTCTTCCCACCTCAAAATGGCAAAAATGTGTAATATCAATCTCCTTGACTTTGAGTTACTTGCAAAAAAGGTCAAATCTTGGAGCGTTCTCTCTCAGGGATAGGGAACAGATGATGCATTTGAGAAAGTTTCCCTCCCATCGGGGCAGAAGTATTAATGAAATGAAGATCTCTGCCCGCTCTGATAGCTTGCACTGCTTGGCGCAAGGGCATGTCCCTTGGTGCCAAGCTCTTTGGCTGGCCTGTTATCTCAACCTGCCTCCCCACCTCACTCTGCAAACTCATCCCTTCTTAGGTTTTCCAGATCATTCTTAATGCTGAGGTTTTGGGTGTCGAGGGAATTTTGACATTTGTTGCTGCCTGTGACAGAGGTATTCACCGGGAGCCCTACAACTGCAGCTTTGTTGATCTCGGAGTCTTTTCTTGATTCTCCAAGACATACACTATGCCCCTGTGATTTCCCCCACACATTCTTTGAGAGAACTTTTCCTGATGGCTTGACTTTGCATGATAGGGGTCCTTAACCCCTAAAATGAATGAATAAAATGAATGAAAATTGAGGACTGACCTCTGACATTAGTTTTAGTATGGGGACTTGAGTTGCTGTTTTTAACATTCTAAAAGAGGAAGATAGTGATCGTCATAAGTGCAGAAGAGAGTATTGAGACCGGCAGGAGATAAACTGGATTCCAGGGAACTGAAGCAGGTGCGTTGGTGTGATGTTGACCATGGGACATTAAACGGGGACAGAGAAGGATCATGATGTTCTGACTCAGGTGCTGGAGAGGCATCTTCATTCACCTGAAGAGCTGTTCCAGGAGTGACTGGGCTCTCTGCACAGCCCCAGGGCAGGTCTTGGTCCCTTGGGAGGACAGTATGAGGATACAGCACTGGTAGAACGAGCAATTTCCAATAGTCATTCTGCTTTATTTATTATAGACAGAGCCCAGGCAAGCAACAAAGACCCAGTGCAGCCATAAATAAATTAATTAAAAATAATACTTCAGTAATGTCTCTCCCTGCTGTCAGGCTGTTGATTTTCCCTGCTGTTGTTCTATCTGTGATGAACTTTTTTCCTATTTCAAATAGGAATGTTTGTATGCAGGAACCTATTGTATGCAGGATAGGCAAAATAAATGGGTTCTCTGTGAGTGCTCCTGTGAACAAAGTGCCTGAGCCAGAGTGAGTATTTGCTTTAGATGTCCCTTCTGGGCTCACATGACCCCTGTTCATGCCTCTGTCATCACTAAGGGAAGGGAAAGTCGCTCAGTCATATCCGACTCTTTGCAACCCCACGGACTGTACAGTCCATGGAATTCTCCAGGCCAGAACACTGAAGTGGGTAGCCTTTCTGTTCTAAAGGTGATCTTCCCAATCCAGGGATTGAATACTGCATTGCAGTCGGATTCTTTACCAGCTGAGCCACAAGGGAAGCCCCCTTGTCATCACTAACTGATATGCTAATTGTCGTCACTGATACATAGTCAGGTCCCCATGGACGGGCACCACGACTCCCTTCTCTTTGTACCTGCATCAATAAATGTTTATGAAATGAGCAAGTGGACTTGTGGCATTGTCTGTGGCAGCTCAGATACTTTGCACTGTCTGCGTGATTTTCTGCCTTCCTGGTTTGCGAAATCATTCCTCACAGGATGCTGAGGTTGCTGATAACAGCCTCAGAGAGATGAGGGGAAACCGTTTCTAAGTTGGAACTCCCCTTAGTCTAATGGGGGAGGGACTTGGAAGAAGGTGCCTGGTTCTCCCTCCTGGTTTTGATACCGACACTCTCTCATCACCTGGCTTCTCAGCTGGCGCTAGAGTGGTAAAAAAACATGTTTGCCAATGCAGGAGACATAAGAGATGTGGGTTTAATCCCTGGTTAGGGAAGATCCCCTGGAGGAGGGCATGGCAACCCACTCCAGTATTTTTGCCTGGAGAATCCCATGGACAGAGGAACTTGGCAGGCTACGGTCCATAGTGCTGCAAAGAGTTGGACACGACTGAGCGACTTAGCAGCAGCAGCAGCTGCTCATTCAGGGTTGCACTTGGTAGGTCTGCACGGGAGGCCAGGACAGGAAGGGTGGGGCTGTGCCCCACCTGCTGCTTCTTAACTGTCTCCCTCA
Source organism: Bison bison bison (assembly GCF_000754665.1). Lineage (NCBI taxonomy): Eukaryota > Metazoa > Chordata > Mammalia > Artiodactyla > Bovidae > Bison > Bison bison. The sequence goes on from NW_011494752.1 coordinate 2,980,107, forward strand.
GTTCCCGTGAACTCAGTTTGTTCTCTCTCCACTTCCTTTGGTAGCTAACCAGGCGCTGCATGGGCTTCGTCTGGGGGATGTCTCGGCCTCACCAGCATCAAAGCTCTGCGAAGAGAAAGGACCCTATTTCTTCCATTAGCCTAGGGATTCCCTGAGAGTTAGGGTCATAGCTTTCCTCCTCAGATGGGGACTCCCTGAGGGTAGCGTCTGCTTTCTCTGCCGCTCCAGGTTTTGCTCCGTAGGCAGGAAGAAGCTGGTGATGGAAAGGCTGAGTGAGGGACTCTCCTGTGCTCCCACCCCCACCCACTGCCTGCAGGCTCCAGGGTGCTGATTGTGGATGACAAGCCAGGTCCCGCCTTCCTGGGTTCTCGCATCAAAGCTGGGCTAGGCATGTGGCTGGGCTCTCTCAGTACCTGGCAGTTTTATTCCTGGCTCCAGCACCCCTTGGAGGAGAGATGGGTTTCAACAGAGCATGTCTCCCTTACCTCTGTACCAGGCAGAAGGGCCAGAAGCAGGGAACAAAAGTCCGGCTGCCATGCCAGGGCCCCTGTGGCATTTTGGAACTCTGGCTCTATGACCTCTGGTCCCTGGTAGAGGTAAGGATGCGGGTGAAACCAGGTGTGCCACCACTTCTTGCCTGCTCAGAGGATACCCAGAGGCCAGGTGCTGAGGGAAGGGCTTAGGGATTCAGCGACTGTTGTCCCAGCGGGTGTTCCTCTCAGTCTGTGGGTGCCCAACTTTGTTCAGTCTCCTGTCATGGGTTGAGTTGAAGCTACAGTGTTTCAAAAATTATTCACTTATTTATTAGTTTTTGGTTTCGCTGGGTCTTCACTGCTGTGTCTGGGCTTTCTCCAGTCGCCGTGTGCAGGCTTCTTGGTGCAGTGATTCCTCTACTTGTGGACCACCGGCTCTAGGACGTGGGCTCAGTGGCTGTGGTGCATGGGGTTAGTTGCCCCACAGGATATGGAATCTTCCCAGACCAGGGATCAAACCCATGTCCCCTGCATTGGCAGGCAGATTCTTTTTTGGCTGCGCTGGGTCTTAGTTCGTTGCAGCATGAGAAATCTCTTAGTTGTGGCATGCAGGATCTAGTTCCTCAACCAGGGATCGAACCCGGGGCCCCTGCATTAGGAGCTCGTAGACTCAGCCACTGGACAACCAGGGAAGTCCAAAGTTACAGCATTTGATGTTCCCCTTGCACCAAGTTCTGCCTCAGAGACCCTAACTGGTCTGAGTGATGGGGTCGCTCTCTGGGGAGGAGAGCCACAGCAGCCCCCCACCTCCCCATCCCTGCCACCTCCCCAGCCTGCCCCCATCTTCTGCCTGACTTGTCCTCCCTCTCCCTTCCCTCCTGTCCTAGTTCCAGAGGGAAAGGAATTTGAGCCAAAGGGGAGCCATGGAGATAACTGGTGGGATGTTTACTATCCAGGGCTCCAGGACGGCTCCTGATCTGGGCTTCCCTCCTTGGATCCTTTCCCATCCTGAGCTTATCTCTGAGAGCTGGAGTTAGGGGTCAGGGTAGGGGAACACACTCTCTGAAGACCTTAAACATGCTGTCTCTGCTGCTCAGGACAACAGGGATTTGAATGAACCAGAAATAGGCACCAATGACAGGGACCCGGGGCCCCACCCGTTCCCTACCCTCCCATTCCCACAGGTCTCCACACTGTATTTCCCAGAACCCAGTGGGATGAGTCCCAGCTGATTCTGGAAGGGAACGGGTGAGCAGAGAGGGGGCAGATTCTGAGAGTGGTAGGGGAGGGACTGACGGAGGGTTTGGTAGGGATGGGGCAGGATCCTAAGGCCCAGGCCAGGATGTGGCTGGGGTGGATGGAAAAAGCCACAGCCTGAAACTCCCCACATTCAAGTTCTTTCCCCCATCTTTCCCCGAGCATCTCTGAAAGTGGAGACGGAGGCCCATGTCTCCTGAGTAAAGATGGGGGCCTATCCCAGGTTCTTGTGACGTAAATTGAGTGGAGGTTTCCTGGCAGGAGGTGAGGAAGCTCAACCTTGGAGTGGTGGGGAGCCTCAGGGATTGAGAGAGGATTGGGCAGGACTGGAAAGGAGACAGGGAAGTCAGGATGGGTCAGAGGGACAAAGGGAGGTGATGGCTTCCTCTTTGCTGTTCATTGAGTGGCCTCCTATTCTGCCCCAGAATAGGTGGAACCCTGGTTCAGTGTTTCTTATCTTCAGTTTTTACTGGGGCTCCCAGGAGCTTTCCCAAAGTGGCTGTTTCCTCCACGGAGGTCACATGGGTGAATCATCCTCATAAGGACAAGGGACAGGGTGTGTTGGCACCTTTGGGTCCCGTGAAAAGCCTCTTTTGTGATGGGGCTGTCTCATACGGCCCCCTCCTTCAACCAGCTTCGTTTCTCCCCTCCCACTCTGTCCAGGCATTCTTTGATTAACTGTGGGGACATCTAGTTTCTCCCTACCCCCTACCCGGACTCCTGCTGAGAGAAGAGACAGATTGCTAAGAGAGTACTGACTCCCTCTTCCCGTGCTCCCTTAGTTTGGGCTTTGCCTTCCTTCCCTCCTCATTCTCCCTCCCTGAACCCTCCCATCACCTATCCTTCCATTCCATCATCATTAATGCATAGGCCCTGGCATCCGTGGTAGATAGACTCTGGTGTCAGGATCTGGGAGGTAGGAGAGGAGAGAGGAGCTGGCACCAGCTCAGCGGGAGCACCCTCATCAAAGGAGTACTGGGGGTGGAGGTGAAGGTCTCAACACTTTCCCACTCCTCAGTGCAGGGCCACACATGTTCAGTGAAATAAGAAAGAGATCAGGGACATTAATAAAGGGACTTTATTGAATTGTCCAGTGATGTTCTGTGGTGGGGAGCGGAAACCTCCCTATCCCTCTAGCTCTCTAATGATCCATCCCCAGTTCAGGTGGAGCAGAAACCACTTTTCTCCCAAGAGAAAGGGTTCAGGAAGCCCTTCTGTGTATAAAGGAGAGAGCAGAGAGCAAGGGAATCTCTGAAACAGGAAGCAGAGGACCTAAGCCAGGGGATCCACAGTAGAGGGTAGAGGGAGAGGAGCCTGGGTCTGAGAGAGAGAGAAACAGAGAGAGAGAGAGAGAGAGAGAGAGGCAGGTGCAGCTTTTCAGCAGAGGCAGAGGGAGAAGAGAGGAGGAGCCCACAGGGTCCCTCCTGGCCTCACTGCCAGCTGGGTCCCTCTGTCTCCTCGCCCTCCTATATACCCTCTTCTCCGGCCCCCAGGTAAGTCTTGCCACTGCCCAGACATTCCAAGTTGTCTTGCATCTTCTTTGCCTTGGTCCACCACCTTTCAGCTGGGAACCTTCCGTTTTCTGCCAAAGCCCCCCTCATTTTTGAAAAGTCAGTGCAAACATCCATTCAGTGCCGCCTTTGAGACCACCTCCGCCACGCTCCACAGCTGACTGCTCCCACCTCCGAGGTGGCACACATGACCATTTGCCACTGTTCTCTGGTCTGTCTCTCTCCCACCTCTGTGGACTAGGAAGCTCTGGGTCTCTGAGTCTAGCACAGTCCAGGCCCAGTGAAAGCGAAAGTCGCTCAGTCGTGTCCGACTCTTTGTGACCCCATGGACTGTACAGACCACGGAATTTTCCAGGCCAGAATACTGAAGTGGGTAGCCTATCCCTTCTCCAGGGGATCTTCCCGACCCAGGAATTGAACCGAGGTTTTCTGCGTTTCAGGCAGATTCTTTACCAGCAGTGAGTGAGTAAGTGAAAGTTGCTCAGTTGTGTCCGACTCTTTGCAGCCCCATGGACTGTAGCCCACCAGGCTACAGTGGGATTGTCCAGGCAAGAATACTGGAGTGGGTTGCCATTCCCTTCTCCAGGGGATATTACCAAACCAGGGATCGAACCCAGCTCTCCTGTTTTTTCTTCTTTTAGTTTTGCTTCCTTTTGATCTTTACGCTACTGGGGTCTTTGGGAACTGTGCATATGTGTAATACCAGCATCTACCATACCTCTTCATTTTAGCTTAGGCTGGATTTGAAGAGCCAAAACAGGAAAACACTTTAGGAGACCTGAGACTCTCATAGAGAAATAAATTAGAGCTGCTGTTTCTTTTAGCTTTGCTTTCCTGTTATTTATTATTTAAAAAAATGTAATCTCTCCTTTTATCAACTTTTATCATTTCATATTGTAAGAAAGTGAAATCACTAAAGGCAAATAACCTTATGAATCTGCTGAGTGTGAAGAGAAAAGGCCATGGTATAGATGAATGGATTAGGAGGGAGACACCCAACTGTAGGGGCTTACAGTTGGTAGAAACTCAGGCTTTGTTGTACAATAAGTATCATTATGTGTTACGCAATGACTGGGTACTGATTGCTTGCAGTGACACAAGCATAAGCAGCCCTTCAAAATCAAGTATAAATATAACAAGGGAAAAAGCAATATGGAAAAATTCAGAAATGTCCAACTATTGCTATTTCTTGGGTGAAACTCTACTGAGTTGGGTTTCTCAGTAGAGTTGTTGGGTTCCCCAACAAAATGTGAAAACAAGAGAATTTTAGAAAGTAGCAATTTTAAAGAAATGAGTGCTATGCAAAATGCATCGCAGTCCATTATATAGTTCATAAGTATGAAAAAAAGAATTCTAGACTGTTAATTAATTCATAATTCTGGGAAATATTTTTCCACGCAGTGAATCTGTAACAATAACTGTTACACAGTCTCTCTCCCTCGCTCTCTTTATGAGAGACCAGCAGAGTAGGTACCAAAACTAGGCGATCAAACCCCCAGGCACTGAAGATGGTGTTGGTGGACTGAGAGATATCAGGTGTTTCAGAGAGACAGAGGAGGAAGGGGATGGAATTGGGGGGTGGGAAGGGGCTGCAGAGGAGGCAGAGGGGATCAGAAGAGAGGAGAGGGTATGGAGAGGGGAGCCAGGCGCAGACCTGGAGAAGTGTCCCTGGTCGTCAGACCATTGTGCTGAGGGTGGAGGAGTCCTCAGAGCGCACAGGCAGCACAGGGGCCCGCTTGAGGGGACGTCGGGTCTCGTCCCGGTTCTGCCACACGTAGTGGGCCAGATAGGCCACCACCAGCACCAGCCAGCCCCCCATGGTAACCAGCAGGGCCACGTCGGTGCTGCGCCGGGCCCCGCCCCGCCCCGTCCCACACAACTCTTCCTCCCCTACCAGTGGCAGGAACTCCTGCCCCACGAGGTCCGGTCGGGCTCCCGGGCCACACACGATGCCTGTCCCGGTGCCCGGGGCCAGCCTCACCCAACGGAGCACCTCCTGGAGGGCACAGTCACAGCGCCACGGGTTGGCAGACAGGTTCACTTGGATCTTTAGCCCCATGAAAGCCTCCACGGGCACCGAGGCCAGCTGGTTGGCAGAGAGGTCGAGGTGGCGCAGTGTGCCTGCCAGGCCCTGGAAAGCAGCCCCTGAGAGGTGGGCAAGGACATTATGGGACAGATCCAGCTCCTCCAGGACAGGCAGGTGCTGGAAGGCACCAGCTGGCACCGACACCAGCCGGTTGGCATCCAGGTAGAGCTTGCGGGTGTCGTTGGGGATGCTGGTGGGCACGGCGCTCAGACCCGCCTGGCTGCAGCGGAAGGTCCGCTCCCCAGCTTCCTCTGACGCATAGCAGCCGTGGGGAACCCCCTGGGGGCTGGGCACGGCCCCCCCTGTGTCTATCACCAGCAGCAGGGACAGGAGGTAACTGGCTGGTGGGAACATGGCCACAGATTGGCATAGTCCTGGACTGGAGTAGAATCTGGGGAAGGAAAAGTTCCACAAAGGAAGAGTGAGTTGAGAGAATTCTGTTCCCTGCGGCCAGTGTTCTCTTCCTGAAGTCCGCCTCTGGATTCTCTTTGGGCTAGGGCCTCTCCTTTGGGAGCTCCCTCAGGCCTCTCTCTCTCTTTAGCCGCTAAGTCGTGTCCGACTCCTGTGACCCCATGGACTGCAGTCTTGCAGGCTTCTCTGTCCATGGGATTCTCCAGGTAAGAATACTGGAGTGGGTTGCCATTTCCTTCTCCCTCTCAGAGAGGGGTGGGTGGCTGGGTGGCTCTTTTGCTTCCTTGGAGTCTAAGACTCCTTACTGGGCCCTCGGGGTAGACGGTCCCCTGGGCCTGAGACTCTTCTAAGTTCTCTTTGATTCTGGAGGGCTAAACTAGGAAGTCTTTCTGCCCAAGGCTCTGTTGGTCATTCTGGGTCTGGGGGCTCCTAAGCGTCTGCTTCTGCTCATGTACTGTTCTCTTTCCACTGGAATAAAGGACCTGGGTGGCTGCCAGGTGGGCCAGGTAGGCACCAGAGAGCACTCGTGTGAAGGAGACAAGGAGGACGGGTCAGTAATAGGACTTTATGGTATCCAGCCAGGCTGAGTGACTCAGGCCCCCAACTTCTGTGCCTGTTCACCCCCTTTCCTGGAGCGTCCACCCCTTGGCCCATCCCAGCTCTGTCCTCTCCCCCCAACTCTTCCTCCCTGTCCTCTCCCTCCTCATCTTCCCAGCCTCTCACCCTGTTGCTGGGAGAGCCTTCTCCTGTGCTGCCCTCTTCCTGGAAGTAGCCTCCCTGCGGTGCGACTCTTGAGCCCCACTTCCTCCTCCGGAGCCCCACTTCCTCCTCCGGAGCCCTGCTCCCGTAGCTGCTGGAAGCTGGGGGCTGGGGCCCAGGAGTGTTGGGTTTCCTGGCATGTGACTCCGGGCCCCAGGTGTCGGATACCTGAGCCCTGGTCTGGCCAGGCGATGCCCAGAGAGGGTAGATCCTGGACCCTGATGGCCCTGTCGTGGGAAGACCAGGCCCCAATTCCATTCCCTGCCTCAGGCTCCCTTTCCAAGGCCTTGACATTGCCAGCCTGCATCCTTCCTCTCTCTGCCAGGGCTCAGACTCTGCCTCCTAGAACCTCTGCCTTCTGCCCAGAGCTTGGCTCAGTAGGAGGATCCCTGCTTGGCAGGCCTGGAGGTGGGGGGGGGGGCTCATCTCACACCACTGCCTTCAGCAACCCGTCTCCCCTCCTACTGTGCACACCTTCTTCCATGGTAAATAAGCTTCCTTCACCCTTTTTCTTGGAAAACTTGTCTCTCTTGGGAAGATCTCATCTTCTGGCTCCCTGAAGGGTGTCCAGCCTCCTTGCCAGGCAGGGGGCACTGTGTTAGTTCTCTGCACTGTTGGCAGATGGCCCCTTAAGGAGCAGGAGGGGGTTCTTCAAGGTTTCTGAAGTTCCATACAGTCATCTAGAAGTTTTTTCACTGGTTTTCTGTTCTGGATTGGAGCTGACTCACATTCTCTTAGTTTGCTGGGGCCTTGAGCTCCCAAGTTGGTACCTTTAACTCTCCCTCATGCCCAGGAGCTGGGGAGAGCTTGGACGACTTATTCCCCTGGGTCTCTTGATCCTGACCATCATTTACAGCCACACGGCCCCATCACGCCACCCTCTCCTAATGTAAGGGAAGGGAACAGAAGAGTGGGTGTCATAGAGAGCTGAGGTCATATGCTGTGGAGACCTTTCTGGGAAGGAGAACCTTGTTGGATTTTCTAAGAGACTACGGATGAACAGCATTGGACACAGAACTGCAGGCTTCAGTGCAAAATGAAGACGTGGGGTCCTTTGTTCAAAACTTGGGAATTTCAAGGTGGCAACAGCAGTAAGTTGTAAAACCAAGTGCAGGGCCCTTCTGAATGGAGGGCATGGGGCCCTGCACAGGTTGCCACTCCCTGAGCCTGGCCCTGTAGGTGACCTTGAACGAGCATTTTCAGATGGGTAATGGAAGTCAGAATCAGAGGCTAGGATATGGGATGATGTTATCACTGAAGATGTGCTCACCACTGACTCATTCCGGTGACATTAACAGGGTCATTTCTCAGACTGCATTGTCCACTGAATCCAATAAGACACATTTTCTACACTTGCACAGAAGAAGTGGACATTTTGTCTGTGGGTTGCTTGTTCGTTAGGCCAGACACTCTGCTACTGAATACTTGGGGGTTAACTTTGGGATTGGGGATGAGTGTGGAAGAGGAAGCCCATGGAACCCTACCCCCCCCGCCACCCCCCGCTGTCTTGTCACACCGGGTGGGGGCTTTAGCTAAGGCACAAGAGGGGAGCCTGGATGTGGATGGAGAGAGTTATCTACTTCAACTAGGGCAGCTGCCAGGTAAGAGTGGGACTGGGGTGTCTGGCATGGCAGCTGTCAGAGAAGCAGGAAGTCTGTGCACCCGGCTGGCTCACGACGTCATTCACTGAGGGTGATTGAATGTGGTGCTCAGTAGAGATGAGAAAACAGAGAGGAAGGAGGGACAACACTTAGAATGGTGCACAGTACAGTCTGAGGGTGAACAAGGCTGAAGCAGAAGTTTTTTCTCCACCGTTCTTTCATTTATTCATTTGTTCATTCAGGAAAGATATCCTGTGAGTCCCATGTTATAAATAGTGCTGTGCTCAAGATTCAGCCCCTGTTCTTTTAATTTTTTTTTTTTAATGTGGACCATTTTTAAAGTCTTTATGGAATTTGTTACAATATTGCTTCTAGTTAATTTTTTTCTTATGTTTTAGTTTTTGGCTGTGAGGCATGTGGCATCTTTACTCCCCGACCAGGGAGCAAACTCACTCCCCTCTGCATTGGAAGGTGAAATCTTAATCACTGAACTGCCAGGGAAGCCCCCAGCCCCTGTTTTGAAGGTCTTAGATAGCAGTGGTTAGCCCAGTGGTTCACCCAGTCTGCCCATTAGAATCACTCTGGGGAATTTCTAAAATTAGTTATGCTTGGGTGTACCTGGACCAATTAAAATCCTGTGGATGGGGTGTATGCACTGGTATTTTTCAAAATGCTCTCCAGGTATTTCTAATGTTCAGTCTGAGTTAAGAACTGCCGGTCTGGAGGGAGACACGGACATGTTAACACACGTCTGCACAATGCCTTTAATGTGATGTCTGCCAGATGATGTGTGAAGCCAAGAGAGAGGTTAAGTCACCATGGCAGAATCTGCTGGTGCTCTAGGGGGGGCAACAGTTTTCCCCTGCCCAGTTAGGGCTTTTCAGCTGGGCCTGAGAATTGAAGTGACATAAGCAGATTAACAGGAGAAAAGCATACACATTTATATGGATGAGGAGGGGTAAACTTGGAATTTGGGATTAACAGATACATACCATTATATATAAAAAAGATAAATGACAAGGTCCTACTGTACAGCATAGGGAGCTCTATTCAATATATTGCAATGAATCTGAAAAAAATACATACATATATGGGTGTGTGTGTGTGTGTGTGTATAACTGATTCACTTTGCTGTGCAACTGAAACATTATAAATCAACTATACTTCAGTGGGAATTCTCTGGCAGTCCAGTGGTTAGGACTCCACACTTCCACTGCAGGGGTCCTGGGTTTGATCCCTGGTCAGGGAACTAAGATCTTGGAAGGCATGTAGTACAGCCAAAAAGAAAAACCCCAACTATACTTCAATTAAAAAAAAGTTAAAAACAAATTTATATTAATGACATGTGAACCTTCACAAGGAAATGAAGACCCAGAAAAGTGGCAAAACATGAATACTTTTATTCTGGGTTGAATAAAAAGAAGCAATTGTGGAGAAGTGACTAAAATATACGGGGAGCCTAGAGGAAGATATAAATTATTTTAACAAAGTCTGTTTGTACAGAATTCTCTTGGCTTTGACTCCCCATTGAAGAATTTTCTTTTCTCCTGATATAGGGAGGGCATCTTTCACGTGGGGAGTTTGCTCTCCTGTTTTCTGGAAGAAGAACTTCTCTGGTGACTCAGATGGTAAAGAATCTGCCTGCAATGCAGGAGACCCAGGTTTGACCCCTGGGTTGGAAAGATCCCCGGGAGAAGGGAATGGCAACTTACTCCAGTATTCTCACCTGGAGAATTCCATGGACAGAGGAGCTTGGTGGGCTATAGTCCATGGGGTCGGTTGGACACTACTGAGCGATGAACACTTTCACTTTCTTTTCTGGAAGAAAAGAGGAGATTAGAATCCCCTTCTTGCATCTGCTCAAAATAATCTTTAGGCCCAAGTGACATATTTTGGGGTGGTGTATTCTGCCACCCTTCAGTGTCTGTTCCTGAGCTCCTTCCTTGATAACACACACTGATTTGGGAGGAGCAATCTTGGCAGCTGGGTGTGGCTCACTATGACCAATGACATCTAAGCTGAAGTTGACTGAGGGGTTTCTAGGACAGTCTTTGATTTGCTCATACAAAGAGGATGGATTGAACCCTCCCCTTCTCTCTACAGCTTTCTTCAGGGATTGGACATGAAGAGTCAACTACAGCCATATTTTGACCTTGAGGCAGCAAAGCAGAAAGGAAAGGTCAAGAGTATCACTGAGACCTGGCCTGGATATGGCTAAGCCGGTCAGCCAACACCAGCAACTGCCTACTTCTGGACTCATTATATGAGAAAGATAACTCCTGCTTCAGTGCTTCTTAACTTAGCTGCTCATTAGAACATGGGAGGTTTTGAGAATTTCAGATGCCTGGGTCCACCTCAAAGATTCTAATTAAGTTGGTCTGGCATGGGTACAGTGATGGGGACTTTTTAAAGCTCCTTAGGTGACTCTTTTAAATATTTTTCATTTAAAAATATTTTTGGCCATGCCTCATGGCACAAAAGATCTTAGTTCCCCAACCAAGGATCAAACCTGCATTCACTGCACTGGAAGCGCAGAGTCTTAACCATTGGACCACCAGGGGAGTTCCTCTTTAGGTGATTCTGATGACAACCCAGGGTCAGAATCATTCCTTTGCTTGGGTTTTCTGTTGCTTTTAAATGAGAGCATTCCTATCTGATAACTTTTCCAAGATCTCAGGGAAGGCTTTACCAGGGAGGGACATTTGAGTTGGGTTTTAAGGCTGAGTTCATCAGGTGGAGCAGCAGAGTATATGCAGGAACAAGGGAGCGTCAGAAGGCTTGGCTTCTCCTAGATGTAGAGCTGAAGGGGTGGTGGCAAAGGCTGCAGTTAAAGTGGAAAAGGTCTAGATCCTGGGGCCTTGTATACAAGGCAAGAATTAGGACTTGTTTCCATGGCTGATGGATGGAAGGTATTAAAATTAGCTTTGAATGTGGATCGTGCCGCTGGCCGTGTGGAAGATATATTGGTGAATGTGAGACCAGCTACTACACCAGTCCGGGTGGGAAGTGATGAGGGATGGGCGACTGGAGGAGCTCAAGGCCATCAGACATTCGTGCCAGTGGGCACGTCCTTCCCGATTCCCCTGGGTCTTTGGTTCTCTGGACTCTTGGCCTCCAAAATCCCTTCCAGCCTGATATATCTATGATGATGTGGCAGGGAAGAGGCTGCGGCACGGCAAGGCTTGGGTCCCAAGTTCAGGGCCCTGGAAAGTAGGCCCCGAAGGCCCCCACCCTCCGTGGCCTGAGTCACAACTCTTCCCTCCAACGACAGTAACTCCACGCCCCAGAGATGTGACTTCGGAGGAAGGAAGTTGAACAGTCCTCTAGGGCCCTCCCTGCCTGATATTGAAAGTGCCCCTCAGGCTCAGCCTGGGTAGAGAGGGACAGCTGAAAGGAAAGGAGGAGAGCTGTCTCCTTGACCCAGCAAGTCAACCAGGGACCCATCTAACACCAGACTCTTGGGCAGTTTGGGCTTTGGGGGCAACAGAGTCCTCTGCTCTTTTGTGGAAACTGACAAGGGTGTACATACCTCACGCTCCCATCCTCAGATGTACTCTCTCCTTAGTTCGACACATACCTGCTGGGCATCTTAGGCATTGGGGATGCAGAGAGAAGAAGAACAGCCTTCAGACAATAGGGGAAGATGGGTGTGTGCGCAAATTTGGCCTCTTGATGGCCTAGGGGTGGGCTGTAGCTGAGGCATCTGCCGGCGTCAGAGAAGCAGCGGGTTCTGTTTGGACAGGTGAGGGGTGGCTTTCTGGGACAAATAGGAGTCTACCAGCGGCACAAAGGCACTGTAGGCTGAGACAAGAGCAAGAGAGAGCCAGGTGTGGTTAGAGGAGAGTGGTTAGGGACTTGATGCAGCAGTAGTTTGGGAGGTGTGCATCTCAGCTAACATTTCCTGAGAACCTATTATATACAGGAAATGCAAATATGAGTAAGAAGTACGGAGCAAGCAGCCTCCGGGGGCAGTGGATGTGTAACAGATAAATACAGCACTCCCAGGGCAAGAGAGAAGTCTTTATAAGGCACTGATGCAAACATGAGGGACATGTGGTTGCAGGAGAGTGTGTGGTCAGGATTGAATTTTGGGAGAAATGCCATTTCCTAGCGGTATGACTTTCGGCAGAATATTTAAACTCTTCCTACGGCAGTTATCTCATTTGCAAAGTGGAGATAACAATACCTACTGGGGCTTCCCTGATGGCTCAGTGGTAAAGAATCTGCCTGCCGAGGCAGGGGACACAGTTCCGATCGCTGGTCAGGGGAAGATGCCACGGTGCCGTGGAGTAACTAAGCCCATGCTCCGGAACTATTGAGCCTGTGCTCTAGAGCTGAGGAGACGCAACTACTGAAGGCCAGGTGCCCTAGAGCCCGCACTCCCCAACAAGAGAAGCCACTGCAATGAGAAGCCCATGCATCAGCACAACTAGACAGTACCTGCTGACTGCAACTAGAGAAAAGTCGGAGGAGCAACGAAGACCCAACAGCCAAAAAAACCCCAAAACAAAGCCCTATCTATCTACCCATATACCCATCTCACAGAGTTGTTTGAAAGATGAAGAGAGTTGATGTAGGTAAGACCTTTGGCCCAGTCCCTAGAACAGAGCAAACGCTAATAATGGTGGCTGTGATTACCCCTGAAGGAGGAGCTGTATTAGGAGGGGAAGGCGGAAGCTGATCTGGGGCAGTGGCAGCCCAGAATTCCTAAAGAGGTGGGGCCTGCTAAGGGTAGTCATGAGACTGGAAGGAACCTAGGGGAGTTTTTCTTAAAGCTACTGTTTTTATATCCATTGCCTTTTTGATCTGGTAATATTTACTGTTTTCTAAATTGTTGTTTTTTTTTTCCTCCCCGCATAGGGGAAAATCTCAGTTGTTTGTATCAGAGAATATGCAGATGGAGGGGTTCCTAAATAGCAGCCTGCTCTTGGTTCCCAGAGGGAGGTTCTGGTTCCCTAGCCTTGATTCTGGCCTGGGAGGCCCTGGCAGGCTCTGCCCTTTCTCTCTGCAGCCCAAAATAGCCAACCACAGGGCTGGGCGAGGGGAGGAGAGCGGAGTGCCCACTGGCAATGCGGCCTGTCCTGGCACCTCCTCCTGTTTCTCATCAACTTGGTAAACTCACTCAGGGCTCTGATGGCTCAGCATCACTGCCCCCTCCCCTCCGCTGCAACCACATGCCCGGGGTGCCCCCCCACCCAAACAAAAACAGCTGCGGACATAAACAGCTCTTTGCTTCCTTGCACTTGCTCTGGGTGTGACCTCAACACCTCCCCTTCTGGAAGGAGGGAGGTGAGGTGGGGGGAGCTGGAGAGCAGCAGGAATGAATTGGGGGGGAGTAGGAGGTGATAAGAGTGGAGGGCTCAGTCATTCCCCCCGGGGTTCGGAAGAAGGGGTTCTGTTTCTTGACATCCCACCTCCTCACTTCCCACCACTGCCAGCACCCCAGGAATGTGTTCCCAGCTTGTTACCCCGCCCCTGTTTGCTATCTCGGCCCACACGGTGTATCTGTGGAGAGCAGAGGCCACATCACCCCGCCAGATGGAAACACCCCAAGGCTGGGAACATGTCTACTTGAGCAGACTAAGGAGCTCCCAGAGGGCAGTGAGAGTCAGTGAAGATGACTCACTCTGTTTTAAAAACATAAACACTTTTCATAAAAAATTTAAAAACGAATAATCTCACATTACACAAAATTTAAAACTAGGGAATGAAAAAATCACCCCCAACCTCTCCATCCTAACACAAAATCTGTTTTTATTTTATTGGATTTCCACAGCCTAGTGAAGTAGATGATCAAATATCACTCAAATGTGGAATAGATTAATAAAAGTCAATAACGATTCCTGTGTGTCTGGACTTGTTCTAAGTGCTTCACATGTAGTGACCCATTTAATTCTCTCAACAGCACGTGGCAGGTATCACCATGAAGACAACATTCTTCATTTCTAGGAACCACAGCACAGAGAGGTCCAGTGACTTGCCTAAGGTCCCACAGCTGGCAACCACAGGAGCTGGGAGTTGAACCCTGGCAATCTGCTGCCAGGATCTTACCAGTGTTGCTCTGTCTTGTCACATCATAATCATTAATGCATTTGCAGGTTTATAAAAACTTTTTATTATGGACAATTTCAAACAAAAAAAAGCATAGAAAATAATAGAAGTAATCTCATGTCCCCATCTCCCGGTTTCAATAATTATCACTTCATGGCCCAACTTGCTTCTTTTCTTCCTCTCCCGCACCCCTAGCCCAGATTATTTTGAAGCAAATCCAGTCATCATATAATTTCATCCACATATTTTAGCATATATGTCCAGAAGATAAGAAGGACTTTTTTATTGAAGAAATTACAGTACCATACCATGCCTTAAAATGTATATTTCATTAAAATCATCAATTCGAATAGTTAGCATTCAAATTTCCTCAATAATTTAAATATTTTTTTTAAGTTGGTGTACTTTAATGAGGACCCCAATAAGGCTTTTGATTGATAGATTTCTTAATTTCCTTTCATTTTAAGCCTCCCCCTCTCCTTTTTTTCTTCCAATTTATTTGTTGATGGAGTTGGGTGTTAGTTTTGCTGACTGCATCCCTGGGGGGTGCTCAGACTTTTTTTTTTTCTTGCCAGGCTGCATGGCTTTTGGGATCTTAGTTCCCTGACCAGGGATTGAACCCAGGCCTACAACACTGAAAGCCCCGTGCCTAACCACTGGACCGCTAGGCAACTCCCAGCACAGGCTATTTTGTATCCTGATCTTTTCATTTAACATTTTCTTAGTCACAGTCATTTACTATATGGCTTCCTTCTATGGCACTCAGTGGATATGGTACTACAACTTTTTTCTTGGACACTTGGGATGGGGAAACAGTGGAAACAGTGGCTGACTTTATTTTTCTGGGCTCCTAAATCACTGCAGATGGTGATTGCAGCCATGAAATTAAAAGACGCTTACTCCTTGGAAGGAAAATTAGGACCAACCTAGAGAGCATATTAAAAAGCAGAGACATTACTTTGTCAACAAAGGTCCGTCTAGTCAAGGCTATGGTTTTTCCAGTGGTCATGTATGGATGTGAGAGTTGGACTATAAAGAAAGCTGAGTGCTGAAGAATTGATGCTTTTGAACTGTGGTGTTGGAGAAGACTCTTGAGAGTCCCTTGGACTGCAAGGAGATCCAACCAGTCCTTCCTAAAGGAGATCAGTCCTGGGTGTTCATTGGAAAGACTGATGTTGAAGCTGAAACTCCAATACTTTGGCCACCTGATGTGAAGAGCTGACTCATTTGAAAAGACCCTGATGCTGGGAAAGATTGAGGGCAGAAGGAGAAGGGGGACGACAGAGGATGAGATGGTTGGTTGGATGGCATCACCAACTCAATGGACATGGGTTTGGGTGAACTCCGGGAGTTGGTGATGGACAGGGAGGCCTGGTGTGCTGCTGTTCATGGGGTCACAAAGAGTTGGACACGACTGAGCGACTGAACTGAACTGAACTGGGTTGCTTTCAGTTTTTTATTATTATAGATAATGCTGGAATGAACATCCTCACACATAGTACATGGGCTGTACTTCCTCAGAATATGCTACCAGAAGTGTAATCGTGGCTCCGAGGCCTGAACAATTTTTTAATCTCTTAGCATATATCAGCAATTATTTGTCTGAGGGGTTACACACTGGCCAGCGCCACATAAGAGCGCTGTTACTCATTCTGAACTGTGCTTAGGGCTATTCAAGGCTGAAGGATGTCTGGTTAAGACATGGTAATTACAAGGGCAGAGAGCCAGAGGAGAAGGGTGATGACAGGGACTCAGGCTAAATTAAGCAGAAAGCGATCCACAATTCACCACAAACCTAGAGTGAGTCAGGACTCTGTTCATTCTCATTGTAGAAAAAAAAAAAACACCCTTGATAACAGGAGCTATTAATAGGGCATGGCATGTCCAGTAATCTTTCCGTTAGACTATGCATTTAGTCAGACCCTTGTTTGAGGCTTGGAACCAGTCTGGGTCACTGAACTTCAGACAGGAAATTGGCAAAGATCAGAGAGCTTGATCAACTATGGGGAGCATGAAAGACTCCCAGAGAAAAGTGGAAGGAGTCCAGTAGGCGCATTTTGGGAAAAATAAGAGATTTTTTCCCCCCCTCAGTACTGGGGAGGCCTCTATGGAAGGACAACACGCAGTGTTTGCTTATTTCTTCAGAAGGGGCCTCCACCAACCAGCAGGAACTTCTGTAAGGCCCAGGCACAACTGTTTAAGACTCTGGGTGACTATTCAAGTCTTGGGCTGAGTGCTCTTGAGCTACTGGCCCTGGAAATACTTCAGAAGCTGCCTGTTCTTCTGCCCTGAGTGGTTCAGATATCCAGCTGTTGGGTGTCCAATAGGTCCCTTAGGGGCCCACTCCAGCTTTATGACAGCTGTTTCCTGGCAGCCGCCTGGTGAGAGGGTAGGTGAGGTCACAGAGGAGTGCTCCCCAGGTTCCTGGACCAGCATTCTCCTTTCTGTTCCCTCACCTTCATTCCAGTGTGTGTTCACAGCCAGGCAGGTTGGCCAGTCGTGACATCACCTGATCCTGCTATTCCAGCCCCACCGGGCATAGAGTGGAATTAGAAGCTGGGGCAGGGGAAGTAGAAACTATTCAAACAAGGCCCTCTTGGTGACATGGAGAGTGGGAGTGACCCAGGAGACCTCAAGAGTCCTTTAGTTCAGCCTCCTACAGAAACAGCTTTCTACAATATAACAGTCGCTTTACAAACATTCTTTTGAATTCCCACAACCTTAGAGGTAGGTTTTCACAGGTATGGAATTGGAGATTAAGACAACTTATTTGCTGAGGGTTACACTGCTGGTGAAGCAGTGCCTGCTTAGTCTACTTGGCAGGAAAATCTGTGCCCTGGCCGCAGAGTTCTGAGCAGAAAACTGCAGACCCCAGAGCCACCCCAAACCCACACCGCTGACCTGGGACTGGGACTCAGGGACCTGGTTATTCACCAGGGTGGCTTCCCAAGTCACATGTCTTCTTCCCACGTCTCATGTGGGAAGGCCAAAGATGAGACCTGGCCCAGGCCTGCCTGGGTCAGGTGTAACTGAGCAGCAGACAGGCTGTGGACTTAGTTCTCTGACCTCCAGACTCTCATACTAACCAATATCGCGAAAAACCCGCTTCCAGGAGGGCCCGACAGGGTCTGAGCCAGTAGTTGTCTGGAGGGCCAGAGGCAGCGAGGTGTAGTTGAAAAACTCTGACTTGGGGTTAGAATTTCTGGGTTTCAGTCCAGGCTGGACCTATGGCAAGTTACTTAAAACTTAAAGTTTCCTCATATGCAAAACCGGGCAATAGTAAACTCCACAAGAAGCACGCTGACGCCAAAACAGGCATTGTTGTGCGTCAAAGCAATACCAGCTGACCTTTGTTTCGCGCACTGTTGAAACCTGCGGGCGGCCCCAGAGAGCCCTGGGCTGGAGCAGGGGTAAATACTACAACTCCCAGGAGGCTGCGGGCGGCCCGGCGCTGGGCGGTGACGTAATGGGGGCTGGCGCGGGGCGCTGATTCGGCCCGAGCTGCCAGCGGGGTGGCTGCCGCCGCGGCTCATTACAGCTGCTGGAGCAGCAGCGGCCCCCGCCCCCGGGCACCCTTCCCGGGCCTCGACCTCCGGCCCCACACGGTGAGTCCAGTCGGGCGGCCTTGGAGTGGCCAAACCGGGAGTATCCTGGGGCTACAGGAGGGACGGGAAAGGAGGTGGGGGCTTGTTGGGGAGGCGCCCGGGGTTGGAGGGGATCGGGACAGGGCGAGTGGAGGTGGCGGGGGTGCATCAGCCGCGGGGTGGGGGTGCATCAGTCGAAGTGATGCCCAAAGGAGAAAGTGGGGGCAGGAGGCAGGGGATGGGGCGTAGTGGAGAAGCGCTTGGGCTGGGGATGGGGGCGGGGAGAGGCTGGGCTTCGGGGATAAAGGTTTGGCCGCTTCC
>NW_011494752.1:2998260-3002078 GCF_000754665.1 Bison bison bison
CGCTTCCAGCTGGGTGAACGTGTGGGGGTGGGGCTCCGGACGAAGCCAGGCTCCGAGTGCGAGGTCCCAGGCTGCGGGGTGGAGCGGAGACCCCCACTTCGTCTCGAAGTCCCACTCTGTAAACCCCAACAATAGTGCGGACTCCGCCTCCTCGCCTCACCCTCTCCCCGTGCTAGTAGGGGTTCGCTCCTCTTCTCGCCTTCTTTCCATCCCCACCGCCCTCCCGAGTCCGGGAGGAAGAGCTGGAGCTAAGTGGTGAGCGACGGTGGTGGCCCTGCCGGTTGTGGGGGTGGGCAGAAAGTGGCTTTGTGTCAGGGACTCCCCGCTGGGGTCCAGGTTGCAGGCTCCTATGCTTTGTGCTCCTCACCCAGAAGGCGAAAGATTTGCTGCCCTTAGTTGGGGGAGAGATTAGGAAGCAGCTCACCTGGCCGTTGGCACTGTGGTGTTGGCTTAGGTGTCTGACAGACTGGGCAGAGATATTTGTGTAGGAGCCAGTAGGAAAGGGGAGGAAGGAGTGGGAAAGAGCTGCCAGCAAGAAAGTAGTTAACAGAACAGAGTTGCTGCAGGCTTTGGTTTGAGTCAGGTTATGAAACCACCTCGGGGACTGACGCGGGCAGACACCTGCTAGTTTAGCGGCAGAACTTTTCAGCCTCAGCTGCTGTGAGCTTACTTTGTGTCTGTCAGCTTCTTCTTCCCATTTCTCCCCTTCTGGGCCAGGGGCAGTTAGGTTACTTCACTAATGGAAGTGGTGTGTACCCTTAGTCACACACAAGTCTCAAGAGAGCTTTTCTTAGTGTATTGCTGCCAGTCTTTCCCTCAGTTCATTGACTTTTCTATCTTTTCGGGGGGAGGGGGAGTCTCCTGGGAATTTCTGCTCTCAGGGCACCTGGTGTTCAGGCTGCAGAAAGAAGCTTCCCAGGGTGTCAGTTGAAGCCGTAAGTCTGAGCCCCCCCGAGACGCCTCAGACTTTGCTGGGTGCCCTGTTACAGCCAGAAAGGAGTGTTGAATCATCTGGGACTCAGCCAGGCTCTTGGCCCTCCCGGACAAAACAACTCTGGAGGGCTAGAGGTGTTGCTACTCCTTTATCCTTGTAGGTCTAGATTAGGGAGAAGTGGGGAAGGGAAGTAGTTTCTGGTCCTACTTGGGGAACTCTCTCCCTCTTCTTCGTCAGTAGTTAAGCCCTTCGGGCCGTCACTTCCTAGACGACTCCACTCCCTTTCCACCAGGTGGAGGCTTTTGTGCAGTAGGTTTCCCAGGAGCTGTGTTTGGGTAACTGAAGCCCTAAGGCCCTGGGAAGGTAAACAACCGAGCCAGTCCTGGTTTTCTAGTTCCCTGGGTTTCTCTTAGGCCCAATTATCCAACCTAATGGGTTGAGCTCATGGGCCCCAGGAGCATGACTGCTTTGGAGCCTTCGCATGTATGTTTGTATGTTGGGAAGGTGTGTTGTGGGTCTCATTTCCCCTGAGGTCTCTAAGCTTGGAGCCATCCGAGAGGAGGAAACTTGTTCCCATTATCCTGGAAGTAGGGAACTGATCCTTGAGAATTCCAGCTCCTATGCAGTCTCTGTGATCCCACTCAGAGATAGAGGGAACCAAGTTGGGGGGTGGGGGTGGGGTCCTCGCAGCAGAGTTGGGGGATGACCTTCTGAGCACTACCAGGATACCCTCATCTGGAACCCCTTTCTGTATCCCCAGGAAAGATGGGGCTGTTACCATGGTGATGACCTTAGGGTCTTTATTGGGCAGGATCTCCCCTTGGCTCAGGAGGTGAGCCAGTACAAAGGTGTCATCTGTTCCCACCTCTTGCTGGTCAGAAGGCCCTCAGAGATCTGGGGACAGCTGAGCTCTGGACAAGGGGCTGCTCGTTTCCCTCTTACCTGCATCCAAGAATGGGCTGGGCTGCATGGTTTCATGGGCAGCCAGGGAAGCCCTCCGGGTTCCCCTTGCTAAAGGGCCTCTGCCCTTGGAACTGGGCATAGGAAGGCATGGTGCTAATAACTTACACTTGGAAACAGATACTCGGAAAAGAGGCCCAGGTGAGGATGGGTAGGCAGAGAGGGAAGGGGGCAGGAGAGAGGCTGTAGGTGTGTCCCTGGGAGAAGTCTGTTAATGTGGGCTCCAGGCGCCCATGGGCACTGTAGACATTGGTCATGTTCACTGTCCTCGCCCCTCCTCTGGTAGGGAAAAGGGCCGAGGTGGTTTGGCAGGAAAACGGGTGGCACCAGGAGGGCTAGCCTGAGTGGCTGCTAAATGGATAAAACATCTGGATGGGTGGTTTTGTGTCCCCAAGAAGGCAGCTTCCAGGTCTGGGCAAAGGTTGTCTCTTGTCTGTTTTTTCTTTTCTTCCTTTTCTCTCTCTTTCTACCCCCGCCAATCCTACTGAGTTAGGGTGCAGGGAGACCCAGGATACTTCATCCATTACTGCCTGTTCCTTCTCATAGGGAGAGCAAGGGGTTCAGCGGTGGAGATGTGTCATATCAGACCCTCAGTGAGACGGAGTACAGCAGGGGTTATTGCTGAGTGATTGTTAGGGCACGGGCCTCTTCTCCCCTGCCCTGGGCTTCTTGGGTAGAAGGGTCCCCAGAGGGTGAGATTGCAAGACAGGCAGTGGTTTCTTTGCTCTGGGGCTGGATGCCTGTTGATGGCCTGTCCACCCAGGCAGTTCCAGTGCCTGGAAGGGCACTGTCCTGATTGGGTGATGTACAGAGCAGCCTGGTGTTTGTCCCAGCCCAGCACCGGGAAATGGATAAAGTCTGCCTCCCTGCAGAAATTGGAAGGTGTGAGGGAGCAGGGAAGGCGGTGTGACCTGTCTTGCCTGTGCTGCTTGTTTGTAGGACAGTGGCAGGAGAGGGGCAGCAGGATGAACGTGGGAACAGCACACAGCGAGGTGAACCCCAACACGCGGGTGATGAACAGCCGCGGCATCTGGCTCTCATACGTGCTGGCCATCGGGCTTCTCCACGTCGTGCTGCTCAGCATCCCCTTTGTGAGCGTCCCCGTTGTCTGGACCCTCACCAACCTCATCCACAACATGGTGAGGGCCTGCCCGCTGCCTGCCTTTGGTGGGGTGGGGGTAGGGGACCCTCCCCCCGAGACGTGGGCCAGATGTCAGGGTGACATGCTGACTTCAGTCACCAGAGTTCTCTTCTTTCTGCCCCACCCCCCATTACTGGAATAAAATCTGCAGGTATGGCCACACCTCTTGGACGGGGTGGCTTATGGATTGGAAGAGAGGGTCATCAAGAGCTGAGCTAAGGACCCCAAAGAGTCTGCAGCACTTGGATGCCTAGCCTGGGGCAAAAATGCCTCTTTCCCCAATCAAGGTCCTTCTCTCTTGCCCCTCCGTGCTCTTTCACTACCTGCTTGCTCCCTGGTACTCTTGGCGGGCAAGCAAGACCTGGTTCCTTTCCATCATCTGGCCTCCCCACAGCTGGCGCAGGAAGCCTAGCCCCGGGCTGGAGAGACGGCGTCTCCTTGCTGGTTCTATGTTTGACTCCTCCCCGGGAATTCTCCTCATGCCAGGCCTGCCCTCTCACCCAATGGGTCTCCTTATTCTCTGGCCAGTCTCCCAGCTGCTCCAGCCTGACCTCCAGCCCGCATCCCCCTGCCCAGTAGATGGGGCTCCGAATCACTGGGAGCCCATGTCTGTGACTGGGGCAGAGGAGCTGAGCTGGAGGGCCCTTGGCGTTCTGTGTCCTCTAATGAAGGCCCCTCCCTCCAGGGCATGTACATCTTCCTGCACACAGTGAAGGGGACACCCTTTGAGACCCCGGACCAGGGCAAGGCGAGGCTGCTCACCCACTGGGAGCAGATGGACTA
>NW_011494752.1:3002178-3003584 GCF_000754665.1 Bison bison bison
ATGGGGTCCAGTTCACCGCATCTCGGAAATTCCTGACCATCACACCCATCGTGCTGTGAGTGCCTTGGGCAGAGGAGGATGCCAGTGGAAAGGCCAAGGCCTGGGGAACCCTGGGGCCCTGCGAGGCTTAAACTCCTTGCCAGCTGTGGCGCTTGACATAGGAATGACCAGAGGAAGAAAGACTGGGGTGCCCCTGGGTCTCATGCTGGGCTCAGGTTGTGACTCCCTGGTCCTGTCTGTCCTCTGTTGGAGCTTCCTTCCTGCCACTGAGTTTGGTCCTCAGGTCTGGGGTAGAACATGGGGCCTGGGTCAGCAGGAGCTTCTGTAACTGGGGGGATCTTACCACCCTACTTCAGTTCTGGGGGGTCTTTGCCGTAACCTCTCACTGTCAGAAATGTCTCCCTCAACCAGGGAAGGGGGAAGAAAGGGACCTTTCAAACAGAGTTTTATACCTCCTCCCAACCTCCGCCTACAGGTACTTCCTCACCAGCTTCTATACCAAGTACGACCAGATCCATTTCATCCTCAACACTGTGTCTCTGATGAGCGTGCTCATCCCCAAGCTGCCCCAGCTCCACGGAGTTCGGATTTTTGGAATCAATAAGTACTGAGGGCGCAGCCCCTTCCCCTGCCCGGGATGGCGGGGAGGGGTCGAAGCCTGGGCTGCGATGCTGAAGACAGAAGGAGCCTCTGGTAGCCGCCAGAGACGGGGGTTGAGCCTCCGGGCCCTAGTTTTCTCCTCACTTCCCCCAGTAGCAGACTTGAAGTAGCTTTTAGTGGGTTGGGGTGGGGGCCCCCTGGGGCTCTGACCCCTTCTGATTTTTTTTTTATTATCTTTTCCTTTTGCCTTTTGGATAGAGACTCTGTGGGGGTGTTCATGAAATGGGCTAGGCTTCTGGGCTGAACACAGACCTGTGAGGTTGGGGCAAGAGAAGCCCCCTGCTCACTTGCTCATCCTCAGACTGCTAAAGCACTTTAACCCCTGTGAGCGGGGCAGAGGGGACGGTACAGCTTCTAGTTTGTTTCACTTTAATTCTTAAGTCTTTAGAATGACACTTCGTGTGTGCTTGTATCTATGAAAGCAACCGTGTGGCAGCACCTCATCGCTCTGTGTAGAGAATTGACTAATCCAAGTCAGATGGCTCTCGCATGACCCACCTGGGGTATTGGGTAGGAGTGGGGAGGGTAAGGAGCAGGATGGTGGGCTGGATGTGGGTGGCCTGGTCCCAGGGGTGAGGGGCCAGGGCTGCAGCCATCCTGGCCCTGGGGGAGGGAGTTGGGGGCAGGGGTGGGATACTGAATTGAGTCTTAGAAGAATGGGGCCAGGTAGCAGCTGGGATTGGTGTGAGGGGGGTGGGTGGTGGGTGGTGGGGACAGACCCAACCTCAATTTTTCAGAAGTGGTCT
>NW_011494752.1:3003722-3004073 GCF_000754665.1 Bison bison bison
CTCACGCAGACGGGGCCTGGGCCACGGCCTCTCGTGTGGCATGCACCTGTGGGGTCATCAGGTCACCGCCAATTGGGTTTGGTGGGCTAGAGAGTCCTGCATGGTCCCCGCCTAAGCAGGACAGTGGAGGGAGCAGGGAGTGACCTGTGGGGGCTGTCCACTCAGGCTGAGGAGGCGAGGCGGGGCGGGACCAGAGTGGAGCTGCCTTCTCCCCACCCCCGCCATCTGACTGGGGTCTGTGTTACTTCTGAGGTGTGGGTACCAGGGCCTTGAGGGAGCAGTGGGGGTTGAGGGGGGTCACTGGCCCTGTTTTCTGCCTCTCGGTCCCCCCAAGCCCCACCCCATGTATCA
>NW_011494752.1:3004173-3012469 GCF_000754665.1 Bison bison bison
GAACTTTCACCTCAAAATCTTTCTAAGCAAAGTGTGAATAGGATTTTTACTCCCTTTGTACAGTATTCTGAGAAATGCAAATAAAGGACAATGTGTTCCTATTTCCCCAGAGTCTGGCCTCTGCTTCCTGGAAGGCTCTGGAGGAGGGGCGGGGGGAGGGCAGTGTGGCGCATGGGTCCAACCCTCTGCCTGGACGGTAGGAGGGCCCCTGGGACCAGGAGAACAGGGTGAAGGGGCTGGTGGCGAGCTAGCCGAGGCAGCAAGCTGGCCAGAGTGCAGCACTCTGCTCTGGGACTTTGCCTGGCTGGTCCTTAGACAACTTACGCCTTTGGGCTTGGTTGGCTGAGCCAGGCCGGGCTGGCAGAGGGAGAGTTTGTGCCACAGCCAGGGAGGGTGTCAGTTCAGCCATAGCTTCATAAAGAAGCCAGAGTCCCAAGGGGTGCCCAGTCCTTTCCTCTGAATTCCTCCCCCTGAATTCCTGTCACTTCCCCTGCCTTGGAGGGCGGCTTCTCCCCTTGGTCTCTCTGTCCTCAGAGGAAACTTCCTGCTTCCTCCTCCCTCCACAAGCATGAGTGGGAGGGAAGAGGACGTGAGGCTCACCTGCCAGGGAGGGGCCTTTACAGCCTGTTCTGTGCAGTATAATCTGTGTCTGTCTGTCTATCTCCCACCTTCCTGCTCCCTGGGTCCTTGAGGAGGGAAGAGTCAGTTTCTTACCTTTGACCTGTTGTCCAGCCATAATGTGGCTTATCTAAAACTCTGAGAGGTGGGGCACCTAGCTCTCCAGTTCTTTTTTTTTTTTTTTTTTTTTTTTTCAGTTCCCATATTATATAGTCCCAAGACACAGTGGCCAGGAACTGTGCAGAGACCTTACACAGAGGGGATTCTTACAACCTCCAGTTTTGGTGAGTAGCTGAGGACAAAAACGAGGTGTGTGGCCCCTGAGATGGATCCGTAGGCCCTGGGCACACCCTTTCCATAATCCCAGAGGGATTCCTAGGTGGAGAATGAGTTGAGAGTTGATCACCATGACGGGGGCAGGAGCAGAGAAGGGAACATGGGTGAGGGGTGAACAGGTGCCTGCGTCAGCCAGAAGGGAATTAGGGGAAGGTAGCCAGGAAGCCTGTGGGGTGTGGTCTGGCCTCAGGAGGGTGGCAGAGGAGCCTGAAGAAAGGGGAAAAGATCTGAAAAGGAAGGAGAGGCAGAGTGACTGATGGAAGAGGAGAGAGTAGGAAGGATTTGGAGGGAAGAGAGCCTGAGGGCTGCAACGTGGTGGGGATCAAAGAGCTGCTGCTGATGAGAAATGAGGAGGGGCAGCCGTGTCAGGCTGGACTGGTGGTGGGCCTATGGAAGGTCCTGCAGGGCTGGCGAGTGGGGAGGCACAGGGGCCAAAAGTAGGCCAGGGAGAGGGTGAAGCAGAGAGTGGGTGGCGGGAGATGTCCCAGGTAAGGTTTTGGGATTCATTTGCTTTTAGCAAGTATGGGGGGATCCTTCAGAAGGTGACTGGAAACGGAGGAGATAGGACTTGGGGGTGGGGGGCTGTCCAGGATATCCAGCTGCAAGCCACTGTTTAAGTATAAAAGTAGGGTACTACCCTTTCTGTTTCCTTCTGAGACCAGTTTATCACCATCTTACTGGGAAACGGTGGGTAGGGGCACCCATCCAACTGCCTTCAGAACAGGAAGGGAGGGAGGCCCAGAAGTCAGAGCCAAGGGAAGAAGTCGTCTGTTGGGGTTGGTAACGTGAGGTCTGCACCCAAGCCCTTCATCTCTTCCTGGTTCCTCTGTTTATCAGCACTGGTAAGGTTTGGGGATGGTGGGCCTGCCTTCCCACCCATCAGGTCCCTCTGAGCAAGGGGCAACTCTGCTGTGGGAGACTCAGAAAACAGGTCTCACTTTCCTTTTGGGGCAATCGCCATTCCAGCTTTCCTCCAGAAGGGTTCTACCAGCCATGAGGAGAGTCTGGCATTTGTGATGATCATTCCATCTGTGTAGTAAATGCCACACCTTCTAGAAACAGGGAAGCCAAATCATTCCAAGTTCTGATTGGCCTAGAACTTTTGGATCGGCCAAAAATAGAAGATCAAAAAACCTGAACCAATATCCCCCTGCCCCCAAACTTCAATTGGCTTCCTATCCCCAGTTGGTCCAGGCACAATGCCCACGGTATTTGAGTCAATCTCAAGAGCTGTGGTTAAAGAGATAGACACCAGTGGAGAGACGATTGCCGTCAGAAGCCTCAGCGATGCTGACAAATTCCACTGCTCCTATCTGGTGAAGAAGAGGAGACGTTTCTTTGGATACCAGTATGACAAGACAAACCTCACCCTGAAGGACATCCTGGAGTGTGAAGTACCATTTGATATGGTGGTTCCTGAGTTGCAAGGTCAGTATGAGGTGGTGAGAGACTTTGCCCACTCCTACTCTACCCCTCTCTCAGGGCCCCATTGCTATCAACCAGGTCAGCCAGTCAAAGAAACCGTGGAATTTGTATATACACATCCGTACACCTCAACTTAAGAAATGTTCAAGAGAGCTGCATGGGGAGAAGGGAATAGGGGAAGTGTCAGTCTGTTTTTCTTGGAAACTATGCCTAAATATTCTTTTTTCCTACTTTTTCCCTTTGTAAATAATTCGCTTTTAAATTAGCTAAGGTCTTCTCATGTGTTTATAAAATTAATCATTTAAACGTATAAATAAACGGAAACAATTTGCTTAGTGGTTAAGAAAGGACTCAGGCTTTAGAACTGGGGGACATCTGACTTCAAAACCTGGCTCCGCCACACTTATCAGCTGGGTAACCTCTGAACAAGTTGCTTTCTCCATGCTTGTTTCCTCATCTGTCAACTTGAGAAGACTGTTGCAAGAATCAAATGAGGTAAATTACGTAAATCATTTACCACTGTGCCTGCAAGAAGGAGCATTCAATCAAAGTTCGCCCCAGACTTTCAGCTGGTGGCAGTTATTATTATTAGCCCTTCCTGTTCCCTGGGGATGACGGTTGAATGGGAAGTTGCCGGTCAGCAGAACTCTGTAAGGGTTCAGAGGCCTTAGGAGAGAAGTCTGTCCCATTCCCCTGCTTCCAAGCTCAGCGGTTCCCAATTCTTGGGGTTTCTTGGGTTTCAGAAGCCCCAGGAGAGGTGTCAATGAACCTTCTCTTGGAGACTTTATTACGGCGTCTCACGCCTCATGGTGAGGAGTTTTACAACCCAGATATCTCTACCAAAATCCTTTTGGTTCTCCCCAAGAGATGGAAAAGAATTCTAACACCACCACTGTATAGTTACCTGCCACGTATGACTGTTATGTGATCCAGAACAGTACCCAGATTGCTCAGAGGTGGTGGGCTTTTCCGCAAGTGGAGTTTAGTTCAGCAAGCAAGCAGCTTTAGGAAAATTTCAGATTAACGTTTTTCAAAGACTCTGAGTCGATTTTCTGAAAATTGAGTTGCCAAGAGTCAATTTACTAAAAGCTAGTTCTCAAAAAAATAAAAATCAGGGACTTCCCTAGTGGTCCAGTAGATAGGACTCTGAACTTCCACTGCAGGGGGCACAGGTTCGAGCCCTTGTAGGGGAACGAAGGTCCTGCGTGCTGCTCAGTGTGGCCACCGCCCGTCAAAAAAAAATCAGACAAGTTCTTTGAAAAAAAAAAAACAAAACTTTAAAGCAGGACTAGGATGTTTTGCAATGATCATATTATTCTCCAGGGGCAGGGGCAAGTTTAATTATGGAAAATTGATGAGGTTAACTTCCTTTAAGGGAAATTCTATCTGTTTGTATAAAAAATTCAAAGACAGAGGTGAAACCAAACTTTAAAAAAATTCTTAAGAATGAGGTGAGCTGATCATTTAAATTGAATTTGACCTGCTTCTTTTTGAAACATTATTATTTTAAACTATTTGGTGTGGATGGTGTACATAGGTTTTTTAAAAATTAAAGTCCATTACCTGATGTGAAGAGCCAACTCATGGGAAAAGGCCCTGATGCTGGGAAAGACTGAAGGCAGGAGGAGAAGAGGGTGACATAGGATGAGATGGTTGGAAGGCATCACCGACTCGATGGACATGAGTTTGAGCAAGCTCTGGGAGATAGTGAAGGACAGGGAAGCCTGACGTGCTGTGGTCTATGGGGCCGCAAAGAGTCAGACAGGACTGAGTGACTGAACAGCAACAAAGTTATACTCAGATTTCTTTAGTTTTATTCAGATATCTTTGGTTTTCATCTAGTGTCCTTTTGCTGTTCCAGGATCCCATCCAGGACATCGTGTTACATTTAGCTGTCGCGTCTCCTTAGGCTCCTCTTGGCTGTGACAGCGCCTCAGACTTTCCTTGTTTTTAACGGCCTTGATGGTTTTGAGGAGTACTAGTCAGGCATATTATAGGATGCCTCTCTACTGAGATTTGTCTGATTTTTTTTGTCTCTTAGACCTAGGAAATGAGTTTGGGGGCCGGGGAAAAATTACAAAGGTAAAGTACTATTCTCACCACATCATGTCAAGGGTTTGCTGCTGTTGTTGCTTACCCACTGGGCTCCTCCATCCATGGGATTTCCAGGTAAGAATACTGGAGTAGATTGCCATTTCCTTTTCTAGGGGACCTTCCTGATTCTGGGATCAAACCTGCATCTGCTGCATTGCCGGAGGATTCTTTGCCACTGAGCCACCTGGGAAACCCTCATAACAAGGGTACATATTGTCAACAAGACTTATCACTATTGATATTGACCTTGGTCACCTGGCTGAGGTAGTACCTGTCAGGTCTCTCCATTGTCACGTTATTCTTCTGCACTGCCCCTCTCCATACTGTGTGGGCTCTGTTGCATGGCTTGTGGGATCTAGTTCCCCAGCCAGGGATCAAACCCGTACTCTCTGCAGTGGAAATACGGAGTCCTAACTATTGGACCAGGGAGTCCTCCCATACTGTAGCCTTTGTGTGCATGAGGTTTGATTTTTCTTTCTTTCTGATAAAGTACACCAAATTTTACGTTACTCAAGAAACAAATGGGCCCTGAGACATTAGCGTCACACACACAGGACTGATTTCAGGCATTGTTTCTAGGTCTGGCATGTTTCCACCAGTTTCAAAATGCATTTTTTTCTCTAGAAATCCAGGCCCACCCCTAAAATGCAGCAGTAGATGCTCTCCTGCCTCTGTAGGCTCAGAACGGGGAGGTCTGAGAGAAAGGCACTCAGCTTGGCAGCATCTCCACACACTCACCACTAACTCTGGGGCAGCAACTCGGACTCCAGGCCCTTATGCAAGGCCTTATGTAAGGCTGGGCAGAGTCCATGTCCCTGGGCAACTTTCCAGAGTTGCCTTACTTTACACCTGTTCAGGTCACACAAACACACAGAGTGAACTCTGCTTAATTTTTATTTCCCAAAGGTTGTGTTCATTCCCTCAGTCATGTCCAACTCTTTGTGACCCCATGGTCTATAGCCCTCCTGGCTCCTCTGTCCATTATTCTCCAGGGAAGAATACTGGAGTGAGTTGCCATTTCCTACTCCAGGGGATCTTCCCGACCCAGGGATTGAACCTGAGTTTCTTATTGTCTCCTCTGTTGGCAGGTGGGTTCTTTACCACTACCGCCAGCTGGGAAGCCAGGTGGTCAGGGGCTCCTGATTCTTTCGCTTTACTTTTCTTTGTTTCATTTCAGCCTCTCAAATGGTTTAATAGGACTAGCTCACATTTATTGAGCATTTAGCAGTGTGTTAAGTGCTTAGCTGCATGATTTAATCTCCTCAAGCACTGGAAGTAGGTACTATGAATATTCTCCTTGTATAGATGAGGAAACAGATTCAGAGGTAAAGTGACTCACCCAAGGTCATTTGGTAAGACTGTGGCAGAGTGGGCTCCAACCATGGTAACTTCCAGGGAGAACAGCATTGGCTGGAGAACCATGGCTGGAAGACTTGCTCAGAAGAGAAGAGGATCATGAGGGGAGCCCAGGATGGGGCGCATCAGCAAGGATCTTATAGAGAGAGAGTTTTGGGTCAGCCTCAGTGAAAATAACGACATTGTGACCTTACCTTTCTCTTTCCAGGTCAAGGTGATAACTTTGAAATTCTGGACGTCGTAGACTCAAAGGGAAGTTTGGCAGTGAAATTTCACCCCCAAATGACATTTAAAATAGCATTCCACATTTTCCAGGAGAAGAATATCAAGTTAGAAAAGAGCGAGATACCCCAGGAATTCCTGGATTCCCTTAAGAACAAGTGAGGCTGGAGGTGGGCAGTAAAGGGGAAGAAGAGAGGGAGAAGCCCATATTTTGGGGCACCTAGGCCATCGGAGGTGGGGAGCCCTGGCTGGTGCTGCCTCCCACTCCCTACTCCCAGTACCCCTCGCCCCTGCAACCCAGTCCTTACTCAAGCATGCCCTCCTCTTCTCCAGCCTTTGCAAGCCTTCTCATTTGTCCAGAACCAGCCTCCAGGAGCCCTTCTTCTGAGGTCCCCAATTCACTTACTTTCCTGCTGTTCTCCAGGGTAACTGATGACTCTGACTTGGCGTAAACTGGGTGGTTTCGAGACCACTCTCCTCTGTTTTCTTAAACCGTGTTGCCCAAATCTTCATTTTGTGCTTGTTTCACTTTGCTTTATGGCAAGTCAGTGGTTTCCATGTACCTGTCCCTCACTGCAATAAGAACAACCTGTTACCAGGGACCGTCTTTACTAACCTCTCTGTTTATCCCCAGCACATGGTAAGTACTCAAGAAGAGAGATGAGGTGAAGCACAGTGAAATCAAAGCACCCCGGTTGAACATTTCCTGCACAGGAAGTGCCATCACCCCACCCCACCAGGGTTGCACCCATCAAGTGCTACAGACATTCTAATAGCTGAGGGCATGGTCCTTCCAAGGGACTCCACCAGCCTTCCCCCTCAGCAGTTATGTTGTGGCTGGTATTGGTGTCTTCTCCCCTAGCTGGAATTGTTGGAAAGTGTGGATGGTTCAGGGAAAGGGCCCCTCTGTTTTCCCGGGCTAGCCCTCCCCCAGCAGGGTGGATGCCTTTTGTTTCCCCTTTTTAATTAAGAACTGAAAGGCTTACAGTGAAATTGTACTGGTCCTTTGACCTGGTCCTACCACCACAGTCCTGCTGGGGAGGGGCCTTTGCTGAGGGAACTCTTTTTTTTTCTAGAATGCATTGTTTCTAGGGTGAGGCTATGTTGAGTGTATAAATAGAGTTGTGTGGGGGCAGGTAGGTAAAGGAAGGTCACCAGAGGCAAGGATGTAGGTAGGTCTTTTGACTGCAAATACCAGGAGTTCCATCAGGCTGTTTTAAGTCACAAAATGAATTTCCTTGTGTGTTGGTCGCTCAGTCATGTCTGACTGCGACTCCATGGATTGTAGCCTGCCAGGCTGCTCTGTCCATGGGATTTCCCAGGCAAGAATACTGGAGTGGGTTGCCATTTCCTTCTCCAGAGGATCTTCCTGACCCAGGGATTGAACCCAGGTCTTGTGCATTGCAGGTGGATGCTTTACCCTCTGAGCTACTAGGGAAGCCCACGAATTCCCTTATGGAATCAGAAATGGCACATGGACCCCAAAGGTGGACAATGCGCAACCAGGTCCCAGAGACCCATGTAGGGAGCTGGGACCGCTTCTGAGAGAAGGGGCTGCTGTGGACTGGGCACATGCCCATCTCAGTGCTGTGAGAAGGGCACAAGCTTGGGACTTACACAGACCGGGGTTTGAATCCCAGCTCTGTGCTTATTTGCTGTGTGACCTTGGACCATTCGTGACCTGTCTCTAAGCCTCAGTTTCACATGAAAAACAGATGCAAGCCTGCCGATATCATAGGGGTGTGGAGAGGATTAAGTGAAATGACGTGTGAAGTATTTCACTGTGCTGGCATACTCTAATCTTCCAGAGATGCTAGTGGGTTCCCTTCCCACTTTGTACCCCCTTCCCCCTCCATGGTGGGTTAAGTGAACTCTGACAGGGGTTCCATGTTCCTTGGTTTTCCGGCCTCGGGAGCACTTACTCTCAAATAGAGAGTAACTGGTGGGGAGGGAGAAATGTGCCTAGGAGGTGGGGCCCCACTCATTCCCCCTTTATTCCCTCCAGGAAGCTGAAGAAGGAACTGCCTCCTTCATTCCAATCAATCCAGGCGAAGAGAGAAGACCTGTATCTAGTGACAGAAACTCTGAAGACAAAAAGGACTGAAACCCTGAAATATGAAACGCAATTTGGTTTTCAGATCCTGTTGAAAATGTTTGGTTTCCAATGTAAACACAAGGTTAGGATCTCTGGAGACAGGGACTGTGGGCGAGCCAGCTTGGCTCACACACTGCAGGTCAAGGGCTG
>NW_011494752.1:3012569-3026835 GCF_000754665.1 Bison bison bison
AGATACCAGGCTCCTCATCTCTTCCTCTAGATTTTTCTGAGCAGTCTTGCCTGCTCCTTGGCCTTCTTACAACTTCTCTTCTTGCCCCAGGAGAGTATATAGCATCACACAGTCTCCCCTTTGACACTCTGGCAATGCTCTGTTTTCATTTGCTTCATAGCGCTTCCCATGGCTCATAATTACACCGGTATTTCTTGCTTGTTCCTTGTCTTCCTCCCATTTTAGGAGGCAGGACAACAGGAGCCATGATGCCTGGAACAAAACAGGCATGTTTTGTCCTCCATAAATTTTTTTTTTGGCCACACCATGTGGCTTGTGGAAATTTAGTGCCCCAAGCAAGGATCGATCCCAGGCCCCTGGCAGTGAAAGTGTTGGGTCCTAGCCACTGGACAGCCAGGGATTTCCCCATAAATATTTGTTGAGTGAAATGGAAATGAAGTCAGACATGGATTCAAATATCAACTCTGCTATTGTGAAATGGGCTCATCTGCTGACCCTCTCAGAGCCTCGGTTCTCTCATCTGTAAATTGAGGGTAATAATGTCTACCTCCTGGGATTGTTTGGGAGATCAGGCACGGTAAGTCTGTCAGGAACTGAGGGGTCAATCTACATTGCTCCTTTTTCCTAGCACCAAAAGGAAGTGACCATCACCCCTGAGAAGGTCCTGGCCTATCGGGTAAAGCAGCTTGTCTTCCCCAGCGCGGAGAGGATGGGTAAGCTAGGCCTGGTAGGGTTGGGGGTTGGGGTAGGGGAGCTGAACACATGAAGAAGGTGGGGGTCAGTTCAACTGGGGTTTGTGTCAGTCTATAGGGGTCCTGGTGGCCTGGATGGTGGGAGGAAGTTTCAGGGACTGGGAAGAAGGATGGAAGGTGTTGTTGCTTAATCACTAAGTCATGTCCAGCTTTTTTTACAACCCCATGGATTGTAGCCTGCCAGGCTCCTCTGTCCATGGGATTTCCCCGGCAGGAATACTGGAGTGGTTTGCCATTTCCTTCTCCAGGGATCTTCCCAACAGGGATCGAACCTGTGTCTCTGGCATTGGCAAGCAGATTCTTTACTGCTGAGCCACCTGGGAAACCCAATTCTTCCCTAGAGGTGTTAGCTCCTGTCTCTCTCCCAGAATTTATTTTTCCTGTTGGGTGGGGTGGGAAGACTGGGGAGATATTAGAGAGAGGAACTTAGAACTGGGCTTTCTAACAACTGATCTCTCTTTCTATCTAAAAACTGGTTTAGATATTTGTTTCTTGGACAAAACCAGATCCTTTCCAGAAGGTGAGTGACTGGGCCTCCTGTTCATCATTCTAGAATGGGCAAGGATACTGGGTTTAAAAAGAGGATAGCAAATGACCTGGAATTATAGAGTCATCAGTGCTGAGAATGTAACAGGATGCACTCAAGTTTGAGCCACGGTGAGGGCAGGAGGAAAATCTGCCTGTTGGAGAAGTAGGTTGGATTGCATGCTGGCCTAGGGTTTCCAGGTTCCGCCAACTCTGACCTGCTCTGTGTAGGTCAGTGGGCTGGATCCTGGGTTCACAGTCCTTACTGAAGGCCTATTGGCTTACAGAGCACAGTTGAATTGCCTGGCCCGTTCTCACACAGCACCATGAGCACTGGACTAGGAGTCAGACAGTCTCAGGGTCTTGTCCTGGCTCTCCCGCTCACTAGGCCTACAGCCCCCAGACTCATGGTTGTACTAACCTTAAAATGAACTAGGACTAGACCAGGAGACCTGTATGATTCTGTGTGTGGCTTCCTCTGGCCTTTCAGTCTTTCCCTGAATCCCATAAGGGTTGTACTGCCTAAGATCCCTTGTGAAGGAGTGGAGCGAGGTCTAGGTGGAGTAGAACACTCAAGAGAAATTACCGAAAGTTGTAGAAGCTGCACGTTCAGTTCTGGCAAGGTCTTACTAGCTCAAGTGAGATTCTCCATCACAGAAGAGTCCAGTTCCTGCCGTCACCCACATTTTCTGAGTGGCTAAGGGCATGGTGCTTCTCTCTGGACTTCCCTTTCTCCTTCAATCATCTTAGGCATATGCCTATGGCTGCCTATCTCTGAGTGTAGGAAGGGGTCTGTAAATATAGTACTTTGTCATTTATACACCATGATGAGGACGCAGGCTCCCCAGCATAGGCAGTGAGGGCTCAGAGTCTAGAACTGAGAACCCCCACCAGTGGGACAAGAATGTCCATGGGGTGGGCTGGGGTGGAGGTGACCTGAGGACTCACTGAGATTATTCTTCCTCTCTTTGCAGAGAAAGATGGCGGTTCATCTTGGTTGGGTAAGGATGGGGAGGCCAGCTATGTTCAGGGTAGCTGCACTCCTCACCTTTGAGCCCTCTGGCCCCAAGGAATGCAGCTCAAGTGGGACAGCTGAGTGTGTGTGTGTGCGTGTGTGTGAAGCAAGAATGTTGGGAGGAGAAGGGTAGTGCGTGTTCAGTCGCTTTAGTCATGTCCGACTCTGTGTGACTGTAGCCTGCCAGTCTCTTCTGTCCATGGGATTCTCTAGGCAAGAATACTGACGTGGGTTGCCATGCCCTGGAGAAGGGAAGGGCAGTGCCAAAAGTAGGTTTCCACTTTAGAGGTTGCATCTGTCTCCTCTGAACACTGATTCTCACTGGTACACAGATGTCACCTGAGGGAAATGTTGAAAGTAGTGATAACTGAGTTCCACCTCTGGAAATTCTGATTTAGCTGATCTGGGGGTGGGGCCTGGTCTGGGCACTGGGAGTTTTAATTACTCTGCAGGGGATTCTTATGCACAGTCAAGACTGAGAACCACTGTTCTAACTTCCTCTAAATCCTCATTACTCCTATGGTGGTCCAAAGCTTGCACTTTGAATGGCAAGAACTACATAAGCTTTGATTTCCTGGTGGTGGAGAAGAACCGGGGGTTGGTACTAGACTGAAGGTGAGCTGGGAGGTGGAAGTGGGGTCAGCAGAAGGCAGTGATGGTGGGTGTCTATCTGCTTCATGTTAACAGAAAAAGACTAGAAGAAGGGAAGTTACAGAGAGGTGGTCTCCAGAAGAAAGATAGATCAAGAATGGGGTCTGGGGGGCCTTGGTAATGGAGCTTTCTAGGCTCGAGGGATTGGGTTCTTAATTTCTGCCTCTACAGGGAAGTCCTTGAATTTGGAGAATTTCCGAAGCATAAAAGAGAGGGTTCAGGACATGGTGCGAGTCCTCCAGGATCTCACTCCGGAGGAGCAAAAAGAGGCGCTAAACTGCTTCACTAAGTGCCTCAGCAGTGAAGAAGAGCTGCAGGATCTAGAGCAAAGAGTAAGAGGCCCAAGGAAGAAGAGGGCAGAGAGAGGGAGGGACGAGTGGGGAGACATCTACTCTGATGGGACTGGGCTCCTCTCTCCCATCTCCTGGTCCTAGGTGTCTGAGGTCCAGTGCTCCGGGGAGCTACAGATGAACAGCCCAGCGAATTCTCTCATAAGCAGTCTTTTCAACGCTGCTGGGGTCTTGATAGAGGCACGCGCAGAAACCATTTGGGATGTCCTGGATGCCCTGATGGGTGAGGAGGGGCTTGGATATAAGCTGGCGTGGAGGACATGCTGAGCAGAGGGACCTGTGGGGTCAACTCTTGGGAGGAAGTGGGTATCACTGCCTTTTACATTTTTGGGGGCACAGACTTCACACTTCACAAACCAGCCATCTTCCGCAGGCCAGGGATGGAGGGACTGCTTCCTCTTTCCCCATGGTGCAGTCTCCGACCTCCTGCAGGCTAAAAGGAAAGCAGAAACCCAGTGGGAATTACCCCCGTCTAGCCACGCTGGGGTTCTCTGGAACCTCCTGTGATGCTTGTCCTGGGTCTGATCAGACAGCGAAGCCCTGTCCCACTGTGTGCCCTGCCTCTCTGCTGACCACCCCCTCTCTTGTCTCCAGAGCTGTCTGAGTACCGGCAGTTTGTTGCTGAGGTCCTAGATAAGGGGGAACTGCGCCCTGTGAAGGATGAGGTAAGACAGCTGAGCGCCCAGGTCCTAGTGGAAGTGACTGCGCATGCTCTCAAGGGACCCAGAAACCTCAATGACCAGTCCCCTCCTACTTCATAGTCCACTGCCAGCTCACGTCTATGCAGCTGGTTTGTGGCAATTCCCTGGACATGTAGTTTTCAGGACAATTCAGGATGGGGTCTTTAGGCTCTGTTGTTTGCCTGTGGGCAAGAGAGGGGGTGGGAAGCTACTAGATCCAGGAGGGCAATTGGCCCCATGTTGATGCATCAGCAGTGTCTCTTACCATTTGGGAGTATGAGGCTCCCCAGGCTCTGTAGGAAAGTATGCCATGGTGGATTACAGCCTCTGCTATGGACTCAGGACTAAGGGGTATGGCCACATAGTTGCCATTTTTGGTATATTTCCTTGTTCTCAGCTTTTATAGTCTGGTGGGTTTCCTTTCAGGTGGAGTCCATCCTGGAGGAGAACGGGTGTGAGGGGCCCCTAGATGTGAGCTGTGATCCTGAGGCATGGACTCTCTGTGCCCTGTATGTTGTTGTCTCCATCCTGTTGCAGCTTAGTGAGAAGCCCACCTCTGTGTCTTCCTGAGCATTCTCCCCACCAGCCTCTGAGTGCTCTCCTCCCCAGTCCGTCCTCATCATCGCTAATCTCAATCACCAGAATGATGTCTTTAAAACGAGCTGCTATTCTTTGATACATCCCATTCACTACGATACTGTCCAAAAATCAGCTAGATTGTAGGCATGAACTTCTGATTAAAAGTGGGAGACTAATCATATTAATTACCTCTCTCTCTCTTCAAATTTCACTAAATGACAATAAAGTGATGGAAATGATAGAAACCCACAAGGAATAAAGAGAATTAGGCAGCTGATAAGGGATTTCAACACATCTTTGGAAGCGATTAAAGGAGTGGTAAGCTAGGAGCCTTGCGACTGAGGAGTGTGGAGGAGTACAGGAGGAGCCTGCTGGTTTTCATCATAAGCCTTTTAGTTCTAGTTAATATTTTTCAAGACAATAATTAAAAGAAATATGTGCTTGTAAAGCATTTCAGATATTGCTCAAAGTCAAAGGTAAATGTACCCTGTGATCTCCCTTCTCTCTTTAATATAACCACTATGCACATTTTAGGGTATGTGAACATTTTTTTCTGTTGGGCAGTTTTAAAAATGGTAACTTAAACAAACTAGGATGAGATGGCATACATCTGGTTTGAATCTATCTTTTGAACTATTTATTTTTACATTTACATTTGTAAAAATATTATATGCAACAGGAATTCTTATAAGTGCTATTGGAGTGTAGCTTGGTCCACTAATTTGGAAAACTTTAACAATATCTACTAAAGCTAAACATATGCCTATGACTCAGCAGCTCCACTTCCTTGGCATATACCCAAGAGAAATGAGTGCCCGTGTTCACCAAAATACTTGCATGTATAAAAACATCAAAATAAGGGCACTAAGCTGCAAACTATTCAAATGCCCAGTGCCATTAGGATGGATACATATATTGGGCTATACTCATGCAATAGAAGAGAACAAATTACTGCTACATGTAACAACATGGATGGCTCTCACAAACAGAATGCTGAGCAAATGAAGTCAGCACAAAAATGCACATTTGTGTTTGGGTCCTCTGAGAAGTAGGTGCCAAAATGGAAGCAGATATGCAAGAGACTTATTAGGGGAAAAGCTCATGAAGAATAAAGGGGGAGGGAACGGGAATAGATACGGCAAAACTTCAGATCACATGATCTAAAACCTGTGAAAGGAGAGGAGGAGGGAGAGACTGAGTAGGAAGAGTCTCAGATGACAGCACAGTCTGAGGGTCTCTGCCAAGCCAACCAGAGCAAAAGCAGTCTGCCAGAGGGCTCCCCATCAGGCAGGAGGGCCAGGCGCTGGGACCCCATGCTCAGCTTTCGGCAGAAAGCTGCTCAGGAGAGGCTCAGGAGGCAGATCTATAGTAGGGTGGGTTAGAGGTCCTTCATCAAGCTGCTTCCTACAACAGGTTCTCCTAAAGAAAATCCGGGTGGTGCCCTCTGTGAGACTGTATGATTCCATTTATATGATGCTCAAGAACAGACAAAACAATGGTGGTAGAAGTCAAAATAGTGATTATCTTAGTGGGGACGTTATTGCCTGGGAAGGGGCATGAGGGAATCTTCTGGAGTGCTGGAAATATATCCAGATTCACTGAGCCAACATTTAAGATCAGGATATGTTAATGGAAGTGTATTACACATCAATAAGAAAGGCTTGAAAAAGTACATATTATATAGCTCCATGTAAATGCGGTGAAAACAACCCAAACTACACGGTGGTGGAAGAAGTCACCACAGTGGTGGCCTTGGGGGGTGCAGTATGTCTGGGAAGGGGCAGTACTGACAAGCTCTTCTGGAGCACTGGACATATTTTATATCTTGATCTGGATAGTGGCTACATGGATGTGTAACCACGTTTACATGTGTAAACATTTATTAAGCTAAACACAAGATCTGCACACTTTACTGTGAATTATTATCTCAATAAAAACTTAAAAAATATAATGAAAACACACGAGAACAGATTTGAGCAGTTCAGAGGAATATAAACAAATGAAGTAAAAGTTTGCTCTCAAACCCCTTAACCCTATCACCTGGTCTCACTTCCTTGTGATAGCCATGTTAATAATTTTAGTGTTTATTACAACTAAAAATGACATTCTTGTATTTATTCTTGATTTATTAATTTTGAAAGAAAGTGAAAGTGTTAGTTGCTCAGTTGTGTCTGACTCTTTAAGACCCCATGGACTATATGTAGTCTGCCAGGCTCCTCTGTCCATGGAATTCTCCAGGCAAGAAAACTGGAGTGAGTTGCCATTCCCTTCTCCAAGAGATCTTCCTGACCCAGGGATCCAACCCACGTCTCCTGCATTACAGGCAGATTGTTTATCATCTGAGCCATGGGTAGTATCTATTGATTACCCAGGATTAAGGATGAATGTTGTGAAAAAACAGACACTGAACAAGAAGTTCAAAGTAGGAAAGTGTTATAAAAAATACAGGGTACTATGAGAGTGTTTAATAAAAGGTAACAGGGTGGTCCCATCTTACCTCTGACAGTCTTTTTCCCTTTTCCTTAAATGCTGATTCTAGCCATGCCAAACTATTGGTCTTCAATTTGAATATGACATGCACTTTTACAATGCTGTGATTTTTTTAATACAGGTTGCATTCTTCCTCTGCCTGGATTACCTTCCCCTACCATATCCACTTCTTAAGCTAAGGCTTAAATATCTCTTTTTCAGTATTTATCCCAGTTTCCCAAAGATTTTGGTTACTTCTTCCTCTGATTGACCCAGAGCATGTTGAATACATTTCTACTAAGGCCTCATTATACCATACTGAAATTATTAACACATATGTCTGTTCCACTGATGTGAAAGCTTCTGGAGAACAGGCTTTACTTTAAATTTTACTTTTCTTTACTGAAAAAGTGAAAAGTGAAAGTCACTCAGTCGTGTCCGACTCTTTGCGACCTCATGGACTATACAGTCCATGGAGTTCTCCAGGCCAGAATACTGGAGTTGGTAGCTCTTTCCTTCTCCAGGGGATCTTCCCAACCCAGGGATTGAACCCAGGTCTTTAACAGCTAAGCCACCAAGGAAACCCAAGAATATTGGAGTGGGTAGCCTATCCCTTCTCCAGGGGATCTTCCCAACCCAGGAATCAACCCGGGTTTCCTGCATCGCAGGTGGGTTCTTTACCAGCTGAGCCACTTTACTAGGGCCCTTTTCAAAAGTGCCTTTGAGTTGGGGGAAGTTTGGGAGACACATTCAGAATTTCATGAGGCTGTCTCAACCAGTTGTCATTAAGATTTTTTTTTCCGTCCTCTTAGAGTGCAAGCAAGGGACTACTTGCCTAAGGGAGATTAAACTAACCCAGAAATCTGAGGTCCATATTTGATCTGCTGATTTCTCTCCTTTTCATCTCACATTTCTGATTCCAGAATGAAACTCAATACATTAATTGCTAAGTCTGTAAGGAATTTCCTGCTCCAGAAGCTGAAACTGGGGAAGGGGATGGTTTTGAAATGCGGACAGTTAGAACAGTCATTATTTGAGCTTGGAGGGATGTGAGAGATTCCACTAACTCTTACTCATTCTTCTGAACTCTTAGCTCAAGCAGTATCCACTTCTGACAGTTTCAACATCTCTCCAATCTGAGCTAGAGACCTTGTTGGGAAGGAAACCATTTTGGAAAAATGCAAGTTTAGCCACCTTAGGATAGATAGAATTGGATGTCAACATGTCTTGGAGAAGAGGGAAAACTACCTTGCAGGTAACAAATTGAGGAATTTATTGATTTTGCTCCTAAGATGGAGGAGAGGAACATTGAAAGGAGAGAATGGAGCTAAGGAGAAGCACAAGAAAGGCAGAAAGAGACTGAGACTAGATGAAATAATAAAAACTTCTCGATGTGGAATAGGTGAAAAACACTCAAGAATGGTGATGCCAATCTTGTTTCTGGTAGTGGCAAGCTAGGTTATTTATTATCCTGGTAAATATATGGTTACATCTAAATGAGCAGTAATTATATACAGAAATAATAAAACCATTAATAGCATCTTTTAATGTTAAATACAGGATAATAGTAATAAAATAATATAGTAAATTTAAACTGTTCTAAAGGGTTTTATCTTATTTGGGAAAAGAGAAAAGATATTGTTTACTTTTAGACTTTGATGATATTGTATGTATTCTATAATTTTTAAGGTAACCATCAAAAGACTAGGGAACAGATGAGTGGAGGGAAAAAAGCAGAGTGATAAAAAGATTATCAACAAAAAGAATACATGAAACAAGAGAAAATGAAACCTTAAACAGGTGAAACAAAAAACCCAAAAGAAAATGGTGGAATGAAATCCAAATGTATTAGAAATTACATGTATACAGGGCTAAATGATGCAGCGACAATGTAATATTGTCAGAATGGATAAATTTATCTACTTACAGTTTGTAAGACATCTAAATAACATACAGATATATAATATTGAAAATAAAGTGGTGGGAAAACATTAGCTTTGTAAATACTAGCCAAGAAGAAACTGGTATAGTTACATTAATATTAGGCAAAATAAACTTGAGGCATTAAGCATTATTAGTGTCAAAGAAGGCCACTTCACAATGATAAAAATTTCAATTTACCAAGAAGATACAACAATTTTGAATTGCTATGTACATAGTATAATCTCAAAATATAGAAAACAAACATTGACAGACAACAAAATAGTCAAGTACAAAACTACTGTGAAGATTTTAACACTCCTCTTAGTAATTTATAGAATAAGCAGCTAAAATGTCAGTAATACAGATGATTTGAACAACATAATTAACAAACTTGATCTGATGGACATATTTAGGAAGCTATACCCAACAATAACTGAAGAATAAAACTTTTAGCAATAAAAGTATACATATCAAACTTGTAAGGTGACTTCCCTGGTGGCCCAGGGGTTGAGAGTCCCCCCACAAGTACAAGGGACATCAACTGGATCCCCAGTCCAGGAACTAAGATCCTACATGCTCTGGGGCAACTAAGCCTGTGCGCCACAACTATTAAGCTGGCGCTCTAGAGCCCTCAAACCGCAACCACTGAGCTTGCAGGCCACAACTGTTGCAGTCCATGTGCCCGACAGCCTGTGCCCTGCAACAAGAGAAGTCACGACAATGAGAAGCCCAAGCACCACAACTAGAGAA
Source organism: Bison bison bison (assembly GCF_000754665.1). Classification (NCBI taxonomy): domain Eukaryota; kingdom Metazoa; phylum Chordata; class Mammalia; order Artiodactyla; family Bovidae; genus Bison; species Bison bison. Next base: position 3,022,264 of record NW_011494752.1, read on the forward strand.
AGCCCAAGTGCAGCAGTAAAGACCCAGGGCAGCTAAAAAAACCCCCAAACTTGTAAGATTAGCTAAAGGTGATATTTTAGAGGACAGAATATGTATGTATAACCTTAATTGTTTGTGTGAAAGAATAAAAGCTTAAAAGAAAAAAAGAGTTAAGTATCTATGTCAAGGAGCTAAAAAAAATATATTAGCAAAATAAATCCAAATAAATGGAAGGAAAGAAAATAAAGGGCACACCAAATATAAAGTAGTAAATAAATAATAAAGAGGTTCAATAAAGACAGATATTGGATCTTTGAAATCAGTAATAAAATAGACAAACCTCTGAGAAGAGTGATAGAAAGAAAAAGGGAGAAAGAGCACCTATAATCAATTTCAAAAATGAAAAGGAGACAGTACTATAGATGCTATGTGTGTGTCAGTTGCTCAATCATGTCTGACTCTTTGCGACCCCATCCCTGTCCAACAGGCTCCTCTGCCCATGGAATTCTCCAGGCAAGAATACTGAAGTGAGTTGCCGTTCCCTTCTCCAGGGGATCTTCCCAACCCAGGGATTGAACCTGGGTCTCCTGCATTGCAGCAGATTCTTTACCATCTGAGCCACCAGGGAAGCCCACTATAGATGCTACAGGCATTAAACAGATAAAAGGATATTAGAACAACATTGTGCCAATAAATTTAAGATTTTAGATTAAATAAGAACTATCCTAGAAAGGTATAACTGCTAAAACTAACCCAAGAAGAAATAGAAAATATGAAAAATCCTATAACTACAAAGGACATTATGTCAACAGTAAAGTATCTTCTCACAAAAAATTCTAAGTCCAGATGGTTTCTCCAGTAAATTCAATGAAGTATTCAAGAATAAAGAATTCCAACATTATACACACTCTTCCAGATAATTAAAAGAGAGGCAACACTTTCCAAATTGTTTACAATGCTAGCAAAATCTAACAACAACAAGAGAAAGAAAAATGCAGGCCAGTCTCACACATAAACTTAGATGCAAAAATAGAAAATGAATAGCAAACCAAATCAAGAAATAAAAAAAATAAGACTACATTAAGACTGAGTTAGGTTTGTCTAGGACTTCAAGTTTAGCTTAACAGTAAGAAATCAATTTATGTAATTCATCACATTAAAAGTTTAGGAATAAAGATGACATGACCACCTCAATAGATACAGAAAAAGCACTTGATAAAATTCAATTTTCATTCTTGATAAAAATGCCTAAAATGCACCTGGAGATTATCATACAAAGTGAAGTCAGACAAAGACAAATATCATATACTACCACTTACATGTGGATTCTAAAAAAATGATACAAATGAAATAATTTACAATACACTCACACACATAGGAAATAAATTTATAGTTACCAAAGGAGGAAAGAGTGGGGGAGGATAAATCAGGAGTTTGGGATTAGGAGTAGCTACATACTACTGTATATAAAACAAATAAACAACAAGGACCTACTGTATAGCACAGGGAACTATAGTCAGTGTTTTGTAATAGCCTATAGTGGGAAAGAACCTGTAAAGAGTAGATATGTATTTCTGGAATGTATATAACTGAACCACTTTCCTGTATATCTGAAACTAATACAATACTGCATACCAACTAGACTTCAATACAGGGCTGTTTGCTTTACCACCATTTACTATCCCTCATAGTGGACTCTGAAATATGACACAAGTGAACTATCTACGAAACATTCATGGACACAGAGGACGGGCTGGTGGCTGCCAAGGCGGAGGAAGGGATAGGAGAGGGATGGGTTGGGAGTTTGGGATTAGCAGATGCAAACTGTTATATAGAGAATGGATGAGCGGTCCTACTATATAGCATAGGGAACTATATTCAATATCAATATATTCAATATATTGATTTCAATATATTCAATTCAATATATTCAATATCCTGTGATAAACCATAATAGGAAAGCGTATGAAAAATGATGTACATATGTGTGTATAATATATATATATATATATATATATATCACTGAATCACTTTGCTGTATACCAGAAACTAATACAACACTAAGTCAACTATACTTGAATAAAATTTTTTAAAAGTTGTTTTGGAGGAAAAAAGTGCATTAAAAATTCCTACTAGAAAAACAAGAATAAAAGAGATGTCTTTAATCTGATACACATATTATAAAACACCTACAGTAAATATCTTATTTAATGGAGTGAAATGTTGTAAGTTTTCTCTCTCAATCAGAAGCAAGACAAGGATGCCTACTGCCACTGCCTTTATCGATTTGACACTACATAGATGGTCTAGCAAGTATAGGAAGCCAAAAGAGAAACAAAATATGTAAGGTTACTGTTTTAAAAAGAAAATTGTATTACTTGCAGATGATCTAATTTGTATATAGTAAGTCCAAAAGAGTCTGTGGCTGCTGCTGCTGCTAAGTCGCTTCAGTCGTGTCCAACTCTGTGCGACCCCATAGACTGCAGCCTACCAGTCTCCTCCATCCATGGGATTTTCCGGGCAACAGTACTGGAGTGGGGTGCCTTTGCCTTCTCCCCAAAAAGAATCTAGAGATTATTAAAAGGAGTAAGATAATTTAGTAATTTGCTAAAACATATATAAACCAATTGTATTTTTATATATATCAGCAACAAAAGACATGAAATTTAAAAATACCAATTATAGTAGCACCAAAAATGTGAAATACCTAGGAATATATCTAACAAAAAGCCTGAAAGACACATTAAGTTATAAACTCTTATTGAGAGACCTAGGAGACTTAAAGATGGAATACTATGTTGAAGAGTTAGAAGCCACTATATTGCAAAAATGTGAAATCTTCCCAAATAATTTATGGATTCAATGCGATCTCAACAAAAATCCCAACATTTCTGTGCATATAACTTAATAAGTTATCCACTTCCACTTATATGGAAGTGCAAAGAGGCACAAATAGCCATGATACTCTTGAAGAACAAGATGGAAAAACTTGCTCTACCAGATAAAAATTGTAATATTTTGGTGTAGCATTAGAGCTGCTGCTGCTGCTGCTAAGTCGCTTCAGTCATGTCCAACTCTGTGCAACCCCATAGACAGCAGCCCAACAGGCTCCCCCGTCCCTGGGATTCTCCAGGCAAGAACACTGGAGTGGGTTGCCATTTCCTTCTCCAATGCATGAAAGTGAAAAGTGAAAGTGAAGTTGCTCAGTCATGTCCAACTCTTTGAGACCCCATGGACTGCAGCCTACCAGGCTCCTCCGTCCATGGGATTTTCCAGGCAAGAGTACTGGAGTGGGGTGCCATCGCCTTCTCCAAGCATTAGAGCAGGGAGAGACAAATAGAAAAATAGAAGAGACATCTCAGACATTCTCATGCATAAACGGACACGTGCTATATGAGAGAGGTATCATTGCAGAGCACTGGGGAACGGCTAGATTTTTCAGTAAGTGGTGTCAGTACAATTGAGTAACCACATAGATAAAAAATTATAAATGATGCCTAGCACACATCATATATAAAATTAATTCCAGTTAGAATTTAGATCTAAATGTGAATTTAGATAAATAGATCTAAATAGAGTTTAGATCTAAGGCAAGTCTATATTAATATTAAAAACACTTGTTCAAGGGCATTCCCTGGCAGTCCAATGGTTAGGACTCTGCACTTTGACTGCCAGTGGCGCAGATTCAATCCCTGGTCAAGGAATTAAGATCCCACAAGTTGAGCTGTGCAGCACAGCCAAAAATACATAAATAAATAAATAAAAACCCCAAACAAAACAAAAACATTTGTTTATCAAAAGATATCATAAAGAGGTGAAAAGACAAACTATAGCATGGAGAAGATATTTAAAACATGTAACTTACAAAATAATAAGATCCAGTATAAGGAGCTTGTACCAATCAATAAAAAAGACGACTCAATACAAAGAGAGTCAAAAGTGTTCTAAAGAATATTTGGAAAAAGAATCCTAATGGCTAACAAACATGAAATGATGATTAACCTGATTAGTAATCAGAAAACTTAAAACCTCCAGGAGATACTATTACTCAATTACCAGTCTGGAAAAGGATTAAAGGTCTCACAATACCAAATGTTGGTAAGTACCTGAAACAATGAGAACTTCCATATACTACCATTGGGAAGATAAATTAGTACAAACTCTTTGAATAGCAGTTCATCATTACAAATGGAACACTGACGTACCCTATAATCCCAAAATTTGACTGCTAGGTATAAACTCTAGAAAAACTTGTGAACATATGCATCACATGGTATATAAAGAATTTTACTTAGTAGGATGTTGTAACAGTCAAAACAGAAACAACTTTAGTGTTCCCCAACAATAGAATGGATAAAAACACTGTGGTATATTTATATAATGGCAGAGTACATCATGAGAAACGCTGGGTTGGAAGAAGCACAAGCTGGAATCAAGATTGTCGGGAGAAATATCAATAACCTTAGATATGCAGATGACACCACCCTTATGGCAGAAAGTGAAGAGGAGCTAAAAAGTCTCTTGATGAAAGTGAAAGTGAAGAGTGAAAAAGTTGGCTTAAAGCTCAACATTCAGAAAATGAAGATCATGGCA
>NW_011494752.1:3026935-3051328 GCF_000754665.1 Bison bison bison
ATGGCATCCGGTCCCATCACTTCATGGGAAATAGATGGGGAAACAGTGTCAGACTTTATTTTTCTGGGCTCCAAAATCACTGCAGATGGTGATTGCAGCCATGAAATTAAAAGACACTTACTCCTTGGAAGGAAAGTTATGACCAACCTAGATAGTATATTGAAAAGCAGAGACATTACTTTGTCAACAAAGGTCCATCTAGTCAAGGCTATGGTTTTTCCAGTGGTCATGTATGGATGTGAGAGTTGGACTGTGAAGAAAGCTGAGCGCCAAAGAATCGATGCTTTTGAACTGTGGTATTGGAGAAGACTCTTAAGAGTCCCATGGACTGCAAGGAGATCCAACCAGTCCATTCTAAAGGAGATCGGTCCTGGGTATTCATTGGAAGGACTGATGCTGAAGCTGAAACTCCAATACTTTGGCCACCTCATGTGAAGAGTTGACTCATTGGAAAAGACTCTGATGCTGGGAGGGATTGGGGGCAGGAGGAGAAGGGGACAACAGAGGATGAGATGGCTGGATGGCATCACGGGACTCGATGGACATGAGTTTGAGTGAACTCCGGGAGTTGGTGATGGACAGGGAGGCCTGGTGTGCTGTGATTCATGGGGTCGCAAAGAGTTGGACACGACTGAGTGACTGAACTGAACTGATGCTATACAGCAATGAGTATAAATGAACTAACTCTATGTGTGAGTAGTCTTTAGAAAGAATCAAGGCATAAAAGTATATCCATTATGATTCCATTATATTCAAAAACAGAGAAACTTTATGGTTTAGGGATCCAACTTTGGTGGTAAAACTCTAAGAAAAGGCAGGAAATAATTACTATCATTCCTCCTCTATGGAGGAGGAATGATAAGATCAGGGACAGGCACATGGGAAAGGGGTGGGTTTTGAGGATGGTAGAAATATTTTATTTATTCGCTGGGTGGTGGGTATTTCAAATGTTTATTTGATAAGTATGTTAAACAGTAAATTAGTGTTTAATGCACTTTTCTGTATGCATGTTATATTTCACAATAACAGTGGTGAAAAAAAAAGAATGGTGATGCTTATCATTTCATTTTAAGCTTTTTGTGTGTTGAGGCAGTATAATCCTTCCTCTGCCTGTCTTCTGAAATCTTCCCTCAAATCTACCACCTAAACATCCAAAGGACAGAGCTACTAAGTCACAACGGCCTTAATTGCAGTGCTTTATTTGTCTCAGACACTAGTCTGGGCCCTTCCTGGTGACAGAGACTGAAACTACTGAACACTGGACCTATAGTAAATAAAAGCTTATTGATAGAATGTATGCAAATTACCAGTCAACACTAAAGGAAATCAACCCTGAATATTCATTGGAAGGACTGATGCTGAAGCTGAAGCTTCAATACTTTGGCCACCTGATGCAAAAAGCTGACTCACTGGAAAAGACCCTGATGCTGGGAAAGATTGAAGGCAGGAGAAGGGGACGACAGAGGATGAGCTGGTTGGATGGCATCACCGACTCTATGGACATGAGTTTGAGCGAACTCTGGGAGGGAGATGGTGAAGGATAGGGAAGCCTGGCATGCTGCAGTCCATAGTGTCACAAAGAATCGGACACAACTGAGTGACTGAACAACAATAATGCAAATTATGGTGAAAGCTCTAGATTCCTAGCTGTGTAGAATTACTTCATTGTTTATCACAGGCCCACAAAGGAGGAGTGACTGAGCAACAACCACCACCACAAAGCTAATACAAAGCCTTAAAACTGTTGGTGTTTTATGGTCTACATAGCTCTTTCATATAAATGATAAGATTACATAAAGTTATATTTTAAGAGGGGTTGAGCCTGGTATTAATTAGTTTCCCTACATTAGGGATGAGAAAATGGTCTTTGCCAAGATAGAAAATGATCGAGTCAGGACTAGAATCAGAAAGCCAGGGTCTTTCAAATTGTAGACTGCAGACATCTTTCTCACTTGCTTTCTGTCACTCAAGGGAGACATAGTTTGCAAGATGCTTTGGACATTGGACATTAGACTTCATCAGCTGGGCCATAAGAAAGAAGAGGGAGGCAGACACACACACCTCCATCCTCAGTTTAGTCTTTCCTCTGTATTTAAAAGTTTGTTGACTTTCTTCTGCTTGAGTCACATTCCAGATAACTTCCACAGAAATGAGGTAGGGTCCAGGAGCCTAAATTAGAGCTCTCCAGCCCAAGTTTTGTGCTTAAAGCCACTTTCTTTTCTTTTTGCTTCCCAATTTCCTTACCACCTTTGTTTTCCAAATACCTTCACTGTGGTCTATTTGTTTACAGATTCTGATACTAGGTATCAATGTGTTACCCTGGGATGACCCAAAGTGATAGTACTGTATCTGTTTATCCAAACTTCAACTCACATATCTAGCAGTCTTCAAAATAAGCACTGCCACTCAGCAACCATACTTTGGCACCAATCATGTTTCTGCAACCTTAGGGTCCTTCAGACCTACATAATTCATTACTGTGCAAGAGCTGCGGCAGTTATATTACTTTGTGATAGTTACAATCTCTGGCCCAGTGAGAAATACAAAAATTCTTTCCTTGGCTACTTAATTTTCAATTCTGAGGAATGGGTTATTGGTGAAATAATAAGCCTGCTGTGATAGAAAATAACTTCTACTCTAGGCCACTGACATCTGCACAAACCTGGTAGTGATATGTTTTCCCCCATTATTGTAACTTAAAAATTAATGTTTCTTGAGATCAGGTTTTGCTTTTGACTATTAAACTATTTCTACTCATAGAGGTAATCATACTAATCTGTCAGTTTATCTATGTTCTTCCTTTCAAGGGAATGAAGAAGCTTCTGAAACTGAAGGAGGAAATCAAGAAGTGCCTGAGAAACATTTATCAGACGCATGAACTATGGGGTAAGGGAAGCCTGCTAACGGTGAACAAAGTTAAGAAGCAAATACAGCAGCAACCTAAAGAGTACAGGGGCCCTGGAGGATGTAAAGCAAAATATAAAAGAGAAAATTGCTTTCTGGCTTAGAAAAAAAAAGAAATTCTCAAACTCAAGAGCAGTGCCTACACACTGCAGGATTTTCTAAGGAGAGGAAGGAAAAGCCAAACTGAGCTGACATCGAAAAGCAGCAGGTTGTTCCCTTGACAGGCCCCTGCGGCACGTGCAGTGTCTCCACTGGCCACATCCTGCGGTGCACGGTGGCCAGCAGCTTCACCAACCCTTCTTCCTTGTGTGGTTTTGTAGCAGAATCTTTAGGGTTCTCCACATCTTACTATCCAAGTTCTTGTTATTCTAATCCCGTTATGGTTAACAGTTCTTTATATTAAAATTTCCCTGTTCAAATTGCTTCATGTTTTCTGTCTCCTGATTGGACCTGACTGACACACATACCTACAATGTTAACACTAACAAAAAATAACCCTAATACTAAAACACAGATAATGGTATCATAAGGAAAACTGCAGACTAATATGTCTCATTAAATAAATGCAAAAATCCTCAACAGAATATTAGCAAATCAAATCCAACAATGTATAAAATAACTGTACATTATGACTGAAAATTGATGCTTTTGAACTGTGGTGTTGGAGAAGACTCTTGAGAGTCCTTGGACTGCAGGAGATCAAACCAGTCCATCCTAAAGGAAATCAGTCCTGAATATTCATTGAAAGGACTGATGCTGAAGCTGAAAGTCCAATACTTTGGCCACCTGATGCAAAGAACTGACTCACTGGAAAACATCCTGATGCTGGGAAAGATTGAAGGCAGGAGGAGAAGGGGACGACAGAGGATGAGACGGTTGGATGGCATCACTGACTCAACGGACATGAGTTTGAGTGAACTCCGGGAGTTGGGTGATGGGCAGGGAGGCCTGGTGTGCTGCAGTCCATGGGTTTGAAAAAAGTCAGACACGACTGAACGTTGAACTGAAGCGATGACTAAAAACGATTTATTCTGAATACAGAAGAATAGTTCCAACATTTGAAAATCAATTTATCTATCAACATCAACAGACTAAAGATGGAAATATCATATATCAATCAAACAGAGGACTAGAGAACTTCCTCAACTTAACAAAGAACATCTATTAAAAAAAAAAAACTATACCTAACATCACATGTAATAGTGAGAAACTGGATGCTTTCTCTCAAAGATTAGAAACAAGACAAGGATGTGCCCACTCACTGTTACTATTCAATGTCATACTGGAAGTGCTAGCTAATGCAGTAAGATTAGATAAGGAAGTAATAGATATACAGATTGGAAGGAAGAAATAAAACTGTTTTGTTTGCAGATGACACGGTTGTCTAAGTAGAATATCTCAAAGAAACTACAAAAAACCTCCTGGAATTAATAGCAATTAGAGAAAGATCATAGGATGTAAGGTTAATATACAAAAGTTAATTGTCTTCCTAAATACCAGCAATAAACACTTGGAATTTGAAATTAAAAATACAAGACCATAGACTTCCCTGGTGGTCCAGTGGTTATGAATCCACCTGCCCAGGCAGGGGACATGGGTTCAATCCCTGGTCCAAGAAGATCCCACAAGCCACAGAGCAACTATGCCAGTGTGCCACAACTGCTGAAGCCTGAGTGCCTGGAGCCTATGCTTTGCAACAAGAGAAGCCACTGCAGTGAGAAGCCCAAGCATCACAACTGGTGAGTAGCCCCCACTTGCTGCAACTAGAGAAAACCTGTGTGAAGCAATGAAGATCCAGCGGAGCCAAATAATGAATAAAAATTTTTAAAAAGTTTATATAAAAAGGCAAAAGACGATAACTAACCACCATACTGAGGAAGAACTAAGTCAGGGGACTGATACCAACCAAATGTAAGCCTTACTATACAGTAATCAAGGTAGATCAGTCCTGGGTGTTCTTTGGAAGAAATGATGCTGAAGCTGAAACTCCAGTACTTTGGCCACCTCATGTGAAGAGTTGACTCATCGGAAAAGACTCTGTTGCTGGGAGGGATTGGGGGCAGGAGGAGAAGGGGACAACAGAGGATGAGATGGCTGGATGGCATCACCGACTTGATGGACATGAGTTTGAGTGAACTCCGAGAGTTGGTGATGGACAGTGAGGCCTGGTGTGCTGCAATTCATGGGGTCGCAAAGAGTCGGACACAACTGAGCGACTGAACTGAACTGAACCATACTGAGGAAAGATTACATGAATAAATAGGGAACCCAGACATAGACCCACACAAATGTAGTCAACTGACCTTTGGCAAAGGAGCAAGGGCAATTCAATGGAGGAAGGACAGTCTTTTCAACAAATGGTGCTGGAACCACCATAGGCAAAAAAAAAAAAATCTAAACATACAACTTACATTTTTCACAAAAACTAATTCATCTTAGACTAAATGTAAATCATGAAACTAAATAACTTCTTAAATACAACAGGAGCAAACTACATGACTTTGGGCTTGGTGATGAGTTTGTAGATATAACATAAAAAGCATGATCTATGGAAAAATATTGGTAAACTATACTTTTATTTATTTTTGGCTACACTGGGTCTTCCTGTTGCCCAGGCTTTTCTCTAGCTGGGGCGAGTGGGGGCTGCTCTCCAGTTGCAGTGTGTAGGCTTCTCGTTGCAGTGGCCTCTCCTGTTGCTGAACGTGGGCTCCAGGGCACACAGGCTTCCATAGGTGCAGTGTGACAGCTCGGCAGTTGTGGGTCCCTGGGCTCTAGAGCACAGGCTCAATAGTTGGGGTGCGTGGGCTTAGTTGCTCCACAGCATGTAGGATCTTCCCAGACCAGGGACTGAACCAGTGTCTCCTGCTTTGGCAGGGGGATTCTTTACCAGTGAGCTACCAGGGAAGCCCAAAATTGGTAAACTGGATTTTATTAAAATTAAAAACTTCTGCTCAGTAAAAGTCATTGTGAGAAGAAGAGACAAACCACAAAATTGGAGAAACACGTATCTGATAAGAATCTGTATCTAAAATATACAAAGAACTCTTGGAACTCAACAATGTGAATGAAAAATTCAATAAAAACAAGGAGAAAGATTTAAATGATAGATACACAGATGACAAATAATGCAAACATGAAATAATGCAGAGACCAGATGTAATTAGGGGATTTAAAATTAAAACAATAATGAACTATCACTAATACCTAATAGAATAGCCAAAATAAAAAAAACTTAAAATACCAAAAGCTGGTGAAGACGAGGAACAACAAGAAACATCCATTGCGGTGGAAATGTAAAATGGTAAACCCATTTGGGACACAGTTTGGAAATTTCTTACAAAACTAGACATTATCTTCCCATACAACCCAGCAATCACGCTCCTAGGCATTTACGAATTGATTTGAAAACTCATGTCCATACAAACACCTGTACACAAAGATTTACAGCAATTTTATTCATAATCATCAAAAACGTGAAGCAATCAAGATGTCCTTTATACACCCATGATATGGAATATTAGTCAGCAATAAAAAATGATCTATCAAAGCCATACAGTGACATGGAGGAATCTTAAATGAATATTGGTAAGTGAGAGAAGCCAGTCTGGAAAGTCTACACACTGCATGGCCCTAAGTTTAATCTACTTTGGGAAAGGCAGAACTGTAGAGACAGGAACAAGACTGGTGGTTGGCAAGGGCTGTGGGGTAAGAGAGAGAGAAGAGTAGATAAAACAGAGGGCATTTTAAGGGTGGTGGAACTGTTCTGTGTGAAACTGTAGGGGTGGACACATGTCAGTATATACTTGTCAAAACCCACAGGACTGTACAACACGTAGAATGAACCTTAATATAAACTACTAACTATAGTTGATAATAATGTATTGACATTGGTTCATTAATCGTAACAAATGTATCACGCTAATGTGAGATGCTACTAATAGGGGAAACTGGGAGGGGTGAAGATGTGGGCTGAAGCGGGCATATGGAACTCTGTGTAATATCTGCTCAATTTTTCTGTAACCCTAACTCTATACTAAAAAATAAAATCTATTATTCTAAAATAAATAGACTAAAAGCAAAGAGAGTAGAAGAAATAACTTTTTTGGTTCTAATTATAAAGGTAATACATATGCCTTTATATCATATGAGTGATATCAAACAAAATAATATATGGAAAGTACAAAATTTTATTATATTATACTCGCCTACTCTTCTTGACCTTAACATAGTTTTAGGTACAAAGAAACAAGATTGTTTGTAAGCAACAAAACATATTTCATTAAAAATCATCCACTGAGATTAAATGCCTTCTTAGAAATACCATGTTGACTATCTTTTTACGGTTTTTACAATGTACGTTTTCCAATGTTTTGGTCTTACTGCTCTTCCTTAATGAAAATACCTATGACACTTTGGGATGTGAACAAATCATCTTATGTCTTCCACCTCCACAAGCAAGTAATGATGCTTTCACCCCTAGTCTTCATGTTGAAATTTACTGGCATGATTTAGCTCCGTAGATTTGGACGGAAATGCAGGTCTGACATGTAACATCAACATCAGGACTAAAAGTCCCAGGACTACAAACCACTGCAGAGGAAAATACAATGGAGCAGATATTATAATTTCGGTTAAAGGTATTTTATACCAATAATACAAATTGCCATCAATGTCACACCACTGACATTCTATATCTATGTTCTACTACCAGTAATGTTCAACCAATTAAACTGTGGAAGATTATTTATGAGTTGTTTTTTTTTCTTGGCTCTGCTGAGCAGGTTGTAGGATCTTAGTTCCCCAACCACGGATTAAACTCGGAGCCATGGCAGTGAAAGTGGAGTCCTAACCACTGGACTGTCAGGGAACTCCCTGTTTATGAGTTTTAAATATTGTTATCTGGTGATCTTAGGTAACACTGTAAAAGAAAGTTAGAATCTTAGCTACTTTTTCCTTTAGTAGCATCTTCCAATAACTTGTGCATTGCTCCATTTATGAGTTCCTATTTCTTGTTTTCTAGTTCCTATTTCTAATTTCCCAGCAGGGCCATTTTGTTTCCTTTCATAGTACAGTATCTCAAGTCAGAATGCTATAGAGATATTTTGTAATACAAAAGATTATACTAGGCAGAATTAATATCCGTGAAGATAACTATGTTTAGAAATTTGGGCTTCGAATTTTTACTTCCCTTTAACTAAATACCTTTCTTTGGTAAGAAAATCACTACAAATATTCAATTCAATTATGCTAAGAGAATTCTGACTATATAACTTAAATAACTAGATATGTATATTTTATAATTACCACAACAGGTAGCGCAATTGCTGTGTAGACCTTCATTTTTTCCAAAGCCTGGACGACAGCTATCCATACGTACTATTTGAAAACTGTGATCCACAAAATGCATGGCTGGTAGAGTTTTATTTAGATCATGGTTGAAAATATATGCTTGGCTCCGGAAAAATTCTTCTATTCGATTTCTTGCCTAAGATTAACACCAGAGAGAAGTACAATTACTAAACTGTGAACCAAATTTCTTCTCCTATATCAGAGGCAATGAAACGTAATACAAGCATGGCACTGCTTCACACAACAGATGAATTCCTGAAAAGTTGCATGTTAATACCAAAATTAGTTTAGCCTGAACTTATCAATTATTGTCAGTTTTTATGTACAACAGTTAAGAAGAATTAAAATGAGGTTAAAAAGCACTTGTTTTGAATTATTTGCAGCATGTCTATCCCATATGTAGATAACTGGGAGTTGATTGTTTCTGACTCCAAAGAGCCAAACAAGATGGAAACCAAAACTTTAATTAGCATTACAGACTAATGGTGTAAATTTTATTTTTTGAGCACAGGGCTTAAATAGTAACTAATAATAACCCATAAACCATGCACAATGTTAAGGGTATGGGCTTAAGGACTAGAGGAGGAGAATGAAGGTATTTTTTTAGACTATGTCGTGAGCCTCAAATAAGGCAGAGGAGACAGCAACTATCATGATCAATAAAGACACAGTTTTGGAAAAACCAATTGTTTTAACCTAGAATGACATGATTATAAGGCTGTTCATTATTTATTTATTTTTATAAGGCTGTTCATTTTTTTGAAATGATTTATTTTTGGCTGTGCTGGGTCCTCATTGCTGGGCAGTCTTTTCTCCAGCTGCAGAGAGTGGGGGCCACTCTCTAGTTGCAGTGCATGGGTTTCTCATTGTGGTGGCTTGTCTTCTTGCGGTGCTTGGGCTCAAGGGCGCAGGGCCTTCAGTAGTTGCAGCACGTGAGCTAAATAGTTGCGGCTCCTAAGCTCTAGAGCACAGGCTCAGTAATTGTGGTGCAGAGGCCTCAGTTCAGTTCAGTTCAGTTTGTCACTCAGTCATGTCCGACTCTTTGCGACCCCATGAATCGCAGCACGCCAGGCCTCCCTGTCCATCACCAACTCCCGGAGTTCACTCAAACTCACGTCCATCGAGTTGCTGATGCCATCCAGCCATCTCATCCTCTGTCGTCCCCTTCTCCTCCTGCCCTCAATCCCTCCTAGCATCAGAGTCTTTTCCAATGAGTTAACTCTTCGCATGAGGTGGCCAGAGTACTGGAGTTTCAGCTTTAGCATCATTCCTTCCAAAGAACACCCAGGACTGATCTCCTTTAGAATGGACTGGTTGGATCTCCTTGAAGTCCATGGGACTCTCAAGAGTCTTCTCCAACACCACAGTTCAAAAGCATCAATTCTCCAGCGCTCAGCTTTCTTCACAGTCCGACTCTCACATCCATACATGACCACAGGAAAAACCATAGCCTTGACTAGATGAACCTTTGTTGGCAAAGTAATGTCTCTGCTTTTCAATATGCTATTTAGGTTGGTCACAACTTTCCTTCCAAGGAGTAAGCGTCTTTTAATTTCATGGCTGCAGTCACTATCTGCAGTGATTTTGGAGCCCCAAAAAATAAAGTCTCTGTTTCAATTGTTTGCCATTTACTTGCTATGAAGTGATGGGACCAGATGCCATGATCTTAGTTTTCTGAATGTTGAGTTTTAAGCCAACTTTTTCACTCTTCTCTTTCACTTTCATTAAGAGGCTCTTTAGTTCTTCTTTGCTTTCTGCCGTAAGGCTGGTGTCATCTGCATATCTGAGGTTATTGATATTTTTCCTGCAATCTTGATTCCAGCTTGTGCTTCTTCCAGCCCAGCGTTTCTCATGATGTACCCTGCATATAAGTTAAATAAGCAGGGTGACAATACACAGCCTTGACGTACTCCTTTTCCTATTTGGAACCAGTCTGTTGTTCCATGTCCAGTTCTAACTGTTGCTTCCTGACCTGCATACAGGTTTCTCAAGAGACAGGTCAGGTGGTCTGGTATGCCCATCTCTTTCAGAATCCATAGCATGTGGAGTCTTCCTGGATCAGGGATCAAACCTGTGTCTCCTGTATTGGCAGGTGAATTCTTTACCATTGAGCCACCAAGGAAGCCCTGTAAAGCTGTTTTTCAAGCTGCTGCTTGGTTACATTTGGAGAACAAAGACCAGTGATCCATCCTTCTTCTATCATAAGAAAAATACATAATATTAACCTGGGGAGTTATATAATATTCCAAACATACTATTCCAAGACAAAACATTTTAAAATAGCTAAGACTCTCACAATCTCAGTTTATAAAACTGAAACTAATATCAGTAATATTTCATGCTTAAGTTTTTAAACAGCTTTGTTTACTATTCAGATACTTTCCCCCTACACTGAAATTCTCACCTGGAGGATATTATGATTAGTGGTATCTTCACAGTCAGTAGACTCATTGCATGTACCTTTCCACCCTGGTGCAAAAGGATTAACTGGAGGGGGGAAAAATGACATCTTCACAAAACAATTCCAAAAAGTTCCAAACATTCCAAGAACGTTCCAAATGCTGAATTCAGTATACATGTGTGCATGTGTTTAATCTATGTAATCCTAGAAAGGTGCACAATTTGAATACTTTATACATTATGATTTCACTCCATCTGGGGGCTAATGGAGGTAACTACAAGGCTTTAAAATGAATAGAAATAAATTTGGTTTGGTTTCCCCCTTTTGTCAAGTTCTCAATTTAAAATTCTATAAGAAGTTATAACTTAAATATTAGCTGCATAGTTAAAGGCCATATTTATAAAATGCTATTGACTTCTCAAAAATAGGCAACAATATATATCATGCTGCTAAGTCACTGCAGTCGTGTCCGACTCTGCGAGACCCCATAGATGGCAGCCCACCAGGCTCCCCGTCCCTGGGATTCTCCAGGCAAGAACACTGGAGTGGTCGCTATTTCTTTCTCCAATGCAGGAAAGTGAAAAGTGAAAGTGAAGTCACTCAGTTGTGTCCGACTCTTAGCGACTCAATGGACTACAGCCTACCAGGCTCCTCTGTCCATGGGATTTTTCCAGGCAAGAGTACTGGAGTGGGGTGCCATTGGCTTTTCCTAATATATCATAGTTGAAGGCAAATAATTAATGTGTTAATTTTTAAAACCACAATCAGGCTAAGGACAACAGTAGATTTTAGTGCTTAACAAGCATTTAAAGCCTACTACTTATTTCTCATACTAATATGGTAATTAATTCTGTAATAAGATTAAACTCATGAATTTAAAGAAATATTAAAATTTTTTACCTTGAAAGGCTATAAATAGCTCATGAATGAGGCCATGTTTTGGAACTTTAACAAAATGGCATTTATATGATGGTTCTATGATATGGCATGACAAATCAAAGATTAAATTATCCAAGATTTTCTTCAGGACTCGAAAAAGCAGATCATTATATTTTCCTACACAAGATTTTGTGGTAAAACGTACAGCCATCTGATATGAATAGTCAGGTTCCCGATAGGCTTTAAAAAAAAAAAAAGATGAGAATAAAACAATTGTGCCTAGCATCAATTTCCAAATAACATGTAATATTAAATACCATCAATCTTACAAACCACCAAAGCAGCTTAATTTATCTAATCAAATGTTTTAAGGGCTTCTCAGGTGGCACAGCGCAGGAGTGGCCAATGTGGGAGACGCAAGTAGATGCAGGTTCGATCCCTGGGTAAGGAAGATTCCCCTGAAGAAGGAAATGGCAACCCACTCCAGTATTCTTGCCTGGAGAATCCCATGGACAGAGGAGCCTGGCAGGCTACAGTCGATGGGATCTCCAAGAGTCAGACATGACTGAGCAACTGAGCACAAAATGTTTTAACAATTTGTCCTCATGAAGAGATGTAAAACTAATGACTTTAATGAAAAAAGTTATTTTGTCTGATACATTATATACTCAGTACAAGAGAAGATATAGCTTCTGTGGGTGCCCTATATATGTAAGTTAAAAGTATCAAGAAAAAAATAAGATTTTGGTGGGGAGAGTCTTAGTTTACAGAAGTATCATTGGTGTCAGCAGTATCCAGGGAAAAGGATCATTAATTTGCTTTTATGGAATTAAACATCAATTTTTAAATTACCTAGCAAAACTGTGATAATGCTGATTGTGCCTGCATACCTAGACAGTGAGAAGTGGGAGGCTGAAAGAGGATTATTTAGGACACACTATTTTGATGTCAATTTGAGGTTCCTTGGTCAGACACATTTCAGTTCAGTTCAGTCACTCAGTTGTGTCCGACTCTTTGTGACCCTATGAATCGCAGCACACCAGGCCTCTTTGTCCATCACTAACTCCTGGAGTCTACCCAAACCCATGTCCATTGAGTCGGTGATACCATCCAAACATCTCATCCTCTGTTGTCCCCTTCTCCTTCTGCCCTCAATCTTTCCCAGCATCAGGGTCTTTTCAAATGAGTCAGCTCTTCACATCAGGTGGCCAAAGTATTAGAGTTTCAGCTTCAACATCAGTCCTTCCAATGAACACCCAGGACTGATCTGCTTTAGGATGGACTGGTTGGATCTCCTTGCAGTCCAAGGGACTCTCAAGAGTCTTCTCCAACACCACAGTTCAAGAGCATCAATTCTTCAGTGCTTAGCCTTCTTTATAGTGCAACTTTCATATCCATACATGACCAATGGGAAAACCATAGCCTTGACTAGACGGACCTTTGTTGACAAAGTAATGTCTCTGCTTTATAATATGTTGTCTAAGTTGGTCATAACTTTCCTTCCAAGGAGTAAGTGTCTTTTAATTTCATGGCTGCAATCACCAACTGCAGTGACTTTGGCGCCCTCAAAAATAAAGTCAGCCACTGTTTCCCCATCTATTTGCCATGAAGTGATGGGACTGGATGCCATGATCTTAGTTTTCTGAATGTTGGGCTTTAGCCAACTTTTTCACTCTCCTCTTTCATCAAGAGGCTCTTCAATTCTTCTTCACTTTCTGCCATAAGGGTGGTGTCATCTGCATATGTGAGGTTATTGATATTTCTCCCGGCAACCTTGATTCCATCTTGTGCTTCCTCCAGCCCAGTGTTTCTCATGATGTACTCTGCATATAAGTTAAATAAGCAGGGTGACAATATACAGCCTTAACATACTCCTTTTCCTATTTGGAACCAGCCACATTTAAAATACTCTATAAGCCATACCGATTATATATAAGACTCATTTACACTAAATGAAGAAACCATATACTTAATTCTGATCCAAACTAAATGTATAAGTTAAAATGTGCTTATATTCTTACCAAAGATCATAAAGTCATATCTCTGCTTTACTATCTTTTCTTCTTGAGTTTCTGCTTTGATAGTCTTATAAGAAAAACTGCATGTATAAAGTCCAGACAAAGGCTCCAGAAAGTCTTTCACCGTCAGCTTTCCTGTATTAGTTATATTTATTCTATTACTTCCTAAACAGAAAGAGTAAATGAGTTTGTTATCTAACATGTAACAATTCAAACACTATTTAGTAAACTTGGGGTTACTAATACATATGAAGACTTATAAAGTAATGGACAATTTTAACTTCAAGAATTCAACAAAGTCTTAATTCTGCTGTATTAGTCCATGGAAAACCACATGATAAGTACACTTTTGAAATATATTTTGGTTTTCTTTAATTCAATTCTTGGCATCTAATTTCAATTGATTTATACCAGTAATTCAGTAAATGAGATTATAGTACCTTATAGTATGATGCAATTTCACATAAGATAGAAATTAATAATCCTTACGTTCTAAGACACCCTTCTAACATCATGAAAAATTACAAATTAGTTACCTCATTTCCTATCATAGATGCTGCAAAGATAAATTTTAGGTTCTATAAAAACTTCTGAACTAATAAGGCTTTGGGAGGAAAGGTACAAAAATTATTGCTTCAGTTTTATGAATAAGGAGAAAATAAGGCACAGACCAGGTTATGACTGTCTAAATACTGAGTACGTGAAATGTCAGTATTTTAAGTTACAACTTTTTCATTCTCATAAATAATAGTGCTTTTCTAAAAAAAGGTTTGCATCATTAAAAAAAGAAGATATTAAAATCAAATAACTTACCTGATAATTGCTTTTCATTAGGCCCAACCCATAAATATGTGGGGTCCACTGTTTCTTTTTCGGCACGTTTAAAGTCCATACAGACAAGGACTGGGCTGTTGTGATGTAATTTTACATATACTTTCACTATGACAAATAAAACAGTATATAACTACATTATATAGCAAAATTTAAATTAATAAACACTTCCTACCATTTTGTCCCAAAGTTACTTTGATTAGTTCTCTTTGGATTTCACGGTTTTAAAAATCAGCATATCATTATAACATGTGGAAAACTAAAGTCCTTTTTACTTCTCATAGACTTTTAAAACTCTAGACTGCCAGAGAGTCATTATTTTTTTTTCTGTGATAATATAGTGTTTATAAAAGTGTACATAATACATTTTAATGTACAGATTCAGAAGAACGAGAATCAAAAAATTTTGAAGCGTTGGTAGAATCAACTTAAAGATGAGAAAAGAATCTTTTTGCTTGTAAAACTATTTTAAAGATGATCATTATCATCCCCAAGGCAAATGTGATATTTAGCTCCTAACAAGGAACAATAATTCAGTCTATGTGGGACACATAAGGAAGATTTTCTGCAATTCCTACTCTATCTCGGATTTGATGGAAGCAGCAACAATGTGCTTTGAACAATACTGCCCCACAAGATACTAATTATAAAGCCTGCTGAACACCGGGCTCTGAACCTATAAAGAAGATACTGTACCACAATTCGGCGGTGGCACGGAGCGGGAGGGGCTCCAAAAACGGAGCGATTCCAAATCTAACCAATGCTACGAACCGGCCCAAAGTCATCTAAAGTTAGCTGTGTGACTAATTTTCCTTGGGGAGAGTGTGAAAGTTTTATCACAGTGACAAATGACATTTAAGCTGAGCCGGAAATGATGTGTAGGAGTTCTAGTTAATGAAGGGATAAGGACATTCCAAACAGAGGGACTTCCAGCCCTGGAAATCACTCCTCTGAGCTGGTCTCGCAGGTTGCAAAGCAGCAGGGACATTCTGAAGAGAGGTGGTATCAGAGAAAGAGCTATAAATTGAATCTTAGCTCCTCAAGAGCCGTGCTTCTTTAGGCGAGATTCTTCTTTACGCAACTGAGGCGCAGTGGCGTTGCTGTAAGGATGAAACAACCTCCAGGAAGTGCAGAGCACACAGTAGACGTTCTATACATTTTTGCTCCATTTCCTTGCTCGGGAAAAACCTCAGCAGAGCCACGGGGCCCCCGGCTCTTCGGATGGACTCTGCGAGTGAAGAGGTCCTCATTACCTGGGTGTCCCGGCTTGCCATAAATGAAGCCTTTCTCAGTGCGTTCGGAATTACGCTGCCATCCAACTGCGGAGGAAAAAAAAAAAAACAACCCACTGACCAAGTGGAAGCGGAGCCGGAGCTCAGACTGGGGCGGGGCGGGGCGAAGCTGGGAGGCTGGACCGGGAAGCTGCGGGAAGCCTGGGGGCCGGGCGGGAGGAGCCCCACCTCCTGTGAGGTACCAGAGCACCGCGGAGAGTAGGACCCACGCTCGCATCACGACTCAGGGGCTAGCGTCGCGGGAGGGTTAGGCGTCGAGGGGCGGGCTCCTTCCTACCTCAGCCCCAGCGCCACGCCTCCCCATCTCTCCTCCACCGAGCGGAGCAAACCGCCAGGGTCCGCTCCCTCTACCGTGCGTAGCTACAAAGGGAGCGGACGCGGAGGAGAGCGCGAGAGTGCTCCGCGGCCTGTCGCGCGCGGATGGGGCTGGGGGCGGGGCGTGTGTAGAGGGCAGGGCCTTGGCAGGTGCACAGGAGACGAGCGCCCCGCCCCTCGCGCGCACGCGGTCGCTGTCATGCGGATGCTTCCGGTGCTTCGCGCCTCCAACCTGGCGCCATTTTCCCGCGCTCTTGTTCGCTTCGTTCTCTGGGCAATCGGTGAGAGAAGAAAAGCCTTGGCGTTTTAGTCATTTCCTTAGTCTAGAAGCTGAAGAAATCGATGAGAGGAACACGGTGGGCGCCATGGGATAGGGCGGATAGGGGATGAGATTACATTAAGATCTGAGGAAGGAGAAGCTTCCACTTCACAGGAAGCAGAGAGCCCCGCGTGCGAATTCCCTATGCCTTTCTTATGAATTGTCTGGAACTGTGTGCACAATCCTTTTCAAATTCCTAACTCCCAGTTTTCACCCACCTGTGTTCTAACCCACAGAATGAAGAACCTGAAGAAGTAGTGCACCAACAAGGCGTCTCCAGGGCTTTGCACTCTAGAGGAACGTTTAACCTTCATTGTCTACTTCCAGCATCATACGATGTTGAGAGACTCCACTTGCAAATGTATCCGGGGTTGTGAAGTAAGCCTGCTTTAACAAAAACAAAAACACAAGCCCAGTTGAAAGGCAAGATCTCCAGATGCTTTTTTTTGCAGGGTGGATGCTCAGTCAAGATCAGCGAGCTCCAAAAGAGACCAGGCCAGTGTCTTTCATGGTTCCTTCTTGGCTACTCATTTAGTGGCCTGGAAAGCCCTGTGTATTGTCTGTTTCTTAGCAGCGGGACACCCTCAGTCGTGGTTTTGAGTAGGCTGGTGGGTAGAGAGCCCAAGGTTCAGACAGGGTGCAGAATGATTATTTGGGGTGAGATCAAGAGTTTTCAGTTTTATTTCCTTTGAGCCGAGTCAGTACTTGGACTATCTCAGATGGTCCAGGAGCAGCCTTTGTCAGTGATTTCAGTTTTAGTCACTGTTAATTTTACTACATAGCATAAGCCATGAAATGTGATTCGGTGAGTCAGATCCACCCTTGTCAGTTACCGTGTCTAGATTCATGGTTTAGTTTCAACTGTTCCCTTATTAAAGTAATGATAATGAAGACAAATTTAGGCATTATCTCTGATTCCCTGGAAGTTTATCATTAAACCCACAGCATTTTATTAGCTTCCCAATTATAGGTAATTGATCCTTGTAAACCCTTGGGTGATCAACTTTGAATACTGTAAGAAGAGACTTAACCAAATGAGTAGTGATTTGTTCAAAGAATCCGTCTACTGTTTTAAAACAAACTTTTAATTTTAGAATAGTTTTACATTTACAGAAAAATCGCGAAGATAGTACCGAGTTCTCATGTATGCCCACCTATTTCCTTATAATTAACATCTTACATTTGTTATGATACTTTTCTCACAAGTAATGACCAATATTGATACCTTATTAAATAGAGTCCATACTTGATTCAGATTTCCTTGGTTTTTACCTAATGGCCTTTTTCTGCTCCAGGATCCCAGTCAGGATCCCTTGTTACATTTAGTCATCAAGTCTCCTTAGCGGTGACAGTTTCTCAGACATTTCTTGGTTTTGATGACCTTGACAGTTAATGGGTTTTGAGATGACATTGACTTGATCTGAACTGGTCAGGCTCTTTGCAGAATGCCTCTAGGTTAGACTGGAGCTTAACCAGTCTAGGTTAACCCTCTAGGTTAGGGTTAATGGATGGAAGGCTATGGAGGTGAAGTACCATATTCAAATATATATCGAGGGCACATACTGTCACATGCCTTATATCACTGTTGTTGTTAACTTGATCACCTGCCTGAGGTAGTGTTTGTCTGGTTTCTGTCATATAAAGTTACTCTCTTTCCTGTACCTTTTCATACTGTAATCTTTGGAAGGATGTCACTATGTGAATACCATCCTTTAAAAAAAAAAACACCTTTTTTGGGGGGTGGGGTGCTTTGTGTGGCTTGTGGGATCTCAGTTCCCTGACCAGGGATCGAACCCAGGCCATGGCAGTGAAAGCTTGGAATCCTAATCACTAGGCCACTAGAAACACCCATAAGTGAATCGCACACTTAAGGAGTGGGGATTTATGCTCTACCTTCTTGAGGGTGAAATAGCTGCATGAATTATTTTACCCACTTACTTTTTATCTATCCCCTTAAGTATCACGTTTTTGAGTCTGAAATACTCAATACTGAGCTAATTATTCACGGAGTAGTAACACATTCCATTGATAAGTATAAAGAACATTGTAATGGAAGCTAAACACCTTCTAAAACTTTTAATAACCAAATAACTATTCATCCTTACACCATCCCTGTGAAATTTTACAGTTCCTCTTCTGCTACTTTTGATGTGCTATTTTTGCCTTTAGAAACTAACAAACAACAAATTTCCCCTTTCGATACTAAAATTAGACCTAGTGTTTAGAGTATTTCTCTGAAATTGTTATTATCCTGTAGAACTCCATCCCATACAAGTTATAGAGATGCTGTCATGGTGCCATAATCGTAAAACAAAGCCATTACAAGTTATTAACTCATTTAAAAATTATATACTATATCTATATATATGTCTCCTATACCAAGGCGTATTTAAAATAAACTAAAATTCATAAAATTACAATATGTATTCTTTAACTGGATAAGAATGGGTTTACTCTGGTATGGCCTTCTGATGCATGAACGCCCAACCTTAAGTCTCAAATATACTTGTATATACCAACCACATACGTTTCTAACAAAGGCAAAATGGTCTTTTTGAGAATCATTTACATGTTTAACATACTGGGTAACTTTAAGAGGACTCACCTGAACAATGTCCCTTCAACCTTAGTGTGAAGAAAAATTCTGTTTTTTAAAAATTATGTGTTCACCTCCCCTTCCCTCTCCCTATAGTCAAATGTGTGCTTGATCTCTATAATATGGGAAGGATGTTGGGAAAAGATGTTCACTCTGTGTACAACTAACATCTTTGAGTCAATTTTACTGTCTTTAGTGTATCTTCCCCTTACCACCCTAATCTCTTAGCACTGATACATTATATATGTATTTTTGTAAGCTGTCTCAGATCCTATTTGGAAGAAGGTAAGGTAGTAGAAAATAAACACACATAAATACAATGTGTAGTGTTTTGTGAGTGGTGGGAAATAAACCAAGCAGTTTCCAAAAGGGAAAATAAAGTGAGAATATTGCTTCCAAAATTGAAAAAGTTGAGTTGATGAAAGTGCCAACACTCTTTGGAACTGTCTTAGCACTTCCTGAAAACTTGAACCAAGAACTTTTATTATGTGAGATGAAAAGTTGAGGAAGAAAAACATATTACATTTAATAGAGTGCTCATTGATGGCATTCATGGCTATCATCCCTGAATCTAAACCAAAAGTTCCAGATTTTGCTCAAGACAAACCTCTTTGAACTTAGATTTGCAAGAAAGCAATCCAGATCCTCCCTCCCTCCATGTGATATTACTCTCTTATCCATTATCCTTCTAAAATAGACATTTGGAGACAATTTACTGCCTTGCCATTTCCTTCCTATTGGGGTTCTCGGCTTTGACATTCAAAAGGCGGCTGGAGGCGCGGTAGATACCTCGGCGGGGAACGTCCTTTAAAGCCACCGCCAGCCAGCGCCGCTGTAACCCCGCGCACAGTCCGATCGCCGGCTCCTGCCCCTTTCAATCTGCGCCGACTCAGCGGCCGGATCCCGGGGACTCCCCGCGCTGGGAATCTCCCGCCAGCTGCGCGCTGAGTCCCGGCGACGGCAGGAGCACGTGGAGCGGCTGGGTAGCCAGAGCGGCAGCTCCAGCCCAGCCCGGCGGCGAGATGGAAGGTGAGCCTCCAGCCTGCTTCTTTTCTAAGGGGTCTTTGAAATGCTCAACCGGTGCACGCAGCAGAGAGAGTTCCTTCTGAATCTCGGTTTTGCTTCTATTTATTTCTTTTGTCAAAAGTAAATTTGAAAAAAGTAAATTTCAGAGGGCAAAGCGTGTCGGTTTTCATACATCTCTCATTTGCTGCCTGCCCCCCAACCCCCAACCTAACTTTGGACAGTGATAATTTCTCCGCAGTTTTACCTCTTAGGGTTTGTCAGGGGTCAACTCTGATTCTGCAGAGGAGGAGTACTTATGGGGTGTCCCTGAAATGGCAGCAAACCTAAGGTGGAATAACTAATCCTTTTGCATGATTTTTTCGTCCATGGCTTCAATGTCCATTGGAATTGGGCTAACCTGAGTGACTTCTTTAGGATGAAAAGTGACTTTTTTTTACCCTCTAAGGGTAAATGCTGTCATATGGGAAGGTAAATTTTTAAGTAATGGCATTTGTGCTTCCCTTGGTACTCAATCTTCTAATGATAACTTATTTACTCAAAGCAAAAAATCAAGCTCACATGAAAAGTTTCATTTGAATTAGTTTTTAAAGTCATTAACCTATCCTCACTTCCCCTCAAATTTTCAGTATTATTGGGATATATATACTTCCTTGGGATAACTAAAGTTTCACAGTATTATTTTAAACTTTTCAACAGTCTTCTCAACAAGTGTTTCTAAAACCTTGAAAATGGCAGGTGCATCTCAAGTTGGAGAAAATCAGAAAATAGAAAATCAGAATTTGTGAGAAATGTATTCATTCTATTAGTAAATGAGATACTGACACCTAATTAAAATGTTAACTTGATAAATAATTATCAATAGCCTGGATATTTTCTTCATAATGATTGAAGGCTCTCTTATTACCAGTATACCTTGATCTTTGGCCGCTTTAGGTCTAGGGTCTATGAAGTTATTAAAACTTGATTGAATATGTCAGGACACAAAATAAATTTTGTTTCATGTATAATTGAGCACAGTACTGTGATTGTAAATCTTTAATTTACACATGGGTATGTTTATAATTTTAAACTGACTTGGCACTTATACGTGTTTTTTTCCCTCTAAGTAGAGCGCAAAATGATGCACAGTACATATTTAGTATTCTGTAAAAAAAAATTTAATGATCATTATTGAAAAATATTTTAAGGGTTTTCTCTTATGAAAAACTTTTTGCTTTAAATCAAGGTTTAAAAGTAAATCTAAAAATTTACACTTTGAATATTTTTAAAATGGTTTATGATGTGTAATTTTTATCATGTAAAGATTTCATTGGCCAACAACAGAAAAAAATTAGGTTGTTGTACACTAGAAAAAATAATTTAAAAAACACTCAGGCTTTAATTATTTCATATGAATTCCTGAGTTTATTTTTGTGAAGTGATAGATCAATACTCCAACACTGTTTTTTCCTAGTCTTAATCATTATCATTTCATTCTCAAGAATAACATATGAATGAGTGTAAGACAGTGGAAACTGGGATGTTTCTCTATAAATGTTAATACTCCTGAATTCATTTATTTAATGTGAAATAAAGAAATTATTAACTAAATAGCATAATTCAGGATATTAAAGCCCTAACAGTGACTTTTTGATAAGCTGAATAAAAAGGGAATGAAAACTTGTGTAGAATTTTATTTGGAATGTACAGGCTATAAATGGAAAGAGAATACAGAATTGAATCACTAGGTGAGTTTAGATGAGTAGATTATATTCATAATCCGTGGAGATGGATGTTATATGGTATGCTTGATGCAAATATTTCACACTTAAATAAAAAACTAAGATTAACAGAAAGGTTAGTGATGTGAATTTGGCTATTCTAACATCACATCCTTGAGGATCAGAGTATTTGGTGTAATAAAATATCTGGTTTATTATAGCCACTCAAGATTGGCTAATCTGGCCCATGTGTTTGATATTTAAATAAAGTACTTTTATACTATTTTGATATTTTGGTCCCAGTTTAGAATTTGACCTATAGTGTATACCTGTCATGTCTTGGCACTGTAAGCATACTTGATGAAGTACTTTTATTTTCTGCCTAATTTGGGGGCCAGATTAATATGCTATGGTTTATTGTGAAATGTGAAACTATATAGTCGATATTTCTTCAAAATATAAAATCTTTTTAAAAAGTTATTCATTTTTCATTCATCACCAGACATTTATTGAGAATTTCTGTGTGTGAAGATGTCAGATGAAATAAGCTTTTGAAATAGAAAGTTTGTCATATAAAGATGAAGAGTTAATGCATGTAATAAATTGAGAACTAGAATTGTTTTCTTTTCTCCCAATTTGTGATCCTGAATATTTTCTACACAGAGATTCTTTATGTTACTGAATTTTGTTATTTGTGCTGTAATAATATCCCTTCTGTCTGATGGTTGAGAAATGGGTAGTTCACAAATTTTACAGGTATTGGCATATTTCTTATTTAATATAAAACCTTTGGGATTTCCCTGGTGGTCTGATGGTTAAGAATCCCACTTCCAATGCAGGTGATGCAGGTTCGATCCCAGGTCTGGGAATGAAGATCCCACATGCCATGAGAAAAGCTCATGTGCCACAACTGAGACCCAGTACAGCTAAATAAATAAATATTTTAAAAAACCTTTTTTATTTCAACATTATTGGGAAGAAATCTTTCTAAGAGTATTTGTTACACAGACCCCTTATAAGTGAGGTCCACAAGAG
Source organism: Bison bison bison (assembly GCF_000754665.1). Classification (NCBI taxonomy): domain Eukaryota; kingdom Metazoa; phylum Chordata; class Mammalia; order Artiodactyla; family Bovidae; genus Bison; species Bison bison. The sequence continues at coordinate 3,049,601 of NW_011494752.1, forward strand.
AAAACTTTATCTTAGGGACCCAGATTCAGTATTCAGACTATCAGGTAATATATTGTTCTGTAGTATATTCTCATGGGGTTTTTGAACTGTGCAAAGCTGAATGCCCCTACACTAAATATTCCTAGGTTATTGTGTAGTTTTTGTCTCCTTCTTGATGTCAGCTTCCCACCACATGGCTTTTGTGGTAGCCATTTTTTTTCATTTCTAGCTTCCTTTCTCTGTTCTGGATGGATGGTATTTACATAGATACAGCCTCCAGATGGTGGTTTACTAGCCCTCCGTTATGAACATGTGAAGGTTAAACTGATAAAATTCAAAGGAACAAAAGCCACAGAAAGGTCACGGGGTCCTGGTAGAACATAATTTTAGAAAATTTCTGGTTGTGTTTCCTGCAATCTAATATGCTGTTTCATACTTCCATGTCTTTGCTAAAATTTTCATCCCATTCTTTACCTTGTTATGCCTACTCATCTTTTCATGCATTATCACCATGAAGGACCTCCTTCTCATGACTTTTCCTGGTGCTTTCTGGTGGTCATTCTATTCAGTCCCTCACCTCCATCCACCTGGGCTAAGGGCCTTTCCTTACTATGCATACTTCTCCCAATTATATTGAAATTATTTACCGATTTAAGTGTTTATTCCCCCACTGGTCTTTAAGCTTCTGAAGGCAGAAACTATGTCTTATTTTTGTATACTCAGTGCAAAGAGCAGTTCCTGGTTCATAAAAGATCCTCAGAGTTTGTTGCATTAAAGTTTCAAAATGGTGCCCAAAAAGGACTTCCCTGGTGATGGTCCAGTGGTTAAGACTTTGCCTTTCAGTACAGGGGTGCAGGTTCGATCCCTGGTCAGGGAGCTAACATCCCATAGGCCTCACAGTCAAAAAAACCAAAACATGAATCAGAAGCATTATTGTAACAAATCTAATAAAGAATTTAAGAAAATGGTCCACATAAAAAAACTTTGAAAAAATGGTGCTAAAAGTCATTTTCAATATCTTTATTATGATGCCTTTTATTATTTTTTGTGAATAAGGGATTGGTGCTAGCAATTCCTTGTTAGAACTCAGAAAAATTTTTAAATATTTAAAATGGTATAACAAAAAGGAAAACTTAGAAAACAAAAATGTTATTGATTTTTTGACTAGCATATTGCTTAATGCTAAACCTTACCTTTTTAACTTTACATGAGCAGATTTCAGGATGACATATTAGTCCATTAAAACATGGATCAAATATGAGGGGAAATTTACTTTCTCAGTCAGTAAGATGCATGAATGGTATCATAAAATTATCATACATTTTCCTGGTGATACCTTTTTAATACGTTGTTAAAAGTTTGTCATCAGTGTATGTATTTACACTTATGACTAAAAGATTATCGGTAGGTCTTTTATCAGATAACCAGTATGAATTGGCTCCTAACTCAAGCTGTGGTTCTAGACCATGTGTGAAAAAGGAGTGATTAACACAGAAGCTGCCTGTAGTAAATACCCAATAAATGCTTTTTGAATGTGTTAAACGTACATTAGTTATTGCAGAAAAAGATTCTAAACATCACAAGAACATGGAGTAGGCTGCTATTAAGCCTTTTGAAAATACAACTCTCCCATTAACTGGCACATTCATAATAATTAGAAATCATAAGGATGACTCTAAGGCCTTTGAATTACTTTTTTAAAAAAGACGAAATGAAACAATGATTATATTTCTATTATAGGGGTATTAT
>NW_011494752.1:3051428-3057278 GCF_000754665.1 Bison bison bison
CTGTAAAATCTGTCAAAATAATCCCTAATGATCCTGAATGAGATAATTTTTTCAGCCTTAATTGAAATCTACTTTTGCATCCAGAATTAAAGTTCTTAGAGTACAAAGTGATGTAGAGTAAATCAATATAATTTGGAGTCAATACCATATTATATTGGACATGTAGCCCATCTAGAAGACAGAAAAAACTAAATGTTTAATAATAGATATGAAACAGAATAAAAGCATTTATTAAGCAGTGCTTTTTATGCATCAAAAATTCAAAAGCGGCTTACCTCCTGACTTATTATATCAATGGAATTGGCAACATATCACAAATTGTATTTATTAGCAACTGTTCTTAGAGATAACATTTTTGGCATATCAGGTTATTTGTGGGTTTATAAAGAAAACATTTTAAAATAAGAGAAATGGAAAACATTTCAATAGCATCACTGATTAAGCAGTGCAAAACTGTATTTTTTACTCTTAACTCTTAATTATTTAAAGATTATTTAACTAGATTTCTTGCATATTTTGGTCACTAGTACACCTGTTGCCCCGTCTAAACTGTCAGATTCCAAAGTGTAGGGATCTTTTTATCACCAGTGATAACGAGTACCCAGCCTAGTCCCTAGCACATAGTAGGACTGCAGTATTTATTGAATAAATCAACTAATAAATTGCCTGTGTTTGGTCATTTGACTATTTGTTCAACTTTTATGGTAAAGATAGTAAAGAAAATAGTGACATGAAAGCTAGTTAATTTTGCTGGTTAATTTGTCAGAGGTGCTATTAAAAGTTTGATAGAAGAGCTTTGAATGTTGGCTGAATTCAACAGGATGAATACTGTTATTTTTTTCTGATCCAATACTGGCTTAACTTTGGGCAAAATAACATAGTGAAATCTAATCCTTGGCTTTGCTACATTTTTTTGCACTGTTTCAGAAAGCCACAATAAACTATTTCTTCACAACAAATGTTTTGCTTTTTAAAGTTGAGAATACCATATTTTACTTCATTTGATTTCTCTATCACACCACAATCAATTTTTTGCAAAGTATTATCTGTTTTAGAGACTGTTAACATAGCAGAATACTTAGAACATCAGAACAATTTTATATGAGCAAATATGCACAGGAAAAAAATTCCAGTGTACAACCACGATCTTATGTCACATTTATAAATTTTTAATATTTTCAAAGAGCTGGTTAAAAAGTTTTATTTTGAGGTCCAAATATAAATTTTATAGGGATAATCTTCAATGCATTAATATTTGGTAAATGATACACATGAAAGTCAAATCGAGCCTCTGATACACATTTGTGCTACTGTCTACACTATGCACAAGTGTATAACAAATGATCTTCAATTGCAGGGATAAAGGCAGATGATGGCAAAAATGATTAGTTGTTAAATATTACAAAAACCGTTTTTTCAGAGTGGAGCTATTATATTTTACATCAGCTATGATATAACTCCACATTCATAAAAAGTTGATTATTGAGCATGCTCATTTTTTATCCACAGAATATTTTTTTCCTATGCATATGTGCTCATGTAAAGTTATTTAGGTAAGGATATCACTATAGGGACCACTGCTAGATCTACTTAGCTATTGACCCTTTGCCTCTACCACAGATCAGCAACTGGCAGTCTTTTAGGAAGCTGTTTCCTATTCTAGGTTGGAATCTCTTGCTTTTCTGAAACTTAGTAATATTTTATGTCCTCTAATGACTGCTAGAACCTAACTGTATTTTATGCATAAAGTATTCTTGCATGGTTTTAATGCAATCTAAATTGTTTAAGAATAAAACTGCTGTCTACTGGATTGGCCAAAAAGTTTGTCTGGGTTCCTTTTGACCAACCCAGTAAATCAAAGGAAGATGATTTTTTCTTTAGTTTGGAGCCAAGACTTTTGCCATTATTGATGCAAGTTATATCTTGCGTATTTTGTCTCTTGCATTCATGATGATTCTATAAACACATCTGACTACCTTCTTACTATAATTTACTAGTATATTTACATATTAAAACATTTTTTTAATTTATTTCACATTTATGTTACAGTTAGGTTTTTATTTTTAGAAAACTTCAATGTGTGGATAGGTTATATTTAATTTATGATGGTGTGTGTGTATGTTAGTCATTCAGTTGCGTCTGACTCTTTGTTACCCCATGGACTGTAGCCTGCCAGGCTGCTGTGTCCATGGAATTCTCTAGGCAAGAATACTGGAGTGGGTTGTCGTTCCCTTCTTCAGGGGATCTTCTCAACTCAGGGGTCAACCTGGGGTAAAGAGGTATTATAAAATACTTTTTCTAAAAGAGGGGGGCACTTAGTCTTGATAAGGTTGAGAACTCCTCTAAGTTTATAATACTGCAAGAGACCAGCAAATCTGAATAAGATGGTGTGTACAAAAATCACCTTGCATTCTACTAGAAGTAAAGTTAGGATCCAGCACATGTTCAGTTTAATTCATAATTCATTTACAAAGATCCTTTAGACACCTGTTAATCTAAGTATGGTGTGTGGACCAGTACCACTAGCAACATCTGGGACATGTTACAGATGCAGAATCTCAGGCCAGACATGCTGAATCAAAATCTGCATTTTAATGAGATTTCTAGGGCATTCTTGTGCACACTAAAATGTGATAAACATGGCCCACAGTTTGAAAAGTATTAGTGAAACATCACTTTCATAGCATATACTGGGTTAGTGGTAGATCATCTTTATACCTTTCAGTTCAGTTCAGTTCAGTCGCTCAGTCGTGTCCGACTCTGCAACCCCATGAACCGCAGCACCCCAGGCCTCCCTGTCCATCGCCAACTCCCGGAGTTTACCCGAACTCATGTCCATTGAGTCGGTGATACCATCTCATCCTGAGCGACTGAACCATCTCATCCTCTGTCATCCACTTTTCCTCCTGCCCTCAATCTTTCCCAACATCAGGGCCTTTTCAAATGAGTCAGCTCTTCACATCAGGTGGCCAAAGTATTGGAGTTTCACCTTCAACATCAGTCCTTCGAATGAATACCCAGGACTGATCTGCTTTAGGATGGACTGGTTGGATCTCCTTGCAGTCCAAGGGACTCTCAGGAATCTTCTCCAACAGCACAGTTCAAAAGCATCAATTCCTTCAGCTTTCTTTATAGTCCAACTCTCATATCCATACATGACCACTGGAAAAACCATAGCCTTTACTAGACAGACCTTTGTTGACAAAGTAATGTCTCTGCTTTTTAATATGCTGTCTAGGTTGGTCATAATTTTTGTTCCAAGGAGTAAGTGTCTTAATTTCATGACTGCAGACACCATCTTCAGTGACTTTGGAGCCCCCCTAAATAAAGTCAGCCACTGTTTCCCCATCTATTTCCCATGAAGTGATGGGACCAGATGCCATGTTCTTAGTTTTCTGAATGTTGAGCTTTAAGCCAACTTTTTCACTCTCCTCTTTCACTTTCATCAAGAGACTCTTTAGTTTTTCTTCACTTTCTGCCATAAGGGTGGTGTCATCTGCGTATCTGAGGTCATTGATATTTCTCCTGGCAATATTGATTCCAGCTTGTGCTTCCTCCAGCCCAGTGTTTCTCATGATGTACTCTGCATATAAGTTAAATAAGCAGGGTAACAATATATAGCCCTGACGTACTCCTTTTCCTATTTGGAACCAGTCTGTTGTTCCATGTCCAGTTCTAACTGTTGCTTCCTGACCTGCATATAGGTTTCTCAAGAGGCAGGTCAGGTGGTCTGGTATTCCCATTGTTTTAGAATATATTTTTATTGTTTATATGCTGGTTTTAAAAGAGAGCTGAGCAATGAAAGTTTTTATAACATTTGATTTTGACTTACCTTGTAATATAACATTTATATTAATAGCAAGGTAATTCAAAAGTCAGAAATCTTGATTCATTCATTCTTCATTCAAAAACTGTTCACTGACTGTTATGTGTCTTGTATGCAAAATATTGGCAATACAATGGTGAAGCAGACAACAGTGCTTTTGCCCGCTTGGAATTTACAGTCCTGGGTGTTCTTTGGAAGGACTGATGCTAAAGCTGAAACGTGAATACTTTGGCCACCTCATGCGTTGACTCATTGGAAAAGACTCTGATGCTGGGAGGGATTGGGGGCAGGAGGAGAAAGGGACGACAGAGGATGAGATGGCTGGATGGCATCACCGACTCGATGGACGTGAGTTTGAGTGAACTCCAGGAGTTGGTGATGGACAGGGAGGCCTGGCGTGCTGCGATTTATGGGGCCGCAAAGAGTCAGACACGACTGAGCGACTGAACTGATCTGAGGAAGGTAGGCTCCCAAACAATAAATCCCCATTGAAAAGATTTGAGTTATTTGAAGGGTTATAAAAGAACAGTGCTAAAAGGAAGAATAATGGTCAGGGCAGGGTTGGTGCACCTCTCCTCTGAATAAAAAGTCTGGCTAGAGATAGAAATTTGGTCATCCTCAGCACATAGATGATCTTTAGCGCCATGAGAATGATTGGGGCCACCTATTGTGAGAAGAGGGCTCGGGATCAAGCCCTGAGAAGCATCCTACTTAGGTGGTCATGTAGAGGGGGAGGGGCTCACATAAGAGAAACAGCATGGCGAGACAAGTAAAAAAACCAACAGAGTGTGGTGTAACGGAATTCAGGGGAGAGAGTGAACAGCTATGTTCACTGTTGCTGGAAAGTCAAGTAAAGTGAGGACAAATAGTTTGGGCTGGTTTTGGGCAACGTAAAACTTGCTAGTGACCTTAACGAAAGTGGTTTTTGTGGAGTGGGGATGGAAACCAGACCGAAATGATTAAAGCAGGAACGGGAATAGAAGTAGAATCACTGGGTACAGGTCATATTCTCCAGAAGTTTAGCTAGCAGAGAAATAAGTGGAGCTATTGCTGGAGAGAAGCATAGATGTGGATCAAGAGATTTTGTTTGTTTGTTTTTGTTTTCCAAAGGTGAATGACACAAATTATCTGTAGCCTAAGCTTAGTGAAAAAAGAAAAAAAATCAAAGATCAAAATTGAAACAAATCTTGAAATCTCAATCCTCAGGAAAATTTGATTGGAGAATTAGCTATCACTGAAAATATCTCCATATTTAGGTGGTACATAACATGTAAATAAATTTCCTCACCATAAGAATTTTTACATGGTGCCCATTCAGAGGATGCTTGGCATGGATATAGTCCATAAAGACTATAGAAAACTTATGAAAATCCCCCAAAATTCAAATGTTTTTTTAAAAGAGAGAAGATACTGCTATAATTGCGTTTTTAAGGTTTGGGCTTTTTTTTTTTTTTGGCTGAACTGTGTGGCTTGCAAGATCTTAGTTCTCTGACCAGGGATTGAACCCAGAACCTCAACAGTGACAGTGCCAAGCCCTAACCACTGGACCTCCAGGAACTCCTTTGGTGTTTTAGATATTAATGGCACCCCACTCCAGTATTCTTGCCTGGAAAATCCCATGGACGGAGGAGCCTGGTAGGCTGCAGTCCATGGGGCCGCTAAGAATCGGGCACGACTGAGCGACTTCACTTTCACTTTTCACTTTCATGCATTGGAGAAGGAAATGGCAACCCACTCCAGTATTCTTGCCTGGAAAATCCCTTGGACGGAGGCGCCTGGTGGGCTGCCGTCTATGGGGTCGCGCAGACTCAGACACGACTGAAGCGACTTAGCAGCAGCAGCAGCAGCAGTGTTCAATAGATTTATTTTTAATTAAGGAATAGTTTATACAATGAGGTATATGTTTCTTACATATACAGGTTGATTAATTTTTATCTATATGCATTCCTTCAGAGTCAAGATAGGAAACATTTTATACCAGAAACGTAGCATTTAAATCAATTATACTTCAGTAAAATAAACAA
>NW_011494752.1:3057378-3138591 GCF_000754665.1 Bison bison bison
AGAAAAAGATACGGGACATTTGCATCACTCCAGAAGATTCCCTTTGTGCCCATTTACAAAACCTCCCTTTACACCAGGTAAAAAGGGTTTCTCAGGTGGCACTAGTGGTAAAGAACCCTCCTGCCAATGCAGGAGACATAAGTGAGATGGGTTTAATCTCTGGGTCAGAAAGATCCCTGGAAGGAGGGCATGGCAACCCAGTTCAGTATTCTTGCCTGGAGAATCCCCATGGATAGAGGAGCCTCATGGGCTACAGTCCGTAGGATTGCAAAAAATCAGACATGACTGAAGTGATGGAGCATGCACACCAAGTAAAGCACTATTCAGACTTCTGTAACCATAGGTCAGTTTTCTTGTTCTTGAATTCTGCATAAATCATACAGTAGGTACTTTTTAGGCATCTGGTTTCTTTTACTCAACATACCTTTGAGATTCATCCACATTGTTATATTTATTAATAGTTCATTCTTTTTTATTACTGAGTAGTATGAATATACAACTTGTTTATTCATTGTACTGTTGATGGACATTTGATTTGTTTCCATTGTTTATCTATATGATGAATATTCTTGTACATGTCTTTTGATGGACATATACATTAATTTCTCTTGGATATATATCCAGGACTAGTGTTTCTAGGTCATAGTGTGGGTGTGTTCTTAGGTCTGATGCATACTGCCGAACAGTTTCTGAAGTGGTTGGACTTTCACCCTCTCACTGGTGATCCCCAGTTGTTCCACATCTTGTCAACACTTACTGTTGTCAGTCTTTTAAATTTTAGCTATTCTGGTGGGTGTGTAGTGGTATTTCATTGTGGTTTTAATTTGTATTTTCCTGATGAATAATGATGTTGAGTACCTTTTTGTATGTTTATTGGCTATTTACATATTCTTCTTCTTGAAGTGCCATAAGTCTTCTGTACATTTTTAAAAAATTGGATTGTTTATATGTTTCTTATTGATTTTATAGGCATTTAAAATTTAGAAGCATGAACTTCATCATATGTGTATTGCAAATATTTTCTCTGGATCTGTAACTTGCTTATTCATTTTCTTAATCTATTTGATAAACAGAATTCTTAATTTTAATGAAGACAAAGTTATCTTTTTTTTTTTTCCTTTTGGGATTAAGTCTTTGCCTATCCAAGGCCATGAAAATACTCTCCTATAATTTCTTCTAGAAATTTGGTTGTTTTAGCTTCACATTTAAGTCTGTCACCCATCTTCAATTGATATTTTGTGTTTAACTTCAGTTATTTTATAACCAACTAGGCATTTTACAGGTACAAAATGAAAATCTTACTTGTAATATGTTGGATTCAGTCATTTTAGCACAGACAATTTTTAAAAGTATCAGTGGCATGAAATGCTCATTCTTCCTTTTCTCTCTGCATGTTTGTTGGCACGTGATACCCATGGTAAAATATAAGTATATTTTTCTACAACTTTATAGTAACTGACTTTTCAGGGAAAAAAGCACTAGATATTGAATTTGCTGTTTAAGATCTGTGCCCTGCAGTCTATAATTTCTTCACATTTAATCCAGGGAAAATGGAATATTTTGTTTAAAAAAAAAGAGGGTAACGTGGGCTGTATTGATCTGATGTTCTTAGAGAAGTATTCTTGATGTCTCTTAACCTTTACTTTGGTCCAAAGAGGGAGGAAAGGAAGGATTTCATGGTTGGAGAGACTATTCTCATTTTAAGGCATGCCCCCTCCTTTTTAATATCTTCCTTTCCTCTCACTTGAGGTATTTGAAATTAATTGGGTCTAAAATGTCTTCTAGTTCTGACCTTCTTCCAAGATTTATAATCTATGTAGGAAAACACCTTAAAACATTATTTAAATTCTTTGAGACAAAGGTTGAAACTCAAGAGAGGAATCCTGCTTCTCTTCATAATGTGCCACTGACATTGTACCTTTGAACAATTACATGACTTTATATTTTTTGTCATTCTTTTGTCTTAAATTTTTTTGTAAAATGAGAAGAATAATAAATGCCATTGTACCTGTTTATTTTCCAGAGATGCTATGAGATAATATGAAGTCTCATTTGCACTCATGGGCTAAGTGCTTGATGCCACATTTTTGGAGGACCATAGGCAAACAAAACCAGGTTCAGAAGAAAGCTCTCACCATGGTTAGGGAACTGAGTGGTAGCATTTGTGTAATAATTTATTCTGGATGTTCCCAGAAGGCTGAACTAGGACCTGAAATGGACAGTTCCGGAAATTTTGAGTTCCACTGTATTTAAGGAGAAACTTTTTAAACCATTAGAATTTTTCTGAAAAGGAAAAGTATAACTTCTGTATTCTTGGAAGTGTCTAAGCAGAGACTTCATAATCCAAATAGTTGGATATTGGAGAAAATTCAAATATCAAGTGGCAGGGAAAGAAGAGATAAGGTAGGTAAGATATCTACTTCAATTCCAACGTTTCTAATTTCATTGATTATAAGGATCGTTTTGTAGTCAGTGACTCAGTTTCCAAAGCTTTTTGTTAAAAAGTAAAAATGGACATTTTAAATTTAAGAAAGAGGTATGGGGATAGAGAAATCAGTTTATTGTTATGAAGGTAAAGGGAAATGCTGACGTTCAAAGACAACTTTCTGGCTGCTGTCAGGCACCAGTGCTGAGGACAGCTGCAAAGTCAGTGCAGGGCTCTTCTGAGATTGACATTTTGCTCTCCTTTAGCTTCTACGCTATGCTGGAAAGACAGACCAGCAAGTGGAAATCTCATCTCTGAAATGAAGAACAGAATTATATTAGCTGGTATTCTTTTTTTTTAACTTCTGTTTTGTATTGGAGCATAGCCAATTAACAGTGTTGTGATAGTTTCAAGTGAACATTGGAGGGACTCAGCCGTACATATACTTGTATCCATTCTCCCGCAAAGTCCCACCCCACCAGGTTGCCATGTAACATTGAGCAGAGTTCCATGTTTATTAGCGGATATCCTTTACTGAATGATAATTACTTAAAGTAACAAAATGAAAACGAGTTTGTAATCATTCGAATTAAAAATATGGTTGCATGTTTTGTTGCTAATGTAAATATTTGATTTTGTTCATAGATAGTATATTATTCACGTGTGATTTTTTATGAAATCTCAATTAACCAGATCCTTAACATTTTCAGCTTTAAATTTTATTTGTAATCGACCCCTTTTCATTTTGTAGCACATAAAATGCTAGAATCTCAGAGAAAAATCTTGGTATATTTAACAAAAATTCTAAGTCATGAAATTTTTTAAACAGCATCTTTGTCAAAGAGAGAATCTGAAGGAGTAAAAACAAATTTGAAATTGTCATCTCTCAGCAAGCATAGATGAGACTTGTTTTCACTTCTGGTAGCAACCCACGCCAGTGTTCTTGCCTGGAGGATCCCAGGGATGGCGGAGCCTGGTGGGCTGCTATCTATGGGGTCGCACAGAGTCGGACACGACTGAAGCGACTTAGCAGCAGCAGCAGCAGCAGAAAACAATTTGAGATTGCTAATAAAGCTTTGAATATGTAGAGTGCTTGGAAAACTACAAAAGAAATAACCTTTAACTTTAACAGTGCAATATATTTGTGAACTGTATCAGTTACAGAAGCTATGTATTTTTTATAAGATTTATTGTTTATGTTGTCTTTGTCTGGTTTTGGTATCAGGGTGATGGTGGCCTTGTACAATGAGTTTGGAAGTGTTCCTTTCTCTGCAATTTTTTAAAAGAGTTTTAGAAGGATAGGCATTAGCTCTTCTCTAAATGTTTGATAGAATTCTGCTATGAAGCCATCTGGTCCTGGGCTTTTGCTTTTGGGGAGATTTTTTATCACAGCTTCAATTTCAGTGCTTGCAATTGGGTTGTTCATAATTTCTATTTATTCTTCACCCAGTCTTGGAAGATTGAACTTTCCTAAGACTCTGTCCATAAGATTTATTGTTTAAGAGGTAAAATGTCATTGGAAAACATAGTACAACACCAGTGTCAATGGAAAACAGTAATTATTTAATTTAAAAATATATCAGGAGATTATTTAGTTATGGCAAGAGCAGGAGGGAAATTGATATACATAAGAGTGTTAAGTAAGGATTGTAATTTTGGCTTTTAAACGAGGTAAGAAAAATGATTTTATCTAATGATACAAAAATTCTAATGTACATGCTGAGTTTATTTTGTATACACATATATAAGTATTTTAATTTTGGTTGCACTGGGTCTCCATTGCTTTTGCTCAGCTATCTCTGCTATGGTGAGTGGGGGACTACTCTTGGTTGTGGTGCGTGGGCTTCTCATTGTGGTGGCTTCTCTTGTTGCGGAGCACAAGCTCAGTAGTTGTGGCTCATGGGCCCTAGAGTGTGGGTTCAGTAGTTGTGCCACATGGACTTAGTTGCTCCACACGACGTGGAATCTTCCCAGACCAGGGATTTAACCCATGTCCTCTGAATTGACAGGCAGATTGTTTTTCCAGTGTGCCACCCAGGAAGCCCCATATAGGTACATTTAGAAATATTTTATCTGGATGTTTGGCATCATGTGGGTTTTCTTTTTTAACCCTTCAAAGAGTCACGTTTATTTTTTAATCAGTGAAATTTATAAAGTTCTTTATATGAAGATGCTGTCTATATCCTTTACCTTTTTGATGACTGCATTAATAGAAAGTGCTTTTCCCTGAAATTCCAGTTGCAGGAGTTCAGAAAACACTGATAGAAGATGATCATTGTTAAGCTGTTTCCTAGTATAATTTCCTTAGAATTTTCATTGATTTAACTTTTATATGTGGTTTCTTTCCTGACCCAAAGTTTTAATGTTTGCTTTAAATAACTTTGCAGTTAGCAGTATCCCAAGCGGCAACAAGACATTCTAAAATCTAGAGCTGTGCTCTTCAGTAGAACTTTCTATGGGAATGGAAATATTCTTTATCTATGTTCTCCAATATGAAAGACCCTTAGCTACATGTTCTGTTGAATACTGGAAATGTGGTTGGGTAACTGAGAAACTAAATTTTTAACTTTAATTAAATTTAAACTCAAATTGGCACATGTGGCTAGTGGCTATTGTATTGGACAGTGCAGTATTAGTGTTAGTATTAATAATAGATTTGACCAGGTCTTGACAAACTTTTTCTAAAAGGTCACCAGATAGTGAATGTTTTTTGGCTTTGCAAGTCATATAGTCTCTTGCAAGTACTCAACTCTGCTCTTGGAATACAGAAGCAGCTGTAGACAACATGGATTTAGCTGTGCTCCATTAAAACTTTATTTATGAACACTGATGTTAGAATTCCACACAATTTTCAAGTTGCATGAAATGAATCTTTCTGATTTTTTTCAACCATTAAAAAATGTAAACTCATTCTTAGTTCACAAGTCATACAAGAACAGGTGAAAGCTGTAGTTTGTAGAACCTTGACTTAGAGTATTTATAAGTAGCAAAGATAGAGATGTAAAAGTTCATGTATTAATTCAACAAATACTTATTGAGTGGCTGTCACAATGGGTACTATTTTGAGAGCTGAAAATATAGCAAAAAGCAATAAAAATTACAGCCAACATCCATGTTTTCATTAAGTTTACATTCTGGTGGGGTGGGGAGGAGACATTTTAAAAGTGAACAAATAGGGACTTCCCTGGTGGTCCAGTGGCTAAGACTCTGTGCTCCCAATGCAAGGGGCCTGGGTTCCATCCCTGGTCAGGGAACGAGATCCCACCTGCCACAACTGTGAGTTCACATGTCATAACTAAAGAGCCTGCATGCTGCAATGAAGATCAAAGGTTCTGCATGTCACAGCTAAGAGCTGGCGCAGCCAAATCAATAAATACTTTTTAAAAAATGAATAAATATACGTCAGGTGGTGAAAATGAAATTGTATGAAGAAAATTTTATAAAGTAAGAGAAAAAAGTGACAATGAAGGATGATATCTTATTATAGAGTAGTTAGGTAAAGCTGGTTTTATAAGGTTACTTTTGAGCACACACCTGAATGAAGAAAGGAGGTAGGGCAGGTGGCTATCTGAGGGAAGAGCATTTTGGTCAGAGGGACGAGTAAAAGCAAAAGTCCTGAGGCAGGAACATGCTTTACCCAGTTCAAGTAATAGGAGAGGTAGAAAACTGACAGGAATGCTATCTCAACAGAATTAATCCACTTTGGAATTTTCCATCATTTGCACCATATGTATTAATACCAGTAAAGGGAATTAATATTTTTGTCAAAAGAAGCATAGGGACCTTTCCTTCTTAGCTTTCTTTTTTTTTTTTTTGGAAAATAGTTTAAAACTATGTTGACTGCCAACACATTAAAAATACCCAAATGGACCCCACCATGGAAATTTTTGAGTCTTTTTTGAACTGAAGTATGAAGGAATGACAAAATTATCCATTAAAAACTGTAAAACTTTTGCTGCACTTATAAATATTTAATAGGTTTCTGGTCTTCAGGTGGGAATTCCTTTATCATCTATTCACTACTAGACTTCACATTTTTATAAAGATGTTTACATTCAAGAGGGGAAAATACACTTCAGTCTCCTTTGTTCCTGTATTTTAAGTATTTTTTAGCACCTAAGAAGAGCATCCATATAGCCTGATTATAGATGGTTTTCTTTTCTTTTTGGCTGTGCCACAGCAGATGGGATCTTAGTTCCCTGACCAGGGATTGAACCTGTGTCCCCTGCAGTGGAAACGTGAGTCTTAACCACTGGACTTCCAGGGAAGTCATAGATGGTTTAAATGTCTCCTTCAAACTTTGAATACTCGGATAGTCAGATCTCCTTTTTTTCTTGGAAACTATACTCAGTTCCTTCTGGTGTTATACGCCGCACAAAGGCTGCTTGAAAAAATATTGAGAGCTATTTAAATGTCATTGTCAGAGAGTTTAAGAGGCTCAGGGGACTAGGACCTTTTTTCTTTAGGTCACCAAATCAAAAGCCATCTTGCTCTGTAATAACTAAAATGTGTTTTCACATGAAGATTGTTCGTGTGAAACTTTTGAGCTACTTTTCTTTCTTTTTGTTTTTTGTTCAGAATCCCTTTAGTGTGCAGTTAAAAGTTTCACAGTTAGCTGAAAAAAAAAAAAAAAAGCTTTTAAAAAACTCCCACTATCAAACTTACAGAAAAGTTGCAATACAGTACAAAAAAACTTTTTTTTTTCCGGAAATTTTGAGACTAAGTTGCTGACATAAAGCCCTATCCACCCTTGACTACTTTAGTGTGTGTTCTACCTTCTCCTACATAACCAGGAAACAACTATCAAAACCAGGAAATTAACACTGGGACATTACTACAATTTAATCCTCAGACCCCACTCAGATTTCTCCAGTAGCTTCTTTAATGCCCTTTACCTCAGGAGAATTCAGCTCAGAATCACGTATGCATTTAGTTGTCACGTCTCTTCCCTGTCCTTCAGTCTGGAATAGTTCTTCAGTTGGTCATGACTGTGACACTTTTGAGAATTACAAGCCAGTTATTTTGTAAATTATCCCTCAATTAGAGTTAGTTTTCTCATGGTTAGATTTAGATTGTGCATGTCTGGCAGGTATATTACAGAAGTGAAACTGTGTTCTTTTCATTATCAGTGGACACATAATTTTCATTTGTCCCATTACTGATAATGATCACTTTACTCAGTACAGTGGTGTCTACAAGGTTCTTCACTATGTAGTTTCTCTTTTTATCTTTGTAATAATATTTTGAGAAGAAGCATTTTGCAACTATGTAAATTTTCCATTTGTTACTGGACTTTACATTTATCAACTACTTATTAATGTCAATATGGACTCATGAATTTATGCTTTTTAATAGGTTGTAATCCAATACTATCATTATAACTTTTATGCTCCCTTGTCTCAGATTTGGCCAGTGGGAACCCCTTCAAAATAATTTCCATATCCTTTTAATATATGCTCTTGTTTCTGTGAGCACTTCCTTGCTTTCTGGCACAGCAAAATGTTCCAGACTCATCTGTACTTTCCCTCCCCCAGTGCTGGAGTCAGCCATTTCTCCAAGGAATATGGTTTCTATAAGTTGAGAATGATACTTAGAAGTTAATATCCGTATCCTGAAAGCTGTTGTGATGTCACTGCTCCCAGGGGCTCTCAGTGGACAGAG
This sequence comes from Bison bison bison, assembly GCF_000754665.1. Classification (NCBI taxonomy): domain Eukaryota; kingdom Metazoa; phylum Chordata; class Mammalia; order Artiodactyla; family Bovidae; genus Bison; species Bison bison. The sequence continues at coordinate 3,065,465 of NW_011494752.1, forward strand.
CTAGAGACCAGGTGTGTTATACCATACATATACACACATTTCCATCTATATTTTGTATCAGTTTATGTATAGTCAAAGCCATGTGTTCCTGCCAGTACTTCCATTTCCAATATAGGACCACAGGTTTCCATATTTATAACTCCCTTCTCTGACAGAGAAAAACCTGGGTCTCATTATCCTTATTATGTTTTTCTTACTTAATCAATCCTCCTTTGTATAAACAGTCATCCACTGCCACTGCCATTTCCTCTTCAGTGAAGATTCTTACCTTGCCTCATTTGGTTTCTGACATCCTGTACTGCAGGCACTCACCTACGTGGATACCCTTTTCTATTGGGGTCTGATGGGCTTCCCAGATAGCTCAACTGGTAAAAATATCTACCTGCAATGCAGGAAACCTGGTTCAAATCCTGGGTCGGGAAGATCCCCTGACGAAGGGATAGGCTAACCGTTCCAGTATTCTCGGGCTTCTCTGGTGGCTCAGACGGTAAAGAATCCACCTACAATGCAGGAGACCTGGGTTGGAAAGATCCACTAGAGGAGGGCATGGCGATCCACTCCAGTATTCTTGCCTGGAGAATCCCCATGGACAGAAGAGCCTGGTGGGCTACAGTCCATGGGGTCGCAAAGAGTCAATTGAGCAACTAAGCACAGCACAGATCCCAGTGCAAAGCTGCCCTTAATATGTGGATGCCCTCTTCAACCCAATCAAGTTCTGACACTTTGCCTTGGATACTCCCAAACATAGAACTCTCCTCACTCCATTTGGGCTCTTTGGTGCCCCCACTGTCCCTATGTGGGTGCCTTGCTAACCCTGTCTACTCCCTGAAATGAGAGCACCCCCAGGCATAAATGGCCTCTTCTCTATGCTCAGGCTCTGACTCCTCATGCTAGGCCATCTCTTACTTGGATACGTTCTTCATCACTCCAGCCCAGGTGATTCTCCTGCCCTTCTCATCCTGCTTAGGCTCTGACTTGCCAATCTGTCTGCCCTTCATGTAGAATCCCTCCTCATCTCATGCTAAATGTGCATCCCACACAGGCACACTTTTCATATTGGTTGGTCTCCAACAGCCTACCCTGGCCTGTCCCTATTCCTTGTATGGACGTTTCTTTCACCCATCTTGGGTTTTAACACTGCATATTAGGCTGCCCCTTTGCTTATTTTACAAAAGGCTTCCCTGGTGGCTCAGATGGTAAAGAATCTGTCTTCAGTGCAAGAAACCTGGGTTCAATCCCTGGCTAGAAAGATCCCCTGGAGTAGGAAATGGCAACCCAGTCCAGTATTCTTGCTTGAAGAATCCCATAGACACAGGAGCCTAGTGAGCTATAGTCCATGGGGTCGTAAAGAGTCGGCCATGACTGACTGACTGACTAATGCTTGTTTATTTTAAAAATATTTGTATTTTTCCTGCACTTAAGCTTTGTTGCTAACATCTAATGGGTGGTGTGTTAAACTTTTAATATTAGGATAGAATGTAAATGCAGTGACTATTTTTCAAAACAAAAATTAAAATATGTCTGAAATACAGATTATTTGAAATTAGTGGTATCTAGAGCAGTTATGGGTATATGATCACCATTGAAATAAAGAACAAATGGAGAGTTTCAATTTCTAGTAGTAGAGGAGGTTGGTCCCATTGAACCAACCTTCCAGCAGATAATAATTATAATTCTGGACAAAATATGAAAAATCTTTTACCTGCAGGCATTGGAAAATAACCAAAACAAACCTGTTTTTAAGGCTGTTTTACTCAAAGGCAGGTCCCAGTTTTAGCATCTGGGTGACCAAAACTTGAATAGATAATCCACAGTTTTACTGGCTTAAAAAACCATAGCAATCACAAGCAATCATAGGAAGCAAAGGGGTAAATCCTAGAGTGGAGAGGGTAGAGACGGTCTTTTGTGTATAAATGCTCTAGCTGGACCAAATCTTTAGCTACTCCTTGAACTATACTTGTATGAGTCACACCCTGAGCAGTCCATCTGAGGTGAAAGTAACTGAACAGAGATTTACGCTTCTGCAAGAGTACCAGTTTGTGCCAGTTTTCCTAAGGCTGTGAAAGTGCTGTAGTCTTGGAAAACCTTCAATCCCAGGTATACTGGGACAATTGATTACCCTAGATGCTTCCCACCACAAATGAAACAGAATATGAGTTTAACTACATGCTTTAAAAAGTAAAATAAACAAAGAAAATCTCCTATATCCTTCAAAGGAACATAACAAACTCCAGAAATTCTGTAACGTATCTTTATAATTTTCAGGGTACAATCCAGAATTATTAGGTTATTTGAATAAGCAGGAAAATGTGACCCATACTCAAGAGAAAAGGAAATCATAGGTGACTAACCCCAAAATGATATAGATATTAGAATTGGAGGACAAGCCTCTTAAACAAGTATAATAATTATACTCAGATGCAAAGGAAAATGTGCTTGTAATGAATTAACAAATAGGAAATCTAGCAGAGAGACTGTGTAGTGCGCTCAGTCACGCAATCATGTCCGACTTTTTGTGACCCCATGGACTGTAGCCCACCAGGCTTCTCTGTCCATGGGATTCTCCAGGCAAGAATACTGGAGTGGGTTGCCATTTCCTACCCCAGAGAGAGACTATAAAAAAGATGAAAATAGAATTCTAGAACTAAAAATTACAGTATCTGAAATAGAAAACTCACTGAATAGGCTTGATAGTACATTAAGATGACAGAAGAAAGGATAATGAACTTGAAGATTGATTAATGAAAGTATTCAATCTGAGCAACAGAGAAAAGAACTTTAAGGGGAAAAGAACAGGACCTCAGGAAAATGTAGGAATATGAAAAAATCTAATGTAGATGACGTCCTTGAAGAAAAAGGGCAAAAGAATGGAGGAGAAAAAGAATTTGAAGAAATAATAGCTGAAAAATTACCAGGTTTAGTGAAAAACACAATTTTACAGGTAAGGAGTTTGGTGGACCCATGTGAGATAAATGCAGATAAAATCACACCTAGGCATATAGTAGTTAAACTGCTAAAAACTAAGGAGAAAATCTTGAAAGCATTCAGAGAAAAAGAATATATAAAGGAAAACAGTGATAGAAAATATTCTTCTCATCAGAAACAATAGAGGATAAGGAGATAGTGGAATGCCATCTTTAAAGTGACAGAAGAAAACTGTCAGCCCATAATTCTATGTCAAGTAAAAATATCCTTTAAATTTTAAGGCAAAATAAAGATATTTCCAAATAAATGGAAAGTTGAGAAAAGCTGTCATTCATACAGTTGCACTAGTAGATATGCTGAAGAAAGATCTGTAGACTGAAACAAGACAATACCAGATAGGAACTCGGGTCTTTATGAAAAAATAAAAATACCAGAATAAATGCAGAATAGTAATTTTTTCCTCTTAATCACTTTAAAATATAATTTTTGCATGGATTCTTTTTATTCTCCTTGAGACACTTTTTAGGAAGGATGTAGAGAATAGTCCTGCTCTGGAGAGGAAATCGGCAACTAAATCTTCCAAAGTGGTATCCTTATTAAATTTAGAATGCTCAAATCTGAAAAAAATTTACTCTAAAAAGCTAATATTTATAATCCTTTTCGTTTCAGATATAAAACCAAATGTGGAACTGAAAAGCACTCAAGAGCAGTCTGTGCCCACAGGTAACAACATCATATCTTTCCTCTCTAAAAATATACCTTTACTGAATAGTTCAAATGAAGGGGAATATTCTGATTGCAATATACATGCTATGGAAATGGGTTGTGGAAAAAATGAAGTCATGTCTTCCTGATACAAAAATAATGCATCCGTTTAGATCATATAAGTTATCTGACATCACAGAGCCAAACCACCCCACCCAATGTTTTTTTATTTTTTCACTGTTGTTTTTTTTTTTTTTTTCTTAAAAAAAATTTTCAGCTGACTCATTTGAATTAAGACAGCTTTTGTTGAACAATATCATAGCTTATAAAACTTGTGCTTTTCACTCAGGAACAGTGGTCAGTAAACTTTATTTGTAAAGGGCCAGAGAGTAAATATTTTAGACTTTGTGGGCCGTATATGGTCTCTGTTGTATATTCTTCTTTATATTTTTTACAATCTTTAAAACTGTAAAACCATTCCTACTTCCTGGGTCTATATGTTAATAAAAATAGGCCATGGCTAAATTTGGCCCTAGGCCATGGTTTGCTGACCCTTGCTCCAGAATAAACTATATACACTTAAAATAATCTATTTCCTAAAAATAAATTCTGTGTTTCTCTATTGATATACTCACTTTGTTTGAATCAAAGCTTTTGCTATATTACAAAATTTACCACACAGGTGTCTTTATTTTACTCTGAGTTGTAACCTTATGTTTTAATTGAACATGTACCTCATATCAGTTGTTCATATACAGGGCTCTGTGAATCTATCATTTCAGGCTTGAGAAAACAAAACTATTGTTTAGAGCAGTGTCTTAAGTGTCTAAGAGTATATGATATGCAGAAATGAGAAACTTCACCTGAATCCATGACGACTGCATTTTCAGGACCTCTTCGTCATGTATCTTGTGTGATACGTTTCCATTTTACTCCTATATTCCAGTAAAATGTCCTGTTCTCCGTGTTCAGTCATGCTTGCGGCAGAAAGGAAGCCACTGCAGTTTCCATCACCTCTCCTGTTTCAGCTCCTTAGTGCTGCAGGGTTCAGTGTTTTTGACTATTTGTTGCATGTAATAGGTTCTCAGCAAATATTTTATTGACTCTTGGGAAGGAGTTTGATGGCAAGTGGGTCTTTTCTGTTCATTTCTTTTGTTATCATTTTTTTTTATTAAGCTACCATGCTTATATGTGAAAAAATTCTAGCTATGTCATGCCTTCTTCCTTACTTCTAGTATTTTCGATATTTATTGTAAAAAATTGTGTCTTTGTTAAACTTAATTATTAGCAAGTTTGTTGTTTATTTAACCATGCTTTTTATCATATCTACTGCCTTTTACTTAGAAACTCCCATAGCACTTTGTATTTCCCTTAATCTCTTGTCCGAGTCTACATTTTAGACTTATCTCTTGTCTGAATCTTGCATTGTATTTGTGGGTTTGTTTTATCTACATCTGTAAATTATCAGCTCTTTGAATACAGAAATTATGACCTATTCATATCTGTAGCCTTGTCAACATTTAGTAAATGTTTGAAGAAATAAAAGAATTTGGGGGCTAGTATGCTTTCCACAAAATCATATTTATAATGTGAACAGAAAGGGAAAATAGAATTTGGTGTTCAGAAGCTTATAGGCTTCCTCTCGGGAAAGCATCTTTCCCAAATTGAATTTTGCCAGTAGTCTCAGGCTCAATATTTCTCATCACTATATGTTAATATTCTTGGTCTTAACATCTTACTGAATATCCTGAAATACACCAAAGGAGAGAGAATTTCTATCCAGAAGGAACTTGAGTGGAATTTAAGGTGAAAGAACTATTCAAGAAAATGATGTCTAATTGAAAGGCAAATAAACCTTGGACATATTTCTAAAATTTCACATATATCTTGCTTGGGTGTATGTGAAAGGATATTGTCTATCACTTAGGGATTGGATAAAGCTGAAACAGGTTTATAAAAATCCTTTCAAATTACTTCATAGTTAAAATTCTTTTTATCTCCTAGAAGGTTCAGAGCTTTTGAATGACTACGATTTAACCAAAGCTCATGAAACAGAAAATGTGGATGGTACAGAAGGCCCAGCCAATGAGGATGAAGACATAGGAGGTGAGCCATAGTATACAGACCAGAACTAAAAAGACGGTTGGGGCTCAGTATGGAGAAGAAATCAGGAAAACTTATATATGTGGATTGAGTTGGGAGGAATTCAGTTTTATTCACTTTACAAATATTTGCATTTAATAATTTGCTGTAGGATATCAGCAGATTTTGAGAATTTAAGTGTTCAAGCTATAATAACTTCATAAAAAATTTTTTAAATTACTTTTATTGGGGTATAACAGCAAAAGAGACACAGATGTAAAAAACAGGCTTTTAGACTCTGTGGGAGAGGCGAAGGTGGGATGATTTGAGAGAATAGCATTGAAACATGTATATTATCATATGTGAAATAGATTGCCAGTCTAGGTTTGATGAATGAGACAGGGTGCTCAGGGCTGGTGCACTGGGATGACCCTGAGGGATGGGATGGGGAGGGAGGTGGGAGGGAGGGTCAGGATGGGGAACACATATACACCCATGGCTGACTCATGTGAATGTATGGCAAAAACCACCACAATATTGTAAAGTATTAGCCTCCAATTAAAATAAATTTAAAAAAAAAGAAAAAAAACCTTTTATTGGGGTATAGTTAATTTACAATGCTGTGTTAGTTTCTGCTGCTACTGCTGCTAAGTCGCTGCAGTCGTGTCCGACTCTGTGCTACCCCACAGACAGCAGCCCACCAGGCTCTCCCGTCCCTGGGATTCTCCAGGCAAGAACACTGGAGTGGGTTGCCATTTCCTTCTCCAGTGCATGAAAGTGAAAAGTGAAAGTGAAGTCGCTCAGTCATGTCCGAGTCTTAGTGACCCCATAGACTGCAGCCTACCAGGCTCCTCCGTCCAGGGGATTTTCCAGGCAAGAGTACAGGAGTGGGGTGCCAAGTGTTAGTTTCTACTGTACAGAAAAGTGAATCAGTTAAATATAAATATATATCTACTCTTTTAGATTCTTTTCCCATATAAGTCTTTACAGAGTATTTAGTAGAGTTCCGTGCGCTAACAGTAGGTTCTTATTAGTCATCTATTTTATATATATAGTAGTATGCATATGTAAATCTCAATCTCCCGGTTTATCCCTCCCCTCCTTCCCCCTCAGTAACCATAAGTTTGTTTTCTATGTTTGTGACTCTATTTCTGATTTGTAAATAAATTCACTTGTAACATTTTTAAAGATTCTACAATACGTGATATCATATGGTATTTGTCTTTGTATCTGACTTATTTCACTCAGTATGACAATCTCTAGGTCCATCCATGTTGTTGCAAATGGCATTATTTCATTCCTTTTTATGGCTGAGTAATATTCCATTGTATATATGCACCATATCTTCTTTATTCATTCATCTGTGATGGTCATTTAGCTTGCTTCCATGTCCTGACTATTGTAAATAGTGCTGCAATGAACATTGGGTTTCGTGTATCTTTACAATTTATGGTTTTCTCTGAGTATATGCCCAGGAATGAGATTGCTATATCATATGGTAACTATATTTTTTGTTTTTTTGAGGAACTTTCATACTCTTTTCCGTAGTGACTGTACCAATTTATATTCCCACCAATAGCATAAGAGGTATTCCTTTTTTCCACACTCTCTATAGCATTTATTGTTTGTAAGTTTTTTGATGATGGCCATTCTGACCAGTGTGAGGTGGTACCTTATTGTAGTTTTGATTTGTGTTTCTCTAATAATCAGTGATGTTGAGCATCTCTTCATGTGCTTTTTTGGTCATCTGTATGTCTTCTTTGGAGAAATGTCTATTTAGATCTTTAGCTCTTATTTTGATTCAATTGATTGCTTTTTTGATATTGAGCTGCATGAGCTATTTGTATATTTTGGAGATTAATCTCTTGTTGGTCGCTTTGCAAATATTTTTTCCCATTCTGTTGGTTGTCTTTTCATATTTCATTTTTTAAAATAACATGTTTATTTTACTCTTTTCTGTTATTAAAGTAATACATATTCATGATAGAAAGTTTGTTTAGGATGTTTTCCACCAGTTCTCTAGATACCAACTGGGCATCCAACAATTCAATTCAATTCTTATGCTAATTTCTAGAATTATTACAAAACTCATAGAACTCAGCCACAAGACTGCCCTCACTCAGACTTCAGTTGAAAGTTCCAGGTCCCCAGGTTACCTGCCCTTCTGTCCAACTTGACTACAGATTTAGGATTTCCCACACCACCCTCCCTTCAGGTTTGATCGTTTGCTAGAATGACTCACAGAACTTAGGAAAACCCTTTACATACTATTACTGGTTTATCATAAAGAACGCAACTCAGGAATAGCCAAATGGAAGAGGTACATAGGGCAAGCTGTGGGGTGGGGAGTGCAAAACTTCCATGCCCTCTCTGGGCCAACCACACTCTCAGCAGCTTGATGTCATCACCAGACACTCTTTGAATCTTACGGTTCAAAAGTATTATAGAGCTCAATCTCCAGTTCCCCTCCTGGAGGTTGGTGCGTGACGCTGAAAGTTCCAGTCCTCTAATCACTTGGTGTTTCAGGTGACCTAGGCTATTTAGGGGCTGCAACCTAAGTTACTTGAGTAGCATAAACTCAGGTATTATTGAAAGGGGCCTGTTATGAATAACAAAAGACATTCTTATCACTCAGGGAATTCCAAGGGTTTTAGGAACTTCAAATAGATGGGGAAACAATGGAAACAGTGAGAGAGAATTTATTTTCAGGGGCTCCAAAATCACTACAGATGGTGATTGCAGCTATGAAATTAAAAGACGCTTGCTCCTTGAAAGAAAAGTTATGACCAACCTAGACTGCCTATTAAAAAGCAGAGACATTACTTTGCCAACAAAGGTCCATCTAGTCAAAGCTATGGTTTTCCAGTAGTCATGTACAGATGTGAGAGTTGGACTATAAAGAAAGTTGAGCACCGAAGAACTGATGCTTTTGAACTGTGGTGCTGGAGAAGACTCTTGAGAGTCCCTTGGACAGCTAGGAGATCCAACCAACCCATCCTAAAGGAAATCAGTCCTGAATATTTATTAGAAGGACTGATGCTGAAGCTGAAATTCCAATACTTAGGCCACCTGATGGGAAGAACTGACTCATTTGAAAAGACCCTGATGCTGGGAAAGATTGAAGCCGGGAGGAGAAGGGGATGACAGAGGATGAGATGGTTGGATGGCATCACCGACTCAATGGACATGAGTTTGAGTAAACTCTGGGAGTTGGTGATGGACAGGGAGGCCTGGTGTGCTGCAGTCCAGGGGTCGCAAAGAGACAGACACGACTGAGTGACTTACTGAACTAGGAACTTCATACCAGGAACCTGGGACAGAGACCAAATGTATATTTTGTCTCTGACCACTAATCTCTTATAGCAAAAGCATCATATAAGTCAAAAGATACTGGTACATCACTAGAGTCACATTCAGTCATTAATTACTCTAGTCCATCATCATATCATATGAAAATGTCTTCAAGGGTGAGACCACTCAGATTTGTGTGCTTCCGTTTGATCTTGTCAAGTTCCAAAGCCACAAGTAGTCTCAGCAATACATGGTTTCATCTTTTCAAGCATCTGGTGTAATTGAGCTAAAGTGAAAGTTGCTTAGTTGCGTCCGACTGTTTATGACCCCATGGTCTGTAGCCTGCCAGGCTCCTCTGTCCATGGAATTCTCCAGGCTAGAATACTGGAGTTACCTTCTCCAGGGGATCTTCCCAAACCAGGAGCTGAACCCTGCTGTCCCGCATTGCAGGTGGATTCTTTACTTTCTGAGCCACCAGGGAAGCCCATAATTGAGCTAAAAGATGGTATTATTCCCTTGCTCTGAGCCTCTGTTGAGATTGTAATATGATATTAGATTTCCTTCATTTGCATAGCCCATTGATTCATTCCTTTACCCTGAACTACTGTTCCTCCTTCTCTCCATTTATTTATACCTAAACTTTTCCACATTTGGAAGGAACTTTAGATTTAGCAACTGTGCTGTTCTAGATTTCAGGCAACATACTAGTGTAGTAAGTGCTTCCCCTTCAGTTCCTTTCTAGTCATATAGGGTAGAATTACTTAGCTACATAACCACTGGACTATTTATTTTTACCACGGGGCAATAGCCACTTTCAAGTGTTAACCTTGATTTTGCCAAATAGAATGAAGGCACTACCTGCCCTGCCAGGCCTTTAGGAATCCTGACATAAAGGTGTAAAACTATAGTTACAATTTCTTGCCTGTTTCTGGCACTTGTAGTTGCATCCCTGGTCCTGTGACCACAGGGCATCAGATTGGAAAGGGAAAGTTGAGGTATATGGAGAAGAAAACAAAAAGTATGTTTATCATACCAGTGTCCTCTCTCCTTGGAAAGAATCATGTAGTCAGACCATTGTTTTCCTCTCATGAAAAAAATTGCATGATCATACCAGCAGCCTCTCACCACCCTCTCTTCCCCAGAAAAACAGAGGAATCCATTTGTGGGAACAACGCTGCCTTAGCTCCTATTATGTTGTGTCTTTTTTTTTAATGTTTTATTAAAATTTTTTTGTTGTGGTTAAAGTCACATAATATAAAACATACTGTTTTAACCATATTTAATTATACAGTTGAGTGGCACCAAGTGCATTCACATTGTTGTGCAACTCTCACCATCATCCATCTCCTGAATTTTTTACCTTCCTAAATTGAGACTCTGTCCCCATTAAATACTAACTCCCCGTTCCCTGTCCCCACTCTCTACCCCCAGCCTCTGACTCCATGAATTTGACTGTTCTAGGTGTCTTGTGTAGATGGAGTCAAACAGTATTTGTCTGCACCTGATGTATATTGGAATGCATTTTAAGGTCAACTTAAAATTTAATATATATCCTACAAACAGATTGTATCTTTTTTTTTTTTTTTTACTGTTGAAAACACGTTAACCAAACCCTCATGCCTCCATCTCCCCCTGTTTTAAACAAGGAGTATTTCAAATGCTTGTTCCAATTTTCTATGAAACTTATTCCGAGAAGAATCTCTCTGACTATTCATTATTTGGCATTATGAGCTGTAAAGTGTGTTCCTTTCTCTGATAAAATGTGATTTGATGATCCAAATGTGTTCAATATCTTCTATTGCGATTCTTTTATAGTACTTGGACTCTGCTTCTATCACCAGGTAAGCAAAACTCAGTAGAGAGTCAATGTCTAGTCTGTCAAAACCCATTTGTAGCCCTGCTGGGGCTACTGACATTGGTACAGTGTAATCCACCTACCAGCTATGTGTGGGGTCTTCCCCCTGAGGAATCCCCCCATAGCCATCTGCAGCCTCTGTTTCTCTTGTTGGCATACTGAACAGTTCTTGTTGGCATTTTGAGCCTCAAAGAGTGCAAAAGGAATATGTCCAAATTCAGCCCTCTGCACTACTTTGGTCCCCAAATGTCTACTCATTTCATGGACCCAGGTTGCCATCTCAAGCTAATATACCAGTATATAAACTGGATGACTGATCATCATCTAGTCTGGAAGGAGATTCTTCTGTTGAACGTCAACCTGTCCTGCTTTAATGTACTCTCCAGTTTCCATAGTGATTTCTGCAGGGTTCTACTCCATGTGGGCATCCCTTTAATAGGCCAGATTTCTATTGCCTTCTGCCTATCAATATGGCCAGGTCATTGACCATCACACATTAGTCAGGTAAAAACCAAAACATAGAGGCTTTCATTATTGTTCAATTCTTCCATCACTGCTAGGAAAGCAGCATGTAATTCATCCCACCAAACTGATTTGTTTTTACCTTCTTCAATCAGAAGATTGAAGAAGGTCTTTCAAATAGGATATTGGCCATTTACCTTAGACTGCCATCCATACATCAAGCAGACCTTTGTTGGTCAGTTAAGAGCTGTTTGGGCTTCCCAAGTGGTACCAGTGGTAAAGAATCTTATGATACAGGAGACATAAGAGACTTGGGTTCAGTCCCTGGGTCTGGAACATCTCCTGGAGTAGATATTGGCAACCCACTCCAGTATTCTTGCCTGGAAAATTCCTTGAACAGAAGAGCCTGGCGGGGGCCGCAAAGAGTCAGACACAACTGAGTGACTGAACACAAGAACTGTTTATAGGGGAAAGAGACTCACAGACATAGAGAATAAATTAATGGTTGCTGGGGTTGGGGCAGGGAGAGGATGCTGGGAAGGGATAGTTTGGGATGGACATGTATACTCTGCTATATTTAAAATGGATAACCAACAGGGACCTACTGTATAGCACATGGAACTCTGCTCAATATTATGGGGCAGGTTGGATGGAAGGGGAGTTTGGGGGAGAATGGATACATGTATATGTATGACTGAGTCCCTTCACTGTCCACCTATCACAACATTGTTAATTGGCTATACTCCAATAAAAAATAAAAAGCTTTAAAAAAAAAGAGAGAGCAGTTTATAGGGCACTGTCCAAGTGATGATAGAATCTGGCAGCTCCTTACACAGTTCCAAAGTCAGTCCTAATAGAAAAGAGGCTCCCTGCTTATATCTGCAGCTTGCATTCTCTTGTAGCATAATCCTGTGTAAGCCATTTCCATTTTCTTGTGGCACTCTTCTGGGCATTGCCCTCCTCATTAGAACATTTTTCTGATACCATCTAAGATACCATGGGTATTTCAGATACTGAGATTATTGTTTGTCCTGCAATCATTGGGGAAGTTTCAATTAATGTCTGATATAAGCCCACTACTTTCCCCTCAAGTAGAAATTCTCTATTCTGTCATCGCCATAGCTGTCACTAGGAAGCACTCCCAGGTTTTTGCCATAAGCCCCAGTCTGTGCTCCACATAGAACTATTGCATAGAGTTTGTCCACGCCAGTGCTCCAGCTTCTCTTCTACCCTGTGTGGACTTGGGCAATCTTATTCATCCTCATTTAGCATGTCCAATTAATATTACTTGAAGGATAGATTTTCATGCCTCCTGTTCTACAAAAGAGTTCCCTGGTCAGACACAGCAACCATTCCCATAATACATCCAGGTAAAAGAGTTGCAATCACTTAGGACATACCAGTTTTCCTCCAAACTTTCACCTTAATCCATTAACCCTTATATTCATTTTGTTTTTTTTTTTTAATTGAAGTATAGTTGATTTACAATGTTCTGTTAGTTGCTGGTATACAGCAGAGTGATTCAGGTGTACATGTTGTTCAGTCGCCCAGTCATGTCTGACTCTTTGCAACTCCATGGACTGTAGCACGTTAGGCCTCTCTGTCCCTCACCACCTCCTGCCTAAGTTCATGTGCATTGCATTGGTGATGCCATACAGCCATCTCATCCTCTGACGCCCTCTCCTCCTTCTGCCCTGAATCTTTCCCAGCATCAGGGACTTTCCCAATGAGTCCGCTGTAAATCGCATCAGATGACCAAAATACTGCAGTTTCAGCTTCAGCATCAGTCCTTCCAATAAGTATTCAGGGTTGATTTCCCTTAAGCTTAACTGGTTTGATCTTGCTGTCCATGGGACTCTCAGGAGTCTTCTCTAGCACCACGGTTTGAAGGCATCAATTCTCTGGTACTCCACCTTCTTTATGGTCCAGCTCTTACAACCGTACATGACCACTGGGAAGACCATAGCCTTGACAATATGGACCTTAGTCAACAGAGTAATGACTGTCTAGGTTTGTCATAGCTTTTTGTCAAGAAGCTAATGTCTTCTGATTTCATGGCTGCAGTCACCATCCTCAGTGATTTTAGAGCCTAAGAAGAGGACATTTGTCACTACTTCCATCTTTTCCCCCTCTATTTGCATGAAGTAATGGGGCTGGATACCATGATTTTAGTTTTCTTAATATTTAGTTTTAAGCTGGCTCTTTCACACTCCTCCTTCACCCTCATCAAGAGGCTCTTTAGTTCCTCTTCACTTTCTGCCATTAGAGTGGTATCATCTGCATATCTGAGGTTGTTGATGTTGCTCCCACCCATCTTGATTCCAGCTTTTAACTCATCTAGCTTGGCATTTCTCATGATGTGCTCAGCGTATAGATTAAACAAATGGGTGACAGCAGACAGCCCTGTTGAACTCCTTTCTCAATCTTGAACCAATCAGTTATTCCATACAGGGTTCTAACTTTTGCTTCTTGATCCACATACAGGTTTCTCAGGAGACAGATAAGATGGACTGGTATTCAGTTTTGCATGTTTATCTATTTTATATATAGTAGTTTGTATCTGCTAATCCCAAATTCCTAATTTATTTCTCCCTCAGCTCCTTTCCCCTTTGGTAACCTATAAGTTTGTTTTCTAAGTCTATGAGTCTGTTTCCATTTCATAAATAAGTTCATTGTGTCATATGTTAGATTCCACATATAAGTGATATCATATGATATTTGTCTTTTCCTGTCTGACTTACTTCACTTAGTATGACAGTCTCTAGGTCTATCCATGTTACCTCAAATGGCATTATTTCATTCTGTTTTTTGTCTGAGGCTGGTGACTCAGTGGTAAAGAATCTGCCTGCCCTTCGATTCCTGGGTGGGGAGGATTCCCTGGAGAAGGATATTTAGGTTGCTTCAGTATCTTGGGTGTTGTAGATAGTGCTGCAGTGAACACTGGGCCACACGTATCTTTTTGAACTATAGTTTTGTCTGGATATATGCCCAGGAGTGGGATTGCTGGATTATATGACAACTCTATTTTTAGTTTTTTGAGGAACCTCCTTACTGTTTTCCATAGTAACTGCACCAATTTACGTTCCCACCAACAGTGTTGGAGGGTTCTCTTTTCTCCACACCCTCCCCAGCATTTATTATTTATAGACTTTTTCATTAAGGCCATTCTGATCAGTGTGAAGTGGAACCTCATTGTAATTTTGATATGCATTTCTCTAATAATTAGTGGATCTTTGTCAGCAAAGAGATGTCTCTACTTTCTAGTATGCTGTCTAGGTTTGTCATAGCTTTCCTTTCAAGGAGCAAGTGTCTTTTAATTTCATGGCTGCAATCACCATCTACAATGATTTTGGAGCCCAAGAAAATAAAATCTGCCACTGCTTCCACTTTTTCCCCTTCTATTTGCCATGAAGTGATGGGACAAGATGCCTTCATCCTAGTTTTTTGAATGTTGAGTTTTAAGCCAACTTTTTCTGCTCTCCTCTTTCACCCTCATTGAGAGGCTCTCTAGTTCCTCTTCACTTTTGGCCATTGGAGTGCTATCATCTACATATCTGAGGTTGTTGATAGTTCTCTCAGCAATCTTGATTCCAACTTGTGCTTCATCCAGCCTGGCATTTCACATTATGTACTCTGTATATAAGTTAAATAAGCAAGGTGACAATATACAGCCTTGTCATACTCCTTTCCCAGTTTTGAACCAGTCAGTTCTCCCATATCTGATTCTGACTATTGCTTCATGACTCGCATACAGGTTTCTCAGGAGCCAGGTGAGGTGGTCTGGTATTCCCATCTCTTTAAGAATTTTCCACAGTTTTTTGTGATCCACACTGTCAGGGGCTTTAGTGTAGTCAATGAAGCAGAAGTAGATGTTTTTCTGTAATTCTTTTGCTTTTTCTATGATCCAACAGACGTTGGCAATTTAATCTCTGGTTCCTCTGCCTTTTCTAAATCCAGCTTGTACATTTGGAATTTCTTGGTTCATGAAGCCTAGCTTGAAGGATTTTGAGAATAACCTTGCTAGCATATGAAATGAGTGCAACTGTATGATAGTTTGAACACTTTTTAGCATTGTTCTTCTTTGGGACTGGAATGAAAATTGACCTTTCCCAGTCCTGTGGCCACTGCTGAGTTTTCCAAATTTGCTGACATATTGAGTGTAGCACTTTAAGAGCATCATCTTTTAGGATTTGAAATAGCTCAGCTGGAGTTCCTAAGGCCCACTTGACTTCACACTCCAAAATGTCTGGGTCTAGATGAGTGATCACACCATTGTAGTTATCCAAGTTATTAAGACACTTTCTGTATAACTTTTCTGTGTATTCTTGCCACCTCTTCTTAATCTCTTCTGTTTCTGTTAGAGGTAGCAAAGGACTTGGCCAGGAGCATGTTTTTCATATACAAACCAACCAAATCCGGAGTCTGTACCCCCCAACTACTATCTCCTTATCTAAATCTCATGAACTCAACTAATATTTCCCTTGCCTGAAATCAATCCAAGGCTAAGTACCAGACAACTAGAGACCACTTGTCACAAAGCCTGCTGTAATTATTCAAACCAACCAGTCCTTAACTGTTTATCCTGCCTGCCTTGCCTTTTCTCTGAAAGTCCAATGAAGGCTCTTAGCCTAGGATTTTCCTTGCTCTTTTCTGTATTCTGACTGGCACCGGCGCTTTCCCCTGTGGCCCTGTTTGTTATGTGGTGACCCCTTCTATGGATCATATGAATGTAATAAACTTCTTCCTTTCAGGCCTCATTCTCATCTCCTTCTGTGGCTGCAGTAACTTTACCATGCTATATACAACATGTGCATGCTTATGAGTTAGGAGATACATGGGCTCCAGGTTAGACATTTACAACTGGCGTCCTGTTTGCATTTCATGGGGCAGGAAGAAGTGGGCTTCAGGCTGGATACTTACAATTAGCCTCCTGTTTGCATTTCCTGAGACAAGAGATAGGTGGGCATTTAAATTGTTAAGGCATTTACAATCAGCCTCCTGTTTGCCCTCCAAAATGCAAGTAACAGAAGAAACAGGGTAAATAGCCAGTCTTCGTCTCTTGTAAAAACCTTAAAATAATAGGCATGGCAAGGACAAAGAGGGGCAAAACCCTGTTTGGGTGAAAGAGTAAAGGATCTCAGACCCCCCTGCCGCCCCCACACTTTGGGACAACGAAGACACTATACATGCGCAGAAAGGCTCCTTGGGGTCAAAAATCAGGGGTTAATGAGTCTTGCTTTTCCAAGAAGCCTTCACTTCAAGATTCTTCTTGGCTAAGGGTGTTTGCACACCTCAGGGGAGAGTCCTGAGACAAATTAACTGGTGGGCTGGTGGGAGGGGACAAAAAAAGATGATTGGCCTAAGGGAAGACAAAGACCTGAAAAACTGCCCCCTTATAAAGAATTTAAACTTCCCAAAGGTGTGATTCTCTCTCTGAGTTCACCTGTGTGCCTTTCTGCATGTACTTTCCTTTTTAATAAACTTATTACTTTACTCTTCACCTTCTACCTCCTCACCTGAATTTGTTCTTGACTAGGCAGACAAAGACTAGGGACTCAGACCCTAACTGCTGACCCCTGTGGTCCAGTGGTTAGGACTCCCAGTCTGGGAAACTAAGACCTTGCTTCTAGCTGCTGCTTACTGCTACTTGCTGCAAGCTGCCACTTACTGCTGTATATGTTTGAAATCAATCAGAACACCCCCTTAACCAATAGCATTTACTATGACCTCGGTAATAGGCATATTCAGTGAGTGACTATCTTGGTTGTCATAAAGTCAGTGTCATCTGGCTTACATATGAAACATATCAGCTGCTTCATCTGGGTTGTTCTATTTGGCACTTACAGAGGGAGTTGGATGGTCCTCTTTCTCAGCGTAAGCAGACCTTATGGTGGCTTTTATCCAGTCCATCAAGCTGACCATTTCCTCATGGAAAACATGCTGTGTGTCTGGCTGGGTCTTAACCACCTGCAGTTGTTTCATAGTGAGCAGTGGGTCCTTTATCAACCCAGACATGCTCTTCCACTCTATAGCATTCAGAACTAAAGACAGTGCCCCTAAATTAGTCACTCTCACAATCTGTTTTACTAAAAGTTCTCCAGGAAACTGATGGTACTGATTCACAAAATAAGACAACTCTTTCACATTCTACCCCCTGGTTTCAGTAGTTTCTTGGTTTTGCCTTCCTACCACATGAAGTACCTTCTTAGAGGTACTCTCTGCCATTTCTGCGTAGTTTTTCTTTTTAGGGGAAACTTTGAGCCTTGTATCTGAAGCAGAATCCAACTGAAATCTGAGCTTGATCAGTCCTCAAGGTCTGACCCAGAACTCTCTTCATTTCAGCTCTTGCCAATAACAGTGACCAAGGAATTATGCATTTCACTTTTTTCTTATCAGTTTGCATTTCTGCACATATCCAGTGAATCAGCTTCCCAAGAGTTGGACCCATCTCTGAATACTCTGGGTAATTTTACTTCTCCATTGCCATTGGAGAAGGCAATGGCACCCCACTCCAGTACTTTTGCCTAGAAAATCCCATGGACAGAGGGGCCTGGTAGGCTGCAGTCCATGGGGTTGCTAGAGTCGGACACGACTGAGCAACTTCACTTTCGCTTTTCACTTTCATGCATTGGAGAAGGCAATGGCACCCCACTCCAGTACTTTTGCCTAGAAAATCCCATGGACAGAGGGGCCTGGTAGGCTGCAGTCCATGGGGTTGCTAGAGTCGGACACGACTGAGCGACTTCACTTTCGCTTTTCACTTTCATGCATTGGAGAAGGAAATGGCAACCCACTCCAGTGTTCTTGCCTGGAGAATCCCAGGGATAGGGGAGCCTGGTGGGCTGCCATCTATGGGGTCGCACAGCGTCAGACTTGACTGAAGCAACTTAGCAGTAGCAGCAATTTTACTTTATAGTAACTGATCCTAGCATAACTGCTGCTCTGTAACATGGGTGACCATGTGGCCAAGAATCAGAGGTTCTTCATTGCCCTCTTTTTCTTCCCAAACTATATGTTCTATGAACAAGGACTGTTCTAGCAAATCCCACTCCTGACACCTATTCTAGGATGTTTTCCAACACCAACAACTGATTCTCCAGACATCAATTCAATTCTGATACTAACTTCTGGAGTTAGCACAGAACCCACAGGTTAAGGGCTCAGTCCCACAAGACTACCCTCACTTCAAACACCAGTTGAAAGTACCAGGTCCCCAGGTTACCTGCACTTTTGTCCAGTTTGACTACAGATTTAGGATTTCCCACAACTCTGCCCACCCCCACTCCCAGGTTTGATAATTTGCTAGAATGACTCAGAATTTAGGAAAGCACTTTACATATTATTACTGGTTTATCATAAAGGACACAACTCAGGAACAGCAAATGGAAGAGGTGCATAGGACAAGCTATGGGATGGGGGGTGGGGTGGGGTGCAAAGCTTCCATGCCCTCCCTGGGCATACCACCTTCTCAGCAGTTTGATGTCCTCACCAGATGCTCTCTGAATCTTACCGTTCAAAAGTATTTATAGAGCTCAATCTCCAGTTCCCTTTCTGGAGGTTGGTTGGTGGCACTGAAAATTCCAGTCCTCTAATCACTTGGTGTTTCTGGTGACCAACCCATCCTGAGGCTATCTGGGGGCTGCACCCCAAGTTACCTCAGTAGCACAAGTTCAGGTATGATTGAAAGGAGCTTGTTATGAATAGCAAAAGATGCTCCTATCATTCAGGAAATTTCAAGGGTTTTAGGAACTCTGAGTAAGGAATTGGGGACAAAGACTAAATGTATTTTTGTGTTTTACCACAGTTCAGAAAGTTCATAGAAATAGAAAAAAGAAAAATCGACTTCTGATCTACCACTCAAATATAGTCTGTATTAGCATATGAAATACTTCCAGACTGTTTTTGTGACTTTTGAGCACTATATTTATGTTAGCATTGTAAGCATTTTGTATTAATATTTATGTTGATAAATATTATCAGTACTGCTTTGTGAATATCACTCAGATCTCATCTTAATGACATTTCTTCAGAGAGACTTTCCTTGACAACCCAGTTATTTTAACACAGTAGCCTATTTTAATTCTCTGCGTGGCACTTTGCAATGGATAGTTTTGGAGTTTTATTTGTTTATTGTGTCTCTTTTTCCACCCTTCATGAGCTAGGATCTTGAGTTTTCTTTTTTGCTCTAGGTATTTGCAGTACCTAGAATAGTACTTGGGAGTAGATGTGCAGTAAACATTTGTTCGGTTAAAAATACACACACGCATACACACACACTTTTTCCTTAAAGGAAGAAAAGAAAAAGACAAAAATTGTTTCTCTGAATCATCTTCTTTTGTCTTAGCTTCTTAAGGCCCCAGAAATGAAGGTCTATATCTAAAACTTCTGAGACTCAAATCACAGCTTCAACTAACATTCCAGCTCTGCCTAACTATACATTAATTTGTACCAGTTCTTAACCACAGAGACTGAAAATTGCTGCCTGGCACAGGATGTGGTCATTTGTGCTGAGGAAAGGCATATGGTGTTCTACCAACTTTGTGCAACTTTCTGAAGGTGACAACCATGGAGTCACATTCAGAATAAGGCAAATGATAACCATGTCATTGGCTTGCATTTTTCCAAGTTAGGGTTTCTGAGGTCTGGTGGATAACACCATGAAGTCTAGGGTTGAAATGGCTATCCCTATACTACTTTCAGTCTGGGAATTTACAATTTATGTTAGAATATGCTCTGGGTTCAGAAGTAGCCTTTGAGTTTTATGTTTTCAGATAGTTGAGGGGAAAAGATTAAATACTGAAATGTAAAGAAGAAACCAAATAACTCTGTTCAACTACAGGAATTTAAAACAAATATTATTAAAAGCCATGTGGTGTAGCACTTCTCGAGGAGTCCATGCAACACTATTATGACCCTGATCAAGAAGTGCTTCTAAGGGTCATCTCCAACTGCTGTCATCTCCAGCTACATGTCAGTGGATTACTGGAATATCTGTCTATTTTTCTCACTTGTTAGGGGCCTGGGAGTGTCATGTGGTTCTTGGTAAAGACTAGAAGATATTATCAATCATTCTGAATAATTTGAGAAAGAGAAGAAACAGTTAAGTCCAATTTAGAAGTGAATAGGCTACCTTTAGCATTGAAAGATTAATTCATCATTTCATGATTAAGCAGACTACTGTACTGTAATGTAACATAATGCCGGCACTTGATCGGGGTCATATACCTTGGGAAAGATTGTTACCAGGTGTCTGCTTTTTGAAAAGATACCATATGATCAGTATATACAAATTATACATGCTAAAATATGAAATAACAGAATTGAAAAGTAACATTGCCTGAGAAAAGATATATAGTAATGAATCTTAATATATCGGTATATTAAGGCACTTCTGCCATATTCACCATGGGTTGAATACGCCCTCCTCCAGGGGATCTTCCTGACCCAGGGATTGAACCCAGGTATCCCATATCACAGGCAGATTCTTTACTGTCTGAGCAACCAGGGAAGCCCCATATTTAGCGTCGAGAAACATTAAGACTAGAGTTAGGATTATATTTTTAAAGGGAATTAGGAGTACCTCCCTGATGGCCCAGTAGTTAAGACTCCAGACTTCCATTGCAGGAAGCATGGGTTCAATCAAGGAACTAAGATCCCGCATGGTAATAATGATTATTTTAAAAGTATGCTTTAGAGGATCTTAATTTATTTAAGTTTGTGGAAGTGTATTTTAATGTCCTCCGGAAAGTTTTAGACACTGAGACCAGACCAATCTTGGAATGTTTTAAATTCAGAATAATTGTAATCATGTTTAATGTACATATTTAAATGTGTCATGTGCCTCTTTCTAATTTTCCAACTCTTAGAAAATTATTTTATAGAAAAATTAGAAACACTTACTTTATTTTTCTCTTGTGGAAAGACCGACTAAATTTTTAGAGGGAAAAGGCTTTACCCAACTAGTATTGTTGTTTGAGAAACAAAATAAAATATTTGGGAAAAAAAACTTTTAAAAGGTGTAAACATTTAACTTATGTTTACTTGTTTCCCATACTTGTTTCCCTAGGCAATATTTTTTTTCTGTAAAGGGCCAGGTAGTAAATATCTCAGACTTTGTGGGCAACACAGTTTTGCAGCTTCTCAACTCTGCTGTTGTAATGTAAAGCAACTGTAGCAGGTGCAGAATTGAATGTGCATGGCCTTCAAGAACTTTACTTATAAAGTCAGGCACTGAGTGGGTCAGATTTGGCCTGCAGGCCATAGTTTCTTGACTCTTGGCCTAGAGTATGCATGTATTGTGTGATAGCTTAAGAAAGCTATTGTTCTTGAAAGGAACAGGGTTCATGTAACCATACCAAAAAGGCATCAGTTGGGGTCTAACGGGATTATATTTTGAATTTGAAAAATATACATCACTAACAGCTCTGTTTATCACACACATGTACTGTGGGTATAGCTTTATGCCACTACAGTTTATATAAGCCAGTTGGTCACAAATAAAACCATTTGTGGATTCAGTGTTGTGTCTACCACTCAGTTGGTTCCTCCTTTCTTCCTGAAAATGTAAATCTAGTAGACTGAAGCACTAGAGATATTTAAATCAATTCAAGTTTATTTCCTCCATGAGGCCTTCTTGTACTGTGCCAAGCCCCGCCTCCTCAAGTATGGTCTTAGAGTTGACGTTTGGGTGTGTGTTTAATTACTATTTATTTAAGCCTTATTGTACTCTATCTGGATTTGTTTGTGCATGACAAATTTTCACCCCATTACATTATAAACTTTTTGAGAAAAAAAACAACCCTCGTGGCCCACATTTACATCTTTTCAAAAATACTCATCTAGGAAGTGATATCGGAGAAGGCAATGGCACCCCACTCCAGTACTCTTGCCTGGAAAATCCCATGGACGGAGGAGCCTGGAAGGCTGCAGTCCATGGGGTCACTGAGAGTTGGATGCGATTGAGCAACTTCACTTTCACATTTCACTTTGATGCATTGGAGAAGGAAATGGCAACCTACTCCAGTGTTCTTGCCTGGAGAATCCCAGGGATGAGGGAGCCTGGTGGGCTGCTGTCTATGCAGTCGCACAGAGTCGGACACGACTGAAGTGACTTAGCAGCAGCAGCAGCAGCAGGAAGTAATATAATCCACCTGGATTTTTGAAAAGATTGAGAGTTTTCCAGCCTAGTCATTGACTCCTGTGAACAATTTTTTCTCTTCTTAGTGGTAACCAACTCCAACTGTTGTCAGACTGATTTTTTTTTTTTTTACTTTGGGGTATAGCTGATTAACAAATAATGGTTGTGATAGTTTCAGGTGAACAGTGAGGGGAATCAGCTATACATATACATGTATCCATTCTCCCCTGAACTCCCCTGAGTCAAACTGATCTTGAGCAGTAAGAAATAACCAAGGGTTCCCCAGGTCTTTATTTTTGTTTAGCACCGGATGATTGCTGGGAGTATCATAGGAACTTCACTGAATACAGAGGATATTGGGACTTTCCTATTGGATTGAAAATGTCATTGAGATATTATAATGTCAAAAGTAGAAATTAAAGCAATCATAATATATCACAAGAGAAAATATTCTTATTGTTTGTATCTGGCCTGTGATCACAGAAGAATAAAATAAAGCCTCTGGAGATCAGGGTTAGAGGTAAAATGTGTTTTAATGGTGGTGTACCTAGGATATAACTAGGTAGAGACGACACATCAAATGGTGGGATGTCATCCCAGCAGGGCCCTGTGAAAAAGAAATACAGTTAAAGGAAGAATGTCTGACATAGAACCTCATAGCTTTTTGTTTCAGTCCTTCTTCCTCTGAAATTGAATCCCTACCCCTTGCCATTTCCCACTTAGAATAGTGAAGGGAAAATTCCATCATCTGTATGTTTTGAGTTTTTGAATATGTGGATGGCATTGCTTTTCTTCTTTGAATAATTAGGGAATATAAATTTGGCTACCAGTACCCTGCATTTAATATACTACTGGCCTCCATTTTTCAGCATTCCCCTAACAACCACCATCTCTTTCTACTTAGGCTAGCAGTTTGTTCTTGAGCTGCTACTGGGCAAAAAGTACACAGTGTATCTCAATATCCATCAGCTTCGGCTGTTTACTCTGCTTAAGTGGCACATTTACCCTTCGTATTAGTTTCCTAGGGCTTCTATAACAAATTACCACAAACCGGGTGGCTTAAACAGCAGAAATTTACTCTCTAATAGTTCTGGATGCTAGACGTTCCAAATGAAAGTGTTAGCACCACCATGGTCCCTCTAAAAGGCTCTAGAAAAGAATCCTTCCTTGCCTCTTTCTAGCTTCTGGTGACTCCCAGCAATCCTGGGTGTTGCTTGGCTTGTACCAGCACAACTCCAATTTAATCATTGCAGGGCCGTCTCTGAGTGTATTGGTGTGTGTCTTCCCTTCTACTTACAAGAACACTAGTCATTGAGTTAAAGGCCCATCCAGTGTGACCTCCTCTTAACTAATTACACCTATAATGACCCAGTTTCTAATAAAGTCACGTTCTGAAATTTCTGACAGACATGAACTTTGGGGGTACACTCTTCATCTTCAGAGTCTTTAGGACCAAATATTGGGTATACCTGGTTCTCGTTGTGAAATAGATTTCTTTTTAAATAATTATACAGTAATGATATGGCAGTCCACTCCAGTGTTCTTGCCTGGAGAATCCCAGAGACTGGGGAGCCTGTGGGCTGCCGTCTCTGGGCTCGCACAGAGTCGGACACGACTGATGCGACTTAGCAGCAGCAGCAATGATCAAGTAGTGTATTTATTTAATTATCCCTTTATGTAAGAGTTAGGATCGTGACTGATTCCATGAGAAAACTTGAATCTGATCATTTTTTGAAAGGCCTTAAATTTTCTCTGTGGTGATGCTATGCTTAGGTCAAAGATAAGAACTTAAGTTAGAAAGTTTGCTGAAAACAAATCATTCTCCTCCCCTTAGGAGCTAGAGCTCCCGTCCTCAGTAGTTTTCCATGTCAGAGTCTCAATATCTTTTGAGATGTACAACTTTTTCGCACTCATGAGAAATACAAACTATTTTGATGCTTCTGAAAGAGGAAAAAAAAAAGACAAGCCACATTTGTGGCCTATGGATGCTAATTACTGCTACATTTAGATGTGTGAAGGAGGGGTCTATGGCTGGAGGGAGCTGGGAGAGACCGAGTCAGTCTCGCCTAGGTGCTCACTGAGGTTCCAGCGGTACTGCTCAGCACACGCAAGTACATGCTTCAAAAGGAAGTGCCGTTTTTTATCAAAATATTACATCTCTCAAGCCCAGATCAAGACCTGCTGCTCATGGGATGCAGGGGTTATCTTACAAAATCAGCAGTGCTTTGCTGCAGAAGTTCACTCACAGGGGATTTCTGTAAGTGCTCACAATGGGCAGAGAGGCTTCACGGCTCGTACTGTGTCAAACGGGTAAGTTCTGTTGGTGATAAAACCCAGACACCCCTCCCTGACTTTTTTTAAAACAAAAAACACCCCAGGATTCTTTTTTTTTTTTTTTTCCTCACCAACCTCTGTGGCACAGTGAACCAAAAGGAAATTATAGGAAGATATTTGTCATTCACAGAAATGTACAGTTGTAATAATGGACAGAAAAATAGTCTGCCCACTGTCTTTAGTGGATTCTCCAAGACTCTTCCCCCTCCTTTGACTTCCCTTTAACTGTGGAACAATAATACTGGCGCCTCCTTGGAGTGGAGGCAAGAGGAGTGAAATGAAATGTAGATTCCAGTTCAGTTGGTTAGCAGTATGCATGAAACACCCATTTGTGCCCAGTAACTCGCCCAGCATCTGCTCTTGCCAAGGGAGTTCAACTGCTCAAACTGAGTTTGGCACCAGGCGTGGTGACCGGGCCATTCTGTGCCCTGGTACATTGTGGTAACCACATGAATGCACCCTGCTGAGGGGTAAGAGGAGTCCCAGTGATGTGCCAGAGGCAGCTCATAACCGCTTGTTAAGTTTTTCAGTGAGCCGCTGACTTCATGTTGATGGCTTGAAATAGGCTATGATATTTATACCACTGACATCAGCAAATGCTATGAAGAAGCTCTGGCCCGCCCTGAGTGGGTTTTTAAGCATTTCCCAGCACACCACTGGACTAAGGACCGCATGAAACCCTGTGCTGGCTCACTAGGTCATCACTTTTCATAACTTGTCAAAGGGGCTTTTTTTTTTTGTAATTTGCACAAAGGCGAATAGTGTTGGAGAAGAGTATGTGAAATATCTCCACAGCATAGTAGGCAGGATCCAGAAATTTTGTCTTTAAGATATGGGGGTCACATTTTTACAGAGTTAATGAAATAATAGATTTCTTGGTAGATAGTATTAATATTACAAAAAGCACAAAGCAACAACAGTGAAGTTTAGACTAGACACTACTGGCCATATATTAAACTTTAAAAGTCTCAAGTAATCATGAAGCAGTTGCTTCCCTACCTAATCTCATAACATAAGAATTTTAGCTTGCTCCTGTCAGAAAAAGGAAGAGTGGACAGCTGCAGGCAATCACTAGTCCTGTAATATTCAAATTGATGCATTGTGGCGGGATCTTACTGTACTTCATTGACCTCAAAGGGTTGATGACATGTCAAGGACAGTCTTTTTAGTCTCTTTCTCCTTTTATGCCAAGTGATCAATATTTATTGACAGTAAATGGTCAATATTTATCCATTTTTCTTTTTGCCTTTCCATCCAACTATTCATTTATCCATTCATCATCTGCACTGTCCCCTGCTGCTGCTGCTAAGTCGCTTTAGTCGTGTCCGATTCTGTGCGACCCCAGAGACGGCAGCCCACCAGGCTCCCCTGTCCCTGGGATTCTCCAGGCAAGAACACTGGAGTGGGTTGCCATTTCCTTCTCCAATGCGTGAAAGTGAAGTCGCTCAGTCGTGTCCGACTCCCAGCGACCCCATGGACTGCAGCCCACAAGGCTCCTCCATCCATGGGATTTTCCAGGCAAGAGTACTGGAGTGGGGTGCCATTGCCTTGCCAGTGCTCACTAAATAATTGTCAGTTGATTAAGTGAAGAAGAGCATGTGAGTACATTTTGGCCTTGAGGTCTTTTTCAGCAGTGTTCCCCAAACCAGGATATAGGGAGACATTCCAAGGGTTACATGGATGTGGATAATTTTAAGAGAATCAGTTTCTATGTCTTCATCTTCATCATGTTCTCTTTCCTGGAACTGATCTCCCCTACTAGGCTGCTGTCATTGAGGTTCTTCTTTCCCACCTCCCCTTTCACAGTGATCCTTCCTCACTTTATAGAAGAAAGGCACATCTCTCACCCATCCCAAATCTTAATTCTTTGCCCTAAAGTGTAAATACTTCCAAGAAGTGGGGAGGATGTGGTGGGATGGATTGGGAGATTGGGATTGACATATTTACATTACTATGTATAAAATAGATAACTAATGAAAACAGACTGTATAGCTGAGGGAACTATACTCAGTGACCTAAACGGGAAGAAAATCCAAGGAAGAGGGGATATATGTATACATGTGATCGATTCACTTTGCTGTACAGCAGAAACTAACACAACATTGTAAAGCAACTATACTCCAATAAAAAAAATATATATATATATATGTATGTGTATACATATATTTCCAAGATATCAAACAAAGGGTCAAGAGATAATTCCTCTACTCAAACTTTCATAAATGCATGCCCCCTTCATTTCATTTAGAGATGCATCCCCAACATTTTACTTTTTATGTTTAATAATTATTGATCAAGATTTTTAACATACCTATATTATTTTCATCAATTTTATTCTAATAACTTTAATGATAACTCAGTCTCAAAGAAATTTTATTAACACATAACACTTCATGGTAATAAAAATATTTTATTTTTGTATATAGTTGTTTTTTCTTTTCTTTTTATAGTTGTTTTTGTTATAGAGACATATGATAGAATGAGCAATAGAAGACTCAAGCATAAACGAATAGCATAAAGATAAAACTCTATGGAAAAGGAAAATGGAAATAGAAGTTCAAGGAGAAATTTTCTGATTTTTTAAAGATTATTTATGTATTTTTAAGTTTATAAGGGAGTAAATCAAATCACTAATATTTATATTCCATTACGCCCATTTGAAAGGGTGCAGTGAGTTTTAACCATCATTATTTACAATAAACAAACTGTGTTTTTGTTCTAAAAACTTTTAAATTATGATAAGTTATAGATGTCAACTTAATATCCACTTAATGTCCACTATATATCAAGGGTAAATATAATTTTTCAAAATTCTTTGAGACTATGCAAGCAAAAAATTGAAGACCAACTGCTATCATGTAAAACATATACAATGTAATATAAGGAGCCATCAATTTAAGACTGGACCTGATTAAAAGCCTAATATAGACTTGATACCTCAAGGTTTGAAAACCTCTTCAAAACTATATGAAATTTTGTTTATTGGTATGTGTATATTTTTCTATGTACAATATAGTTCTCACAGGTAGATCCACAACCTAGAAAAGATGAAAAATCCCTGACCAACATGTGTAAGGTCTTAAGGCTTCTTAACTTTGCTATTTTTTAATAGTTTATATAATGGTCTCTATGCTTTCAACATAAACAATTTTGGTTCATTCCTGTGTGTATAAAATAATACTGATATATACTAATTATGAAAATCATGAAATAGGCACAGTCCTCTTTCTTTCTTCATCACCAGTTTGAACCCTACCCTAGGGCAACCTTTTGATTATATTCCTTGCTGTTTCAAAAGCCTTTCCTTTTTTTTTTTTTAAGTTTTGATAGAGAATGTTGGAAATGCTTCATCCACAAAAAATGCCGAGTGGCAACTTGGAAAACAGGTTTTTAGAAGAATAGACATCATCTGCCCCTGACAATTCTGTTATGTGGTTTCTCCTAGCACTTAATATTCAGCAGTCTAGCAGTAGGTTGACATAGTATTCAGGCTTAGAGTTAGGAAAATTACTTTTGGAAGTGACTGACAACAAAGTAGTTTTAAAGCTTTGAATTTTCAAGTGTCACACACAGAGCAGATGAATGAAGATGTCAGAGCCAGGCCTAAAGGAGGACCTTGGTAATCCAGCCCTTGGTGTATAACCTTCAAACACCAATAAACAAGATTATCTGGATTTAACATGCGACCTTTCTCATTCTGACTGGTAGGTCCAGATGTTTTCTCATTCAGCTGCCTGGTTGAAATCTGCTTTTTAACCGACTGCAGTTGGATCTAGATCTGAGGCTGCAGAAATGACAGTCTTGAAAACTGTATTCTGCAGTGAATGATGCTGTCGAAACATTACATGTGGAACTCCACGGTTTAATAATTAAAAATAATTTGTGGCCTTACCCTTAATAGATTTGTTAATTATGTCAACTGAATAAGTAAAAACAGGATGGAGGTAGATGTTTCACTATATTAGTCAGTCTGGTGGCATTAAAAACGTTGAGAAGATTTGTTAGGACCAGGCTTTTCTGCACCTGCGTCTGCAGAAGCAGAAATCCCAGTCGTGCCTTTGTTACTCCTCAAGGAAGTTCATAGCAGCCCTGGAAAATATAGAAAGGGCTCTTTATTAACGTCTCTTAAGTCAGCCTAGGCTTCTGGCCATAACGCTCATCCACTTTAATGTACCTTTATTATCTTTCTTCGTTACTTGCAGTCCAGAACTGTTTCTGGCATTTTTATATGAACTCTTAACTCACCATGAACTTGATTTTCCGGTTCTTGTCCTTCAGGTTGTACTAGTTCTCTCTCTTAAGACTATATAGAAAAGATAGTTCTTTATTTTCTTCTTTTCTAATGGGAGAACTCAACTCTCACATTCCTGAGTGAATCCTCAAAGAGCTTCCCCATTTGCTTTATACCACTGCTAACTTGTAGGTCAGAGATAGCACTCATTAATCAAGTAATAGTCATAGCCTAGTAAAGCATACTCAACCATTAACAGAATAGAAAGTGAGACATAAAACCACATAAAAAGACATAAAAACACAAAATGTGACAAAGAACTAATATAGTTAGAAAGTCTGGATTTTTATGGATTTTAGTACAATTTAGAAAGCAAAAATCAATAGTTACTTAGGTATTATCTGAAGTAGTAGATAATAAAATAATTAAGTACTGTAGAAATGTCCTATGAGGCCAACTCTTACAGTTGCTTGTTTTAGCTTCTTTCCTACTACCAATTAGCAGATACGTCTTGTGTTTTTATACACAAGAATAAATACAGAATTTATTAAATTCTTTGAAAAGGGCATGAAATTAGTTGCACAAGAATAAAAGGAGTTAATGATAGTCTTATGAGGACTTCTCATGTTAGCTTAATCATTGCTCAAAAGCTACACTTGTCACGATGTTTCTTATAATAATTGGTGAATGAGCTGCTAAACTCTTCCCTCTTGAGAGAGTATTTATCAGTGTTGTTAGCTATTAGTTGTTGATTTTGTAAAAAATTCTTATAATTTTCTTTAAAAAAAAAAACAAACAGCTATAGTGTGGTTATAATTTCCATACCTTTAACTGTCCAATTCAGTGATTTTTAGTAAATTTACAGAGTTGGGCAACCATGTTTTAGAACATTTTTGTCACCCTAAGAAAATTCCTTGTACCTGTTGGCAGTCAATTCCCATTCTTACTCCCAGCCCTCGGCAACAGCTAATTTGATTTTTGTCTCTATAGATTTAGCATTTCTAGACCTCTCATATAAAAGGAATAATACAATACGTACTCTTCTGCTCTGCTGCTTTTACTTAACATAATGTTTTTAAGTGTATGTATGTTGTTGCATGTACCGTTACTTTGTTTCTGTTTATTTCTGAATAGTATTGTATTGATAAAGTACATTTTGTTTATTAGTTCACCATTTGATGGATACTCTGTTTCCATTTTTGTTTTGGCTTTTATGAGTAATCTTGCTATGAACATTTGTGTGCAAGTCTTTGTGTAGACATAGGTTTTCATTTCTTTTGGGTAGATACCTAAGAGTGGGGTCGCTGGATTATATGGTAAATCTATGTTTAATTTTGTAAGAAACAGTCTATATTAGTTATTGGTTGCAATATAACAAATTATCCCAAACCTTGGAAGCTTAACAGTACAGATTTATTATCTCAGGAACAGAGGCACAGCTTATCTTGTTCCTCTGCTTCATAATCTCAGATGCAGCAATTAAAGTGTTGACCTGGACTGCAGTCTCATCTGAAGGCTTGAGTAAGGAAGGATCAACTTCCAGATTCACTCGTGTGCTTGTCAGAATTCAGTTCCTTGAAGGTTTTTGGACTGAGGGCCTCCTTTTCCTCACTGTCGTTTGGCCAGAAACTACCCTCAGTTCCTTGCCATGTGAGCTGTCTGGCTTACTTCATTAGAGAAGCTCGTGAGAAGCACCAGAGAGAGAAAGAGAGAGTAAGAGAATGACAACAAGATGGAAGTCATATTCTTTTACAGTATAATAAAGGGAGTGGGGGCTTCCTTGGTGGCCCACTAGTTGGACTGCCTTCCAGTGCAGAGGGTGCAGGTTCGATCCCTGGTCAGGAAGCTAAGATCTCACCTGCCTTGCAGCCAAAAAACTAAAACATAAAACAGAAGGCATGTTGTAAATTCAATAAAGACTTTAAAAAATGGTCCACATCAAAAAAATCTAAAATAAACAGAAGTGATTTCCCATCACTTTTGCTGTGTTTTATTAATTAGAAGCACGTCACCTACATCCAACCCACGTGCAAGGCGAGATTACACAAGATATGCCTACTAGCAGTCAGGAATTATTGGGAACAGTTCCAGAAGGTTGCCTATTATACTGACAAACTTTTTTTTTCCCCAAATGACTGTACCATTTTTCATTTCCACCAACAGTGTACTAGGTAGGGTTCCATTTTCTCCATGCGTTTGCCAGCACTCACTATTATCTGTCTTTTTGATGCTAGCCATTCTTGTGAGTGTGAAGAGGTATCTTATTGTGGTTTTCATTTACATTTCCCTAATAACTAATGATGTTGAACATCTTTTCGTTTGCCTATTGTTCATTTGTGTAATTTCTTTGGTGAAATGTCAATTCAGATCTTTTCTACATTTTCAAATTGCGTTATTTGTCTCATTATTGAGTTGTAAGATATTTCCATTTATGAATCATGCTTTTGGTATCGAATGTAAGAAATCGATTCCAAGGTCACAAAGATATTATATGTCATCTAATATGCTTGGCCTTTATATACATTACTTTGCCTAATTTAATTACCGTAACTATCTTGTTAGGTGTAGATGTTATCTTCATTGCACAAATAAGAAAATTCACAGAAGTCAAGTGACTTGCTGAGATCACATGGCTACTTAGTACAACTTGAACCTAGATTCTGTGTTACTCTGAAGTTCATGCTCTTTCATCAGAACTTTGAAAAAAAAAAGACATTCAAATCTATTTTCAGTGGGCAGAATGAGAGTGAAATATGATATTGTCCTTTCTTTATGATTATTAGTACCCATTCTGGTGCTATTTGAATACTTTTATTAGAAACCTCTATTTGTGATCGTTGGAAGTTGCCTTTTGAAATAGAAAGGGGCTTGTACTCCAGTTTGTTGGCTGGATTCCGTCCTGGTTTTATTCTGCCAGGCAATATTCCGTCCACAGTTTGTGGTGGAGCTAGGATGCATTTCTTGCTTGCAGTCTTGAAGTGTGTCACTGGGCAGCTGTTAAGCAGTTATACTTTACCCTCAGGGACTAACATGTTCCAGTAACAAAATAGCTCATTCCCTTATGTGCTTGTAATGTACATTTACCTAGGACAAATCAGTACTGAGTTCCTTCCAATGTTTCTTAGTGCTCTAATTTCATCATTTGGAAAACAGAGAGAGGGGAATGGATGAAGCAGAGAGGAAGAAAAGTCCAAATAATGTGTAGCGGGTGGTAAATTTTATATTAATTTGTATATATTTTGTTTTAATTTAATGTTTAAAAAAGCAAGAATCTTCTCATTCTTAATCCTTATATTCATTTTTCTCTCTTTCAAGAATCCTCAATAACCTTTGTGTCTGGTTGGTATACCTTAAGTTAGAAATACAATTTATTGTTTTCCTCTGCCATGGCCTAAGATACTAGCCTTAAGCAAAATTACAATCTGTGCAGTATTTTGGAAACATCTCCAGCCTTAATTTTGTACTCTAAGCAAATGACAAATAATTTTTGCTCCTTCCTTCCTTCTTGGCTTCTTTCTTTCCTTCCTTCTGTTCGTTTGGTAAATGGTTGCTAAACTTTGTACCCAGCAGAGTGCTAAATGTTGAGGGTGTAGACATTGACATCAAGGAGCTGCTACACAGAGAAGAAAATGGGAACTAACATAGGGGAGCAGATGTGGAAAGAAAGTACAGAAGAAAGGAACAGTGCATTAGACTGAATATGAAACAAACATAAAGAATCCAAGAGGTGGTTGGCAGTGTCTCTTGGTTTCAGCAGGCAGGATTGGCTGAAAATACAGATTTGGGAGTCATTATCAAAAAAAGTTGGGTCAGGAGAATATGTAAAGTGAAAAAACCAAAAAGTTCAAGAAACAGACCCCTGGAGATCGTTCACACCTAGGAGACAGAGAAAGACAAGTAAACATGGAAAATAAATGAGGTAGAAAGAGAAGAAGGAATGAATAGAGTTCAGGGAAGAGGTTCAAGGAGCTGGGGCTGGTCAGTGGCAGCCTGCTCCAAAGAAGCGAAATAGGAGTGCCTGAAGCCAGACCACACTTGGCAAAGAAATCAGCTAGAAAACCTATTATCACTGTGGGGCTTGGGGTTTTTCCTAATGTATCATGAGGAGAAACTTCATAGCACAGCTCATTTGCAGACTGTTGTAGACAAGCTAGGGGTGGTACAGCAAATGGACTGACTCCTTCCTTTCCATGTTGTGTGTAGTCGTTCAGTCGTGTCCAGCTCTTAGCGACACTGTGGACCATAGCCCGCCAGGCTCCTCTGTCTGTGGGATTCTCCAGGCAAGAATACCGGAGCGAGTTGCCATTTCCTTCTCCAGGGGATCTTCCTGACCCAGGGATGGAACCCTCTTCTCTTATGACTTCTTCCTTGGCTGGCCTTTTTATTATCATTAAATTGGTTCAGGCTGCCCAAGGAGTTCGTTCATTCATTCATTTTTTCATTCAATAAGTGAGTCCTCTGAAAGGTTCTAGGGACACGAATATTACTGAAACCTGGCTTCTGCCTTGATGATACTTCTAATCTGTATGGGAAATAAATAATAAATAAACATGTTAATGTTGTACAGTTAACATAACACACATATGTACTATGTATAACAAGAACTGCTTATGCTCTGAATATATTTAGAAGACATTTTCATTCCTTCTGTCACCCATGATCCTGAGTTTGGTGTTATGACAGGATATTTTTAACCAATTTAATTGTATTTGGACAACAATTTTTTAATTTTTCTAAGAATTATGTTTCTTTTTAATATTTATTTATTTATTTGGCTCAGTAGTTGCAGCACACAGGCTTAGTAGCCTGAGGCATATCCTTAGTTCCCCAACCAGGGATCAAACCTGTGTCCCTTACAATGGAAGGCAGATTCTTAACCACTGGACCACCAGGGAAGTCCCTAAGAATTATGTTTTAATATACTTTAAATTTTTAGGATTAAGCTCTGTTCAGTTTTTAAAAAGGTAGAAAGATAAAAAGTGAATATTCTATACACAAGAAAATTGTGAATGAAAAGAAAGCTTTTTCTTCTGGATTTATAAATGAAATATCTACCAGATCCATACTTTAGTCTATCTCTAGTATGTTTAGGCAACATCTAAAACCTTAACCTCTTTAAATATATTTTTTTTCAATCATTATTTTTCAGTGGATGGCAGTTCTTTCTCAGAAATATAAATATAAAATAATAAACGCACAGTAGAGAAAGTTCATAGCTATAATGGACAGACATGAAAAAATGTACTTGTATACTTTTTTTATAGTTTAGAAGGAACTCCCACACATCATGTTTTTCAGCCCTCACAACAATTCAAGATAAAAAATTCACCTGGCTTGATGGTAGCTGAAGAACTTAGCCCAGCTGATCGGCTGTAAAACACCTATTTTAAAATTAGGAAAAAATTGGAGAATGTGAATCAGGCTAATAAGATAAAATACTGATATCAATAGTGTTGAGATAAGAGGTAGCAGTTTGGATGATATCTACTGCTGATATGTAGTGTGTTCTTGTTAAAAGTAATAAATCTCCTCTTGTTCTAATGGAGAAGCAAGAGTCGCACTGAAATTATTAAGCAAAATTATTTTTACTATTATGGCAATGAATGAGCTATTTGATAGTCAGATAATTAGACAAAGATTAATGTCTCTAGTAAAATCAAGGGTGGTTCCTTGCAACTGAAACTTTCTTCATGTTTTCATGCTAATGCTCTTGAATTTGAAGTGACATGATTTACTAATTACCAGTTTAGATTGTTTAAGGGCAAATTTAAAGTCTGATAAGAATATGTTTTAATGAGAACTTAAATCAAATATTATCCAAACTGCTACCTCTTATCTCATCACTATTGATATCAATATTTTATCTCTTCTTAGTCTGATTCATATTTACCAATTTTTTCCTAATTTTAAAATAGGTGTTTTAAAGTCATAAGATGCCTATCATTTTAAATTTTAAAGGAAGAGAAGGATAAAAACATAATGGATACTATATATCAATGACCAAAAGTTTTATTTTCATTGAAATTTTATTTTACTGGTTAGAAAATTCTCATATTCTCTACTTCTCAAAATATCATTGGTTTTTCTCCCTCCTCACTTTTCACATAAAAATGTAAATTAGAAAATGAAAATGACCCATAATTTCAGTGTTCTTGTTTGTACTACAAAGAAGCCATTGTGGGAAAGGAGTACAGACATTAATTTTATAAGGAAAACTGTTCTAGTTAATCTATTTTTGCTATATTGGGTGATAGCAACAAACTCTATAGACTAAATACCTACAGTACATGTATTTCCCATTTTGCTCTTTAGTGCTTCAAGCTTCTAAATCCTATTAACAGCTGTCAAAACCTGGTAAACTATTTAGATGCTTTCACAATTTGTTTAATTGGATAGTTAGAAAATGGCATGCTAGAAAAGCCCACCCCCCTTTTCTTTTAGCCTGGCTGAACATCTGTAGCATTAGGGCCTCATTATCTCTGAATTGGCATAGCAAATCAGTGGCATCATTAAAATGCCACATTAAGATGATTAAGCTTCTTTGTTATCCAGTTGACTTTTGCATGTGCCGAGGATTTCATGGTTATGACCCCCAATCCTTGTAAAACACTTAAACAACATCCCCTTTTGTGTCTTCCCTGTCTAAAGCTGC
This sequence comes from Bison bison bison, assembly GCF_000754665.1. Lineage (NCBI taxonomy): Eukaryota > Metazoa > Chordata > Mammalia > Artiodactyla > Bovidae > Bison > Bison bison. Next base: position 3,101,139 of record NW_011494752.1, read on the forward strand.
TATCTGGTTTTGTCCCTTCTCACAACATCTCTGGCAAACTAGAGGCTATTACTCCAAACTTTGTTCTTTGAGTTGGATTCTGAGATCTCGTAGTTCAGAGTGGAAATTCAGAACCCGCTTTTTACACTGGGAAGTTCATACTAAAAACATACTATCCAAGACATCCAAGTTGCCTCTTCTGTTTGCCATCTTTGATAGGTTCTTCTCTCCAACTGAGCATTTTATGTGCCTGTAAAAACAAACTGAGGCACAGTTGGCTGAGACTGCTATTGCCCCTGAAGGATTGAGATGTTGGATCCTTTCCAAGACCCATTGTTTTTGCAGTGTCTCAGGTGAAACCAAAAATGTCTGCTCTGGAGTGCAAGCCTTTCATGTGATAACCATCACCCCAGGAAATGAAACCATGTGCATCAGCCCCAGTGAGCCAAGCCTTTGTTCTCCTCAGCCTACAAAATTCTCTCTGGGGTGTGTGTGTGTGTGTGTGTGAGTGTGTGTCATCTTCCTAAGTGGCCTCCAGAACATAGACAAAGATGGGAGCAATTGCACCCCAGAGTAGCTCCTTTAGAAAGAAGTGCAACCTAATCTAATTTTCTATGGGTTAGATTCAATTTAGACATCTTTTTTCCCCCCTCTGGGAATGTTTAGCAATTACCTTTATCAGCAATTTGTGGTTTGGTGTGTTCTTTTCTCCACAAGCTTGATTATAAAAAATTTACTGAGGAGCCTTTAACATTTTTTATTGTGAAGTATATGATACATACAAAAAGGCAAATATATTTACATGTATAAAGAATAACAACAAGCATCCATGGACCCACCACCTGGCTTAAGAAATAAAATATTGCTAGTGCCTAAGAAGATTCTTGATAGTCTTTTAAGTGGCAATCGAAGTCATGTGTCTAAGAAACCTGATACATATAATAAGAGACTAGAATTTACAAAATTGAAATGGCAGATTATTCATATTACAAAAGGTCTGTTCACTGTACAAAAGACTTTGGGTTACTGTGGGGCTATTCCTCAAGTATATTCAAGTATTTCTTGCCAGATCTTTAAGATTTTCGGCCTTTATTAACAGTTCAGGTGTTGCTAGTCACTGACAATTGAAAAATCAAGGAAAAATGAAGATAAACATCTCTGAATGTATAATATAAATCTGTGGAACAGTATTATTGATTTTATGTGTAGTGCTGTATGAAAACAGAAACAGGAGGATTTTTTGCTAGTTTAAAGTATCAAGGAAAACTTCACAGAAGAAATGGCATTTAAACAGCATCTGCAAGTTTGAATAGAATATTGATGTGGGGAAGGGCATTTTAGGTAAAGAAAAGACTGGAGAAGAGGCTTGGAAAGCTGCATTTAGTAAGATGACTACTGTGCTTCTCAAACTTTGATGTGTATAAGAATCCTTGAGGATTTGTTGAAATGCACAATTGGATCCAGTAGGTCTGGGGTGAAGCCTGAGAGTCTGCATTCCTAATAAGCTCCTGGGAGGCATGCTGGAACTGTGGATCCAAGGACCTCACTTTGAATAGGCAAGATTCTAGTCTAGAGAGAAGGGTGATTCAGGGAATCTAGTGAGATATGAGATGGTCAGATCAGCTCAGGGCAGGTTCTAGACAGGCCCCTGAATGTCTCACTAAGGAGTTTGGATCCTGTAAACAAAATGAAATCCTTGAAAGTTTCTGAACAAGGGTTTTAGTATACTACAGGCTGATTAATTCGATAATAGGATATAGTCTAAAAGAGAGGTCGTATCCGCTGTAGACCAGTTAGGAGGCTAACATAGTAGTAGATCCATGTTCTAAGTATTTACTTTGTATGTACTTTACACAGAGCGCTCTGTCATATTCTAGAGCAGCGGTTCTCAAACTCCATTGTGCATAAGATTTGCCTGGAAAGCATATTTTTAATGCATGTTTCCAGTCCTCACACCCTGAAGTTTTGGGACCCCTAAAATTTGTATTTTAAAACCCCACAACCTTCAAGCAGTGTCATAGGGAATACTGAGTTTAAAAAAAAAAAAAACCTGTGTAACTTCTGACCTCAGATAGCTTATATGTCCATATGGGAGGTGAAGTGACTTTATAAGTAACTCAGAAAAAGAAGAAACGGATTATTTTGCAGCTGGGGGAACAGGGAAGGCATAATAGAGGAAAATGGCAAATTAATTTAGCCTTAAAAGATGTGTTGGATTTGGACCTTTGGCAGTTTTGGAGAAAGATCTTTTTGGCAGTGCAAATAATAAAAGGAAGAATATTCATAAGTTGTTTAGTTTCATTAAAGATACCTGAGTATTCCAAATCAACATTACAAAGATAGCTGGGGCCACATATTGAAAGGTCTTTTAAATTCTTTGTTTCTGAGTTTGCATTTCATGTTGTTGGCAGCAGAGACTATTGGAGAATTTGGACAGGCTCATGATGTGACCAGAGCTATCGTTTACATAAACCATCTGGTGGCAGAGCATAGGATGTGCTGGAAAGGAGAGAGAAAGAAGGCAGAGAGCACCATGTGGAGGCTACCACAATAGATCGTAAGGAGAGCAATCAGCGTTTGAGATTTGGGATAATGAGCATGCAAAATAGTGGGGAGGAGAAGCAGATTGGAGAGAGGGTGCAGAAATAGAACCAATGAGTGATTAAACGTGGGGACGCAAAAGAACGGGAGGAAAGATGGCTGTAAAGATTCTGACCTGAGTAACTGTGGAGATATGGAGGAGGCCTTTGGGAAAGGGACAGAAGGAGGGGAGAGAAACTGTACCTCAAGATATATATTCGGGGTGCTAGTTGAAGTCTTAAATGTGGAGAAAATTGCCATAGGGAAGGAGGTCTAGCCGGGAAGAAGAAAGAAGGATAGAGACAGCATTTAGGAGGCAAAACGGGGAAAGGAGCTAAAAGGAAGTAATCAGAAGGTAGGCTTCCCTGATAGCTCAGTTGGTAAAGAATCCACCTGCAATGCAGGAGACCCCAGTTCAGTTCCTGGATTGGGAAGATCAGCTGGAGAAGGGATAGGCTACCCACTCCAGTGTTCTTGTCTTCCTTTGTGGCTCAGCTGGTAAAGAATCTGCCCGCAATACGGGAGACCTGGGTTCGATCCCTGGGTTGGGAAGATCCCCTGGAGAAGGGAAAGGCCACCCACTCCAGTATTCTGGCCTGGAGTATTCTGGCCATACAGAATCTGGACTGTATGGTCCATGGGATTGCAAAGAGTCAGATCCGACTGAGCGACTTTCACACTCACTCACAGAAGGGGAGGACAGAAGTTTCACTGAAGAAGTAGGAATACAGAAGAAGAAGGAGTAGTGGTCAACAGTATCAAGGGCTGCAGAGAAGTTGGGGAGAATGGCACACAAAAAAACCACTGGATTTAAGAATCATGAGTTTATTGAAGATCTTTAGGGGAGCAGATTCAGTGAATTAAGAAGACAGAATCCAGATTACAGGCAATTTTATATCAGTTTTGAGATTGTAGAGACAGTAAGCACAGGTTACTTTTGTATTAAATCTATCTAGAAAGGGAATGTTGAGAGAGTTTGGGTGTGATGGGATGAGAGGCTAAACTAAATTTCAAAGAGAATAGAAAAGAGGTGTTGGCATCTAGAGATCTTGAGAACATAGAATCTATAGGTCTTGGAGCCTGACTTGATGTGGAGATTGGATGGAAAAGTCGTCCAGTTTCAAGATTTGGAGAATGGAAAAAGGAAGATGCCATGTGTGACTCTAAAGACGTCATAGGGACTACACTGGTGGTCCAGTGGTTAGGACTCCGAGCTCCCAATAAATGCAGGATGCCCAGGTTCGATCCCTGGTCGGGGAACTAAGATCCTGAATGCTGCAGGTACAGATGGGAAAAAAAAGACATCAAGCATTAGAAGCAGTTTGGGGTTCAAAATGGTAAGTTTGATTTTAGTGTGTGCATGTGTTAAGTCGCTTCAGTTGTGTTTGACTCCTTGCAACCCTATGGACTGGGGCCTACCAGGCTCCTCTGTCCATGGGATTCTCCAGGCAAGAATACTGGAGTGGGTTGCCATGCCATCCTCCAGGGCATCTTCCCAATCCAGGGATTGAACCTGCATCTCTTATGTCTCCTGCATTGGCAGGTGGGTTATTTACCACTAGATATATTTATTAATGTTTTCAAGGGACACTAAGTAGAATGTCCCTCCCACTCCCTTTCCTCTGCTCCTACAAATTTTCCTCCCAAGGGTTGGAATGAATCTCTTAGTCCTTAGAGCAGACTAGTTTCTTTTCTGGTAGTTTTGGTGGACTATATTTGGAGACTAGGTGCTAAGCCTAATAATCTCTCAGTAATCCATTTTGTGTCTTTTTTTTTTTTTTTTCATTTTGTGTCTTATATACTAATGTGAATTAGTATTCAGCTTTGTTTATCTTCACATGGTGAAAAATAATGAATTGTTGATCCTCAGTAACCATGCAGAGAGGCCATCCAGATCTTTTATCTAAAACTGGTAAGACCCCAAGAGCAAATCAGGAACTCTCTTGGTCCATAAGTCCAAGGGACTGCCTCAATTTCCTGTTCATGTGCTTGGATTTGTTCCCTTAGAGTCCTGAGTCTCAAATACTGTCTTCCTTTTTCTACAGCTGAGTCCTCAAGAACAAAAGCCAAGGACTTGTTGTGAGCTAGGTCGGTGTAGTACTGAGTTCTAGGTCAAGCCCATTAAAACCAAAATCCTGAGAGAAGGAGCAACCTTCTTATGTCTTGTGTTTTCAGAAAGACTCAAAACATTGATCTTACCAGATTTTAATTATCATGGACCACAGAACAGCCTGAGTCTGTTCATATTAACATTTTATAACCCAAATGAAAAGGATCCATTTCTGCTGGCCTTTTCTATATGCTGTTTTTGGTTTTCAGTAGCTGAAGTTTTCCGTTGAGGTTGTTTTAAACGCCTACATGCAAACTGAAGAGCACTCAAGCTTTGGTGGGATATCACCCGCAGCTGGAGTGATGGAGGAGGAGGAGGGTACAAGCTTCAGGTGCATCCTTCTCTTTAAAAAAAATTTAAAAAGCAAAAACCACTTAAGGAAACTCATTCCATCTAAAAGCAGGCAAGATGTGTCCAAGGAAGAGGATGACTCGCTCTCCATGTAGGAAATAGATATCAATTCATATACAACCCAGATGCATAGGATGGGCCACTTTGAAACACACTGGATGTTTCCTGCAGCCCTCCATCTCTTCTAATCAAAGAGTAAAAGGTTATGAACCATGAACCGTGGTGAGAAGCAGTGGAACAGTGCCGCAGCAATGGCTCCTCTGTTGGTGGTTAGGCCCTGTCTTGCTCTGTTAAGCAAACACAGTTAATATAGATGAAAGGTAACCTTGATAGAAGTGAAAATTGAAACTTGAGTAGAAGGTAGCAAGCCAGGCACAGCTGCAGTTATACTTCCTCCTGTGTGGCAACAGGAGCAGCACTTACTGGTGTTGTTTGGAAGGGATGTCATTTTTTTAAATATCTTTTCTTCAGAGTGTTTTGGTCTTTAACATCTACACCACTAAAGAGGGAGTGTGCAATGATATAAAGAGCAAATTAGACTCTATGTGTCAGAGTGCAAGGGCAAATCCAAGTTCAGTGTTCTAATTCCAGTTCATCAGCTATTAACTGGCTGTGTAACTGTGGGCTAGTCCCCGAAACATGTCTGTTCCCGGATTTCCTCATCTGAAAAACAAGGGTTGGATCAGATGATCTGTAAATTCTCTTCCAGCCCTGAAATCCCATTGACCTGTGATTCCCATGGAGCATTACAATTTCCAGTTTTTAAGAATGAATTTTTGTAAAAGTGAGCATTTATGCAGCATGTTTTATATATGAAAAATCCCTTATAAGTACTTATTATATTAGGCAAATATTTTAGGTTTTCTTAGTATCAGTACATAAATTTGCCTTCTTCATTTCTTATGTTCTTCAGCTTAAGAGTGTTGCAGCTCTTATTGAAATAGTACCTGATCAGCCAACTCACTTGGGCCAGCCACACCTCTCCTATCCAGCACTTTATTCTAGGGCTTTGAGTTTAGCCCTCCCTAACTTCGGTATTGGTTATTGGTGCTGTTCCCCTTGCTTAGGTTGAGCTTCATTTACCTGCGTCAATGAAAGTGACTCCTTAGAAGGTTATGTTAAAGGATTACTTCTCCTTTTATCTTTCTCAACAGTATTTCACTAGTACTGCCAGCTTCCTCTATGTTCAGCGTTGTCTCTTTATCAGTTCCAAGAGAGAGAGAGATAAGACTCATTTTAGCAGTTTGTATACATGGAAGGGGAAGAGGCAAGGCATGGCTTAAAATCAGGAAAAAAAAAACAACTTGTTAATTCTCAGTCTTAGTGGCTTAAATTGAGTGCAGTTGAAGAATTAAAATAGTATTTTCTTCTTGAAACCAAAGAGCACATCACCTTGCCTTGCAACTGCAGCCACCAAAAAAGGTACTAAATCTGAGAACCTTTCTTCTCCCCCAGTACTGGAGAAAAAGTGCTCAAAATGTTTTTTTCATAGTTGCTCTGAGCAGTCATAGCTAAAATCTGTTATCTCTAATTTTCTGAATGGCCTAAAATGCTGTCATCTATTTTGTGTGTGTTTGTGTGTGTGTGCACGTGTGTCTGTGTTTTCCCCTGACTATGGCTCTGAATTCAAATAATCAGTGATCATCCTAATGGTGTTTTCTTGTTTTGTAGATGTACAATATTTTTAGCTTCATTTGGTATTTAATTATCAGTTGTGGGTCTCTGTTCTTTGAGCTGCTTTGATAGCTGCAAAAACAATCATTGTTCATTTCTTGCATTTTCCTCCCTGCAGATGATTCAATGAAAGTGAAAGATGAATACAGTGAAAGGGATGAGAATGTTTTAAAGCCAGAGCCCATGGGAAATGCAGAAGAGCCTGAAATTCCTTACAGCTATTCAAGAGAATATAATGAATATGAAAACATTAAGTTGGAGAGACACGTTGTCTCATATGATAGTAGCAGGCCAACCAGTGGCAAGATGAACTGTGATGTGTGTGGATTATCCTGCATTAGCTTCAATGTCTTAATGGTTCATAAGCGGAGCCATACTGGTAAATAGTCTATCCATTGTTCTGAAAACTGTCCTAATTCAACCACATAAGAAAAGGAGTGGTGTAATTTAGAACTTACTTTTGATTACTTTTCATTGATTTTTTATATGATTCTGATATCTCTCTCCCTCTCCGCATTTCCATTTACCTAGTGATTTTTATTCCTGCTTCACCATGCATTTGTCAAGCATATCACAAATGCTATGAATAAGACTGTAGAGATCACAGTGTTCTAGGTCAGCCAAATATTTTTCTTCAGTAACAAGTGGGAGTTAAATTGTGTGATATGCTTTTTGAGCATCTTGCATATATTTTGTGTAACTTTTAAAACAGCTGCTGCTAAGCTGCTAAGTCACTTCAGTTGTGTCCAACTCTGTGCGACCCCATAGACGGCAGCCCCCCAGGCTCCTCCGTCCCTCAGATTCTCCAGGCAAGAATTCTGGAGAAGGAAATGGCAACCCATTTAAAACAGCAGATCTCCTTATTGTATTGGGTTCAAATTTGGTAGATCAAAGGATTCAATTTTTATTAACAGTTTAAAAAATTTATTTTCAGACAACAAAAGGCACTCTATAGAGATGCATGCAAACTTAACACTCCCACCAAGCCCTATAGATTTCATCTAACATAGGATATGGAAACTTTAAAAAGCATTTCTTCAATTAAAAAAAAAGCATTTCTGGCTCTCTATACCTTATTAGGACTTCAGTCTGTGACTCTTTTTATAGACTGAGATTATTTAAAAGGAATGCTAAGTAATGCAAAAGCTTAAGTCTAGAGAGCACTTCTAAAGCTACTCATTTTTTTTGCTCTGATCCAAGGCAAGGTGATACCTAGCCTTGCCAGATGAATGTTTTTTCTCTTCTAGAAGGAAGATTCCTTAAGTCAGTCCTAGGCTTCCCTTGAAATACAGCTCCCATCTGATCCCAGTATGAACAGAAACTATCTAAAAAATGAGCTTTTGCCATAGGCATCGAATCTGTGCATATGCTTCGCCAATTGCCGGGTGATCAGAAATCTCCTTTTTGTCCTTTTTAAAGGTGAACGCCCATTCCAGTGTAATCAGTGTGGGGCATCTTTTACTCAGAAAGGTAACCTCCTCCGCCACATTAAACTGCACACAGGGGAAAAACCTTTTAAGTGTCACCTCTGCAACTACGCATGCCAGAGAAGAGATGCACTCACAGGTCATCTTAGGACACATTCTGGTAAGTGAGAGTAATGAGCATTCCATATCTAGTAAATATGTCTTTCTCCGTGCCCATTAAGGAAACTAGAAAGAGTTAAGTATGGAGGTTTTAATCTGTCACTCCGGTTCTGAAGGGTTACAACAGCAGAGACCTCTAGGGCTAATTACACTTCCATTAAGACATTAATTGCTCTCCGTCTGGCTCAATGGGGATGAACATCTCCTTACCATCTTTGCACCCCTAGAGAACAACACAGTCAGACAGGAGAAGCCTACACTGTAAAAATGCTTTTTTAATTTTTGCAAAAACATTATAGCCATCAGTATTTTTATGGCAAACTTTATTAAAAGATTATTTTCCTAAAAATATACACACATACTATTCATTCAAAAGTCTGGATAAAGTAAATGATGTACAGTTTGTAAGTTGTATAAAACTGTAAACTGGGTATGAATATCTGTTGAGGGTAAATTTTGGCTAATTTGGGCTAATTTGGGGAGTTTGGGCCATTCTGGTCTAGATTTTCTTTTTTTTAATAGATATAATTAAAAATACAACATTATATTCGTTTTAGGTGTATATGAGCTAAATTTCTTAAACCTAACTTTCTTCTTGATCACCCAATTTATTTTTAATCTCTAAAAGATGAGCAGCAATAAGAATTCATAAAAAGCTATGTTCTCTCTTGATGTTTTCACTCCTTATTTTAACCACATTAAACTAACATTTAGAATTTCCCTCCTAGAAAAATAAAACTGGGTTTATTTTCAAATTTGGGACCTCATGTTCTTGATGTTATCTGACAAAATTTTAATTGAAGGGGGAAAAAAGGGCTTGTTTTTATGTTAATCCACATTCTGCTTTGACTAAAACCCAGCCCTAAACCCGCAACTGGTCACAATTCAGAGACTAAGGATTAAACAAATCAGCCCCAAGAAAACCCACTGTGAGAGATGGTAAAGGGTAAAAGAAGGGTTTCTTTTACAGCTCATTGTTCAAAGTAATGAGTTAAGGCTGAGTTTGGTCCAAAAAATTAGAGTAGTTCTTTTCTGTTGCTTTTTCCAGGTAAGATACAACAACAGCAGTCATTTTTAAGATTCTAGAGGACCTCAATTTATGTAGAAACTTAACATTCCTAGCCCCAGAAAACCTGCATTTAATTTGTGATTCCATAAGGATCTTTCAGTGCTTTAAGCCCCAAAAGCTCTATTTTAAACAGAGCAAGAGGACTTGAAAAAAAAAAAATCTCAGTCCCTAAAATTCTGAAAAATTTCTGGTGTACATTTTATTGACAAGTCAGAAAGGTGAGCCCTGCACACAGAGTTGAAGTTATTGTTTATAACAGTAAGGCATTTGGAGGAGTTAGGAGATTAAAGGTGGCCTGTACTGTATGGTTGAACTTTCGAGGAAATTTTTGCTTTATCTTAGAAATTAAGATGAAGTCATTTTTTGAAATTTCTTCTTATTTCTATTATTCAAAATGATCCTCAGTTGGTTAGGTCAGTTTTTATTAATTGAGCCCAGACTTTGCTATAGCCACTGGGCAAAGATAAGCTACATTTATTGAAATAGGTCAATACTCTAAAAAGACTTTTAGTGGCTAATACCCACAAATTGCAGCATTCTTTACTTACAGGCAGCTGGATGTCACAGAATACAGGATCTCTTCCTGCTTCATTCTTAAACCACACGAATCTCCTTGAAAAATAAAATGTTCCTTTTTGTATTTTTTTCCTGAAAAAGCAAGATTGGATTTGGAGCCAAAACACTGTGCTCCAGGATAGTGATTAAGTCTAAATCCTTTCATTTGTGGAAGGAACCTATCCTTTCAAAGGGTACATGAGAATCAATCATAGGCCATAACCTTGTTTCAGTTTACTGAATTTAAAAGTAAAGTAGATGCACGAGTATCCAAGTACTCTGGCTTCGCTCAGCAGTCTCCTTCCTAGGGGACAGTTTTCACAGGGCCCCAATACACCGTTTGTTCTATAACCCCTGAGGGTCACTGAGTGCCCCTTGTGCTCTCCTTATAGTTGAGAAACCTTATAAATGTGAGTTTTGCGGAAGGAGTTACAAGCAGAGAAGTTCCCTTGAGGAGCACAAGGAGCGCTGCCGTACATTTCTTCAGAGCACTGACCTGGGTGAGACTGGTGAGTTCATGCAACACCTGTTCTGGACATATTTAGTGAGCACCTGCTGTTCTAGGTGGTAGGTTACAATAGTAAACAAAATACAAAAAACCCTGCCCGCATGGAGTTTATATTCTCATTGGGAAAAACAGACTAGAAACAAAATGAAAAAGTAACATGCAGTTTTGTCTGATGTTTTGTAAGGGAGTAATTGCAATTGAGAAAAATAAAGCAGGTACTGGGGGCTGAAGGTGAGTTAGGAGAAACATCAGCTAACTGACCTTTTAACAGACTTAAAAGCATGAGGGGAGAGCCCTACAGATCACTAGGAAAAAGCAAGTGCAAAGGCCCTAGGGCTTGAATTCAAAGAAGTGTAAGTAGTCCTGTATGGCTGGAAGAAAGTGAGTAGTGGGACATGAGGCCAGAGAGGAAATAGGAAGCCAGATCTTATTAGGCCTTGTAGGCCATTGTAAAGATGTTGGCTTTTACTCTGCATAAAATTAAAAATCTTCAGAAGGTTTTGAACAGAGAGGTGACATGATTGGACTTCTCATTTGAAAAAAAATCACTCTACTTGCTACCGAGAATAGGTTGTATTGGAGGCAAGGTTAGAAACTGGGGAGTCCAGTTAGGAGGCCATTGCAATAATTCAAGCAAAAGAAAATTGTTTTGGTAATTGTAGAGGTGGTGCAAAGTGTTCTAACTCTATATAGTATAAAGATAGAACCAGCAGGATTTCTTAACAGATTGATGTGCAGTGTGATGAAGAACGCAGTTGCCATTGACTGAAATGGCAAAAATTGAGGGTAGAGGCAGCTTGAGGGGTGGCTAGGGCAGAGTTCATTAAAACCACAAGGATTTTCTTTGCACAGGGCCCCCAAATCATGTACTTGTCCACTCATATGATTTATTGTGATGTTTATATTTGGCTCTGGGAATTTCATATTTTATTCCATGTTTTGAATTACATGCCTGGTGGCAATTGGTTGAAACACCAGATGTCTTTCCGTGTATCAGTTGTGGTTTTATTTCCTTTCATTCTTGAGTTGAAACGACCTGAAACCTTTTTGTGTAACATCCCTGCAGTTGTCCTTTGACCCATATAATTGACCATCAACCTGGTTGGGCTTCCTCACTGATAGCTCAGTTGGTAAAGAATCTGCCTGCAATGCAGAAGACCCCGGTTCAATTCCTGAGTCAGGAAGATCCCTCGGAGAAGGAATAGGCTACCCACTCCAGTATTCTTAGGCTTTCCTAGTGGTTCATACAGTAAAGAATCTGTCTGCAATGTGGGAGACCTGGGTTCGATCCCTGGGTTGGGAAGATCCCTTGGAGGAGGGCATGGCAACCCACTCCAGTGGAGAATTCCATGGACTGTATAGTCCATAGGGTTGCTGGATATGACTGAGCGACTTTCACTTCACTGGTTCTGCAGCTTGGATTGCCTGCTATTTTTATTTGGTTACTTGAACCAGTTGCTTAGAGTAGGTATAAATCTTCATGGGATTTGGTGTTTGATGGTAGTGGTTGCAATTGAATAGTTTGAAAATTTTAAAACAGAAACATTACAAAAATATGACAGAAATAATGTGAAACTCAGGAAAAATGGAGTGGAAATCTTGAGTAGTTTAACTGTATCCGTTTTGAGTGAAAGGAAACTTTTGTTTTAGATAAAGCCTATGTTATGGTGTTAGGAGCTGGCCAACTGAATTCCGTTGGTGTGCACTGCTTCTGCTTTTTATCCTGATGGCATGTTCAGTTTTATCAAGGAGTTGGATTTCCTCCTTATTTCTAAAGAGAAATGTTTACTCTTAAAAACCTAAAACTTGGATTTTGACATCTTTAAGCAACATGCTTAAGCTTAGTCAGGTAATACCTGGGCATCGTTACTTGAAGTTCCATATTTCAGACAATAGACAAAGCTCTTACTATGAGAAATTCTCAAGTTATGAAATTCTTATATTCCAAGTAGAATCATTAATATTTAAAGCAAGACAAATTAAAGAGAGCATCTGATCCCACCTCTTCATTTTAGAGTTGAGAATACTGAAACTCATCAGAAATTCAATGACTTGCTTAAAAATCAATAGAACTTTTGTTGTTTTCATGATTAGCTATTTTTTTATTTTCAAAGACATATTGGGACATAATTCACATATCATTAAATTCACCCTTTTAAAGTGTACAATTCAGTGGTTTTTAATGTATTCACAAAGTTATACAACCATCACCACTCTAATTTCATAATATTTTTGTCACTTCGAAAGAAACCCTGTACCCCTTATCAGTCACTCCTGTTCCCCTCTTCAGCCCCCATCAACCATTAATTTATTTTCTGTCTCTAAGAATTTGCCTATTCTGAACATGTCACATGAAGAGAATCATAAAATGTGTGGCCTTTTATATCTGCCTTCTTTCACTCAGCATAATGTTTTCAGGGTTCATCCATGTGGTAGCACTTCATTCCTTTTTATAGCTGAATAATGTTCTATTACATGGATTCACTGCATTTTATCCATTCATTTATTAGTTAATGGGATTTAGTTTTTTTCTACTTTTGGAAAAATGGCTTAATTAGTTATGTATTTTTGAAGGTTATATATTATTTAGTTAGCAAAAGTAGAATAGCACACATACTAATTAATAGACACTTTCGTATGTATGTGTGTCTTGATTGTCCTGGAAGTAGGGGAAAACATGAGTAAAATATCCTGTATCAACAATAAGTTCAAAATTAGTGATTTTGAAGCAAGGTTACCACCTTACTTCCTATCCCCATGACCTTTTTAGGAATTTCAAATTAGAAAAGTGGCAGTAGAGGGGCTTCCATAGTGGCTCAGTGGTAAAGAATCTGCCTGCTGATGCAAGAGACACGGGTTCAAACTCTGATCTGGGAAGCTCCCACATGCCTCAGAGCAATTAACCCCATGTGCCACAACTATTGAGCCTGTGCTCTAGAGCCTGGGAGCCACAACTACTGAGCCCATGTGCCACGACCGCTAAAGCCCGCACATCCTAGAGCCTGTGCTCAAGAGAAGTCACTGCAACGAGGAGCCCACACACCACAACTAAGGACGAGTCCCTGCTCACCGTAACTAGAGAAAAGCCCAGGAGGCAGTGAAGACCCAACACAGCCAAACAGAAATAAATTAAATTAATTTTAAAAAGAAAAGTGTTCAAAGAATCTTTTTTTGTTATCTTCAGTGGTATAAAGTGATTCAGGAAATACTGAAATACAGAGGTTGAGTTAATTTGCATTTCATAGGTTGGTTTGATGAATGCATGCAAAACACTTAAAGTCTCAGCAAAAAAATAAAAGGCTAACTAAGTCAGCAAGTTTTGATTAAAAAAAAAAACAAATATATTGTTATGGTGGTTTCAGGTTAGAAAATGTATAAAGTCACAGCTTAATCAAGAATGGTAAACACTGCATGCCATGTCTATCTTTGATATTTCAAATAGTTCTTATGATTTTTCCTAAAATCCAAAATATAAAGAATCTTTAATCGAACACAAGCCAATCCTTTGATTATTGTCACAGCTCCCTACATGGTTTCTATTGTTTCCTTCTTAGAATTGGGAGTCCAGGTCTGGACATAGTGTTCCATTTTGAACCTGACCAATATAGTATCACCAGTGGTACCTCTTATCCCTTCATCTCCAGGTTTTTTTCCTTTTTCTTTTCTTTTTGGTTGCATTGAGTTTTCATTGCCACACTTGGGCTTTCTCTAGTTGCAGTGAGCCGGGGCTACTCTTCGTTGCAATGCACAGGCTTCTCATGGTGGTGGCTACTCTTGCTGTGGAGCACAGGCTCTAGGGTGTGCGGGCTTCGTAGCTGCAGCTCATGGGCTCAGTAGTTATGGCTTGTGGGTCTAGAGTGCTGGCTCAGTAGTTGTGGTGCACAGGCTTTAGTTGCTCCGCAGCATGTGAAATCTTCCCTGACCAGAGATCGAACCTGTGTCCCCTGCCTTGCCAGGTGGGTTCTCATCCACTGTACCATTGAGGAAATCCTACTACTAGCTTTTAAAGGGATGATGCTCTACTGTGGATGTGGCACTTATTCATCAAGTGTTGTTCAGTTGCTCTGCTGCTGCTAAGTCGCTTCAGTCGTATCCGACTCTGTGCGACCCCATAGACAGCAGCCCACCAGGCTTCCCTGTCCCTGGGATTCTCCAGGTAAGAACACTGGAGTGGGTTGCCATTTCCTTCTCCAATGCATGAAAGCGAAGAGTGAGAGTTAAGTCGCTCAGTCGTGTCTGACTCTTAGCGACCCCATGGACTGTAGCCCACCAGGCTCCTCCATCCATGGGATTTTCCAGGCAAGAGGTTCAGTTGCTCAGTCGTGTTCAACTCTTTGCGACCCCATGGACTGCAGCACATCAGGCCTCCTTGTCCCTCACCATCTCCTGGAGTTCTCCCAAGTTCTTATCCATTGAATCAGTGATGCTGTCCAACCATTCATCAAGTAAGTTGAAGTGTAGCCTACTGTGAGAGCTGAGCCTTGGGACAAACCTGCCCCAGTCAGGAATCAGGCCTTTATGGAAGCAGGACAAATGAAAAGACCTTGGATTGGAGACCAGTCTGCAAAAGAAGATCGTGTTGGACAACAAGACTCCTGCCTTTGCTGATCATTTTCATTTGTTCTGATAGCATTCATTGCATTCTCCTGGACCAGGCTCTGTGTCAGAGCTATTTGTAAAGATGAGTGGAGGTTAAGCCCCTACCCTCAAAGAACTCAGTCCAACAAGGGACTGAGCACTGGATCTATTAATATAATATAAAGGTCTAACAGACACATGTAATGGTATTACTTCAGCTCAAGTTTCTATACCAGACATCATCAAGATACTCCCAATTCTGCTGTCTTAATGGAGTATATATGAAAAGAAGAATGAATATAGACGACCACAGATTTCATTTTCTCATTAGCTTGATCCTTATTCCAGAAAGGGACTAACAGCTGGTAGATTCATTTAGCCTCATTTCACACAAATTATGAATACTTGGAGCGGGACATATTTTTGTATGACAATGAGTTCTAGCAATAACAAGATTTTTAAAGTAATTGAGTAATTATATTTATTTATGAATCTAGAAGTCAAAACCTTTTATCTTCATCCTCATTGTTGTGGTTGAGATAATACAAGCATGAGAATTTCAGGAAAAAAATCCATACTTTTACCAAATAGCAGTCCAAAGAAGGAGCTTAAAATGTTTTAAATGTCTATTTTCCCAACAGATTATTCTTTTTAGAAAGTCAGTACTAACTCACAAGTAGTATTCATTGTACATGCTCAACAAGGCAACGGTTTTATGCAACTTTTTTGTTAGAACCTGGCTTGCTCTTTGATAGCAATCTCTTGTTAGACAATTCTTATTGCATAATATCACCCCTTTGTACTCTCCATCAGCTACTGGCTGACCACAGTATAGAAGAGACAGGAAGCAATGTCTCTTATTTGAGCTCCATTTAACACTTCAAGATCTAATGAAGGATTTTGAACAAAAACACAACAAATTATATAGTTAAATCTACAATCACTTTGAAATAGAAATGACATCATGCAACCAGTTAACTAAAAAACAGACGAACTATTAACACTTGTACAGAGATTAAAGACAGTAACGTATTCTATAATTTTGATTTAGGATGAGTTTGATTATTTTTCCAATATGTCATTAAAACCATTTTGCTAATGAAAATAGTTATCTCCCCTGTATACTAGTAGGCAAGTAACATGAAGGGGAACTGACCCAGAATTAGTCCTACTCCTACTATGCTCACTCATGAACCAAGTGTGCAAATTGTTCCTTGCCACCATCCCATATTCCCCACACCCACCCCTTGCAACATTAAACTGCCAAACACCACCCAGGAACGGATTTCCTATTTCGTCATTTAAACCCATTATCTTGTTCCCTCACTATCTTGCCAAACTGGTTTCCCTCTACTTAAATTCTGAGACATGATGTGGCAAGATAACACGTCTAGACTGTTTGTATAAATAGACAGTTGGGTCTTAAAGTTGAAGCAGAGGACCAAACTTCAAGTCCTTTTTTTTCCCTTTTCAGTCTACTGCTTGGACTCCTTGTAATCCCAAAGAGATTGTCTCGACTCAAAAGCAGTTCTTTGTGTTTTACAGGGTGCATCATTTAGTACAGCAGTTGTCCAATAACTGCAAGGCAGTAGACTGAAAGTTTGGGGGAAGAAAATGAGAGTATCAGTTCAGTTGCTCAGTCGTGTCCGACTCTTTGCGACCCCATGAATCGCAGCACACCAGGCCTCCCTGTCTATCACCAACTCCCGGAGTTCACTCAAACTCACGTCCATCGAGTCAGTGATGCCATCCAGCCATCTCATCCTCTGTCGTCCCCTTCTCCTCCTGCCCCCAATCCCTCCCAGCATCAGAGTCTTTTCCAGTGAGTCAACTCTTCGCATGAGGTGGAAAAGTACTGGAGTTTCAGCTTCAGCATCACTCCTTCCAAAAGTATACCCAGGACTGATTTCCTTCAGAATGGACAGGTTGGATCTCCTTGCAGTCCAAGGGACTCTCAAGAGTCTTCTCCAACACCACAGTTCAAAAGCGTCAATTCTTCGGTGCTCAGCTTTCTTCACAGTCCAACTCTCACATCCATACATGACCACTGGAAAAACCATAGCCTTGACTAGACGGACCTTTGTTGGCAAAGTAATGTCTCTGCTTTTGAATATGCTATCTAGGTTGGTCATAACTTTCCTTCCAAGCCATAATCAATTGAAACTGTAGCCTTTGCCTAACTTGCCAATTGGAAAACACAGTTAACTTAGTGAAGATTAACTTAATCTCTAGAGTATATGCACATATACACTGAGGATTGGCATCATGAAGCTGATATTTTGAGTGAATGGCCCTGCAGGAGGGTGTTGGTAGATGGCAGCCCTGTGGATTAGGAGTTTCAGGGACTACCCTGGTGGTCCAGTGGTTAAGAATCTGCCTTCTAATGCAGGGGGTGGGGGTTCAGTCCCTGGTTGAGGAGCTAAGATCCCACAGGCCTCTTGGTATGGCAAAAGAAAAGAAGATTAGTAGTTTCAGAGGACTCCTTTCAATCGAATCAGAGTTGTAGAGTATGGGGAAGTCTCCCTGTTTGCCTCAAATTATCTGTGTATCCATCAACACTCCAGAATTTTATCTTTTTAAATGTCAGGCATTTGGTCACTGATTTCCAGAGTATGATTTACCTGGAAATGACTGTCAAGACAAGCTTGGTGAGTAACCAGGGATAAAAGAAGATGTTATCTCTAAAGGTTGCCATTTAGTGACAGGCCCCAGTTATGTTATTCAGGTCATTGTATACCCGCTTTTGCATCCTCCCAGATATAGAATGTATAGAATATGTGTCTTCAGAAAGATGCTTGTGGTGATTGATGGTGACTTTGGTAAAATGTAGACAGGGACTCCTGAGAGCCAAACGGGAAAACCAAACTGACAGCACAATGCTTGCAGGAAGTCCTGGGACTGACAGATCTCCGGGTGATAATGGGGCCGTTAGAGGAGTGACTGAAAGACTAAAAGAGAGTAGTGGTAAGATGGAGAGAGTTTAAAATTCCCAAAGTACTGGTTTTCATTCTTATTTTACTATGAATCTTTTTGATAATTAATACATGGGGCAGGGGTGGGGTGGGGGAGGATCTTACCTAGATTTAATCCCCTCAAGGTTGCTGGAACCAAGTCAAAGCACAAACTGAGCTGCCTCTTCGACACTCCTAAGAAAAGCCTCCTTATAATAGCCTCAGGAGCTTACTTCAAATCCCAGGCCTTTGTCTTTCATCTCTCTGCTCTTGGGGCTCTGGGTAGTGCCACATCTGGTGGTGGTTTGTGTGAAAGGAAATAATATGTATAATAGTTTCCTGTTTGGTCATTTAAACCTATCCTTGTGCTGGACAGAATTTGACCCACTTCGCTCAGTAGCAGCGTCCTGTCACTAAAGAACCCGTTATTTACAGCGATCTGTCAGCTGAAGTCACAGTGCTTTACCACTAGCCCCAGAGCTGCCCAGCCCCCTTATTTTTATCCTTATCTTCATTTATACAAACAGTGTTATTATAGCTTAAACTGGAGGCTTGGATTTATTTCTTTAGAGGACAGAATTATTTTTGATAAGAAACAAAGTCTAGTAAATATGGTCATTGTTATCAATCTCTTCTCTTATTCATTTTTGGAGCCAGATTTCATTTTATTCTTGAACTTTATTCTTGAATTGAGTTTTATAATTTATCGTGTAATGACTGGCAAGGAGTTTTTAAAAAGCAAAGCCAAAAAGGTGCTAATAATAAAATGAAAACTATTTAATACTTTGAATTCTTTTTTTCTGATTTGGCTCTAAACTCTCACCCTGGCCATTCTTGACAGTCTTACCCTTGAGGTCTTTCTTTGTCTTTCATTTACTGCAGAGATGACCAGTTTTCTTCTCTCTGAGTGTGTCCATTTGTGGTTCTGAATGTCCCAGAGATCATGAAACAATTTCTGTATATTGTCGTTGTTCAGTCACTCAGTCATGTCCAACTCTGTGACCCCAGCACACCAGACTTCCCTGTCCTTCACCATCTCCCTAGAATCTCTTCATACAATAAACTCTTTTAACTGCAGAATGAATACTGACAATTCCTAAATCTGTGTATATATTTGTGGGGGTGGGAAATTCCATTGTGCACTCATCACTTGCTTTTTACTCTGGTCCCTTAAACTGATTTCAGTTTCTTTTTCCTTAGAGACATTGGGAATGTATGGATACTTCATTTAGTTTGGACCTCCAGAAATGCTTACGATAAAACAGAGAGAAATGTTTGTAGCATCACACCGTGTTTGCTTAGGGCAGGGGTGTGCGTAACTATGACCCTCAGGCCAAATGCAGTCAGCAACCTCCTTGTGCACTTTAGGGCTGAACATTTGTAAAGTGTAAGGAGAACCAAAGAGTATGGAACAGAGACTGCATGTGTCCCACAAAGTTTAAAATACTCTCTGGCCCTTTATAGAAAAAGTTTACTGACCCCTACCTTGGACTAGCATCAAGTGTTAAAATGTAAAGCCTTGTGTTTAGAGCAGCTGGTGTCTCTTTGAACTTCAGATGTAAACTCTTATTGGGTACTGTGTGCTGTACCAGACTAAATTATACTACATTTATTCCAGTTTGATTCTATGTTGGCACTATTTATATATTATTTCAGTGCTTCTCAATTCTTGCTGCATCTTAAAAATCATCTGGAAAGCTTTAAAAATACTGTTGCCTAGGCCCCTACACCAGAGGTCCTGATTTAACTGATCTGAAAGGGGACTGGGCATAAGTGTGTCTTATATGCTCTTCAGGTGATTCTAATATTCAGGCAGGTCTGAGAACTACAGACCTATACCACTTGAAGGTCTGTTTGTGGATTGACAATCAGACCATATTGTTAGTCAGTTTTTATTCATATTTTTCATTAGAAATATAATAAAGATCCATTATACAAATTGCTCTATAATTTCAAGACAGAAGTGTTGCTCAGGGAAATTTTAACTGAGACGGTTTTGAAATGTGAAGAGCATAAGAAACAGACAATGCCGCGACCAGAAAAATAGAATTTAAAAGATAGGAACTGAAAGGAGCATGCTGGAAAAAAAAGAAAAAGAAAAAGAAAAAACCACTCAGAATTTCAATACACAAATCACTGAGTAGATTTCTTGCTGTCTGGGTAAGTGTATCTATTTTCAAAAGTGCTATTAACATAAACAGAGCAGTAAATCTGGGGCCCCATCCTTTTTTTTTTTTTTTTCAAAGTTGTTAAGAAGAATTATATCAGTCTGCAGGTGTCACACGCAGTTACTCAGAATCAGAAAGAAGGCTGATCGGGGGTTAGAAGATCTCCATCTATCTATCTTTTTGCAACCAACCACGTCCAGGCTGTTTATTTAATACTTCCTCTTGCTAATGAAGGTACTGGTTGGGGATGGGTCGGGCTTTCCCATGTCAGCATAAGACTGCAAGATTTGAATGTGCCCTGGTGTTGGCTTCACTGACCACAGCAGGTACCCCAAGCAAGAATCTGAGCAGTAATAACAGGTAACAACAGCATCAGACCTCTGACAGTTTTCCTTCCAGTGTATTTCTTTTTCTCTCCATTTATCATTGTGTTCTTTTCCCTCTTCTTTTTTCATTTTTCCAAACCAGCAAGTGTGGAGGCAAGACACATCAAAGCAGAGATGGGAAGTGAAAGAGCTCTCGTTCTGGACAGATTAGCAAGCAATGTGGCAAAGCGAAAAAGCTCAATGCCTCAGAAATTCATTGGTAAGAATACAACCCTTTTTCCTGCTGTTGTTAGCAGATAGTTTGAATGAGATAACATAGGATGCTTGCTACCCAGGCCTTTCCTAGTTTAATCTCTGTTAAGATAATTGATTTTTCCATTTACAAGTTTTATTCTTCGGTATTCACTTTGATAACTAGAGCAAATAAAATAAAATATTTTTAACTAAAAAATCTTAACTACTAAAGAGAGGAGTATTTGGTATCCAGTATCTTAAATGAAGTTGGTGTTAGAAATGCTGTTCCTTCCTCTTTATTTTGAATGACATATGTTGCATGAGAGAGTTTGTGCAATTTACACCAGTAAGATGTTCAAGATAGCATTTTTGTAATCTTTTGTAATTATATTTTACAAGTTGGTTCCCTTATCATGCTCAAACTTTTTTCAGGCTCTAAAATATATTGCTATATTTTCTTGAATTTGATTGAGAATTGGTTTTAAAAGAATGTGGTTGAGAATGCATAGATTTAAGTAACAAGGTTTGATTTAGTCACTTGTCTTACTGGAGTTAATTTTTATACCATTGGTTTTCACATTGTCAAAAAACACAGCAAGAATGAGATGGCTAAGAAATAATTATGTCCGTTAAAGTGTTAGGACTGCCAAATGGCAGAAATATTTTGTTGAACTCTCCCAGATGTTTACATAAATGTGACTATGATATTTAAAATAGATTTGTATTTGTGGAGTAGGCAGCTGAATTGAATGTATCGGTTTTGCTATAAATTGAAAGTCAGTGATATTGAACAAAAATAGTTATCACACAAAAATAGACCTTTTTCAACACCAGTAATATTTTAGAAACCTGTCAGTTTGTTTTTCTAAAGCTGTTGCTACTATTGATTTTTTACTTCAGTTCTTTTGTGTTTATTCTTTTCAATAGCTTTTACAGATATCAAGCGCCTGCCTGGTTTTTTAATCTGATTAAATTTTATTCTGGTCTAGATAATTTTAAATTCTGGTCTAATTAGTTTTTTTAATTTTATGTGAATTATAGAGATATATTGAAGGAACCCATATATTCCAAAGCTATCCAGTTTGGTATTTATGCTTTTTTATTTTATGTTGATTGGCTGAGAAGTTTTTGTATCCTTTTAGTTACTGTAAGAATAAATCGTGTCAGACTAAAGTTGGTGCATTTCAGTTTAGAGAGACTCCTTCCTCATTACCAACTTCCCTCTCCTGGAGGGAAGTGTCAGGGGACATGCAGTGACTTCCATATGGAGTTTAGGCACAGTGGACCAATCATGACACCAAGATATTATATTAAAATATTGCTCATACATCTTTTGAGCTGTACTTATGTAAAGAGGTTCTGGCTGGAGTACAAAAGGAAGCTTGAATTATTATTCTGTGCCATGAGTATAATGTAATTTGGGGGATGTTTTGACTGTAGAAATGGCTGCAGCTGATGTAGGTGGAGGAATATGGGGACAAATGGGCAATAAAAAAATGTAAAATGACAATTTCAATCCACTTATGGTCAAGGCATGTTGGTCTAAGAGAATTAAAATATGAGAGAAGGTACTTAGTTCATATAATTTCCTTAAACCTGTCCTTGAACTAAACCCCTACTTAATAAGTTGCTTTGGTATTTTCATGGGTTTAAAAACACATGTTTCATATGTCCAAGTCCATGCCATTCTGCTTATTGCATCAGGGATCCATTCCATTTGTTTAAGACCATTATGACCAGAGGGTTTTCACTCTTCCATTTCCAGACTCAGGAGGGATGCTGATCTGGTAGGTACTGATTTCTCTCATCTTCTGAACCATCATGTTCTCTCTGCTGGCATCAGGAAACCCAGTCTAGTTAGCTCTTGATTTGAGCTGAGGTAGCAACTTCAGGACTTTGGGGCCCTGAATAGCTGGGGGAATTTTTTTGTTTCTTTTTGTAAATTGTGGTAATGTACAATAGGAAGAACACTGGATTAGGAGCCAGAAGACCAGGTTCTGATTCCAGTTCAGTCATTTCTTAACTGTGTGTGTTTAGACAAATCACATAACCTTTCTGGGCCTCTGTTTACTCATCTGTGAAATGAATAGACTGAACAGGTGATGAAGTGATCCAGAAGGTCCCTCTCAGCTCCATCATTCTGTAAGTCTGTAAGATGAAGTATAAAAGCCAGCAATTATGAGCACCACTTTAAGTCAATATGTATAACTTAAGATAACTTTTTTTCTCAAGATTGTATAGATATGATATGTTATTATATGTTTGTTGTATGTTATAAACCATATCATATAATTTAGGGTGTTTTTTTCAGAAAGGTGTCATTTAACCTGAGTATCTATAAGACATCTACACTAGTTCAACATTTACATACTTTACTTAGTATATTACTACCGATTCATCCACTCTTTTTGTCCATTCATTTATCATGCAAATGTCTATAGAGCTCCTGCCATGTGTGTGATAGTCTGGTTCCTAGCACTGTTCTCATCTTCTAGCATTAGCTTATACCCTGAACCTTAAGAGATTTTTTTTTTTTAATAAAACTCTCTGAATCACTTAACTTAATCAACTTTTTTTATAGAAAAGAATAATTTCAAAGGGGAACTAAAGGAACATTATGACACCATGCAGTATTCAGGATGTAGTGATGTAAGACTAGTGGAGCTAATATCTTCCCTCCCTCTTTTCTCTCCTCCATTTCCTCTCCAAGGCACCATTTTCTGAAAGGATTCAGCTGCCAGGGAAATGGCAATGGGTTAAATGTGAAGGAAGAATGAGTCACTCCCTTTAATCCTGGCTGATGGTTGCACAGCTCCCAGACCAGCCTTGACTTCTCTGACCTCTTGAACTGTGAGGGTAAAGGTGAAGATTATACCATCAGGTCAGCCTGTTACTTTCCTAACAGGCTTGAGATAATTACCCATAGAAAACATTTTCACCCATTAGAGGTGAACGGAGGAAGCAGGATGGATTGTATTGTCTAAATGCATTTAGAAACACAAAAACATGCCTCTGTTGAAGAGTAAGGACGAGAAAATCACCCAAAGAGGAGAAAAATGAATCACCTTTTTTTAAATTCCCCAAGAAATGTTGTATCACTTTCTATAAAATGGGAAATAAATTGACGCACATTCATTAGAAATCAGCATCTTTACATCATCAAAATAATTCTTCTTAGTTGTTCTTTCCAAAGGACAAGAGACCTTGCTTTTAGCACCTAACCCCCTTAGGGAGTGTCTTTTCTCTGAATCTTATTCAAGACTTGCTTGACTATACTTCTAACTAGGCCATCTTCAAATACTTGGCTCAAAATAGAGGCCAGATTTCTCTCCTGGAGGGAGGAGGAAAATGACTACATTTCTGCATATTTCTTTTTCTGATATTCATTCTTTCTCCAAAAACAGATGTGTTATTCAGACCAAAGTGGTTACCATAGCATCTCCCTATTTTTTTTAATTTCATGTATTACTTTATTAAAGGAAGTTTTCACGTTGAAAAGAACATGAAAAAAGATCTCACTCACCCCCGGTAAACATGTCGTGAGGTTTTGACACTTCAGCAAACACTGTCGGTTCTCCCTGTGAAGTAACTAATGAGAAATTGTCTGCTTTGGTTAACAGAGTGACAGGAAGCAGTTTTAATGCCTATTTCTAAAAGCAAAAAGTATCTTCTCCTGTCCCTTCCCAAAGGGCCAAAATCCCTAATCCTATAAGCCTCCAAAAGTCATGGCCTTTTTGAACTTGAAGGAATATTAGGATCCCATAGGTGAAGTTTGTTCATTAAGGGAGGAAGGGGGATGGGAAAGATGGAGAGACGCAGCTCGTGGGTGACAGAGCAGGGCCAGAGCCTGGGTCTAGAATGTGCTGCAGTCCAAGGCCTTCCTTCCGCAGAAAGTCACCCAGAGCCGTACATGTCGTGTGTGCTACATGGGGGCTTTGAAAAGGGGAGGATCTCGTCACTGAAAGCTGGTGGAAGAAAAATTCTTGAAGGCCAGTCATTCTCTCTTAAGGGTGTGTTTTCTTGAGAAAAGAGCTGTGGTGACTCCATCAGGGCAGATGACAACCAAATAGCACTTCATGGTGACTCACAGAGGACAAAGGCTTCTGCAGCAACCGAACGTGGTCTCCAGCTCAGTTTTCCTCACTGCCACCCCCACAACTCTCTCTTTTCTCTCTCCTCCTTCCTGCTTCTTGTTCTGTGGCTTCCTACCCTCTGTTCTCCTCCTCCTGGAAGAGGTGTTAGCCACTTCAGTCTCACTTAGAGTGAGATCAGAGCCATCACCATCATCAGATATTCCATTTACCCTACTTACCTGCCCTTTTTTAGGGGGAGGATATGTGCTTGGAGTAAGAGTAAGTGATGATACACGTGGGAAATGGTATGAAGTATCAGCAGATACAGTTAAGTGATTTGAAGAAGCTTAAAGACTTAATGAAAACCCTGGTGTTTCACATTACCCTGTTGTGATGACTGTCACATCGGAATTGTTATTTTTCTAATGTCAAAATCATTTCTCCTCCTCATCAAAAAAAAAAAAATCTTTCAATGGCTTCTCATCAGAATAAAATCTAAACCACCCAGGCGTTCTGAGGCTTTCACAATCTGTCTCTAAGTTGTCTTTTCTAAATGTATCATTTCAGCCAACTAATCTTTTAATTCAGCCATAATGAACTACTCCCACTTCTGTGTTATCATTCTTTCCATGCTCACTGTCTGGAATGCCCTCCCTCCCATCTGCCCTAAACCTCCACGTGGTCTACATTCCCATACTGTCCTGAGTCCTCTCTCTGTCCTCCCCCTGCAATCCAGGCGGGTTTAACAGTCTGCTTTTCATGATATAACTGTCTCCACCACCATCACTTCCACCACCTCAGATTTCAAGCAGACTTTAGAGGAAGAATAAATTAATATTTGTCCCATGTTATTTGGTATATTTGAGGTGTGGTATGTATTTTCCTCTCTCTGCTATCTTGGCTACTCTAAACTTTGTTCCACCACATAGTATTAAGGATACTAGTGTGTAATGAAATTGTGTACATGCTACATCTCCTGTTGGATTGCAACTAAGTTTGTATTCTTCAAAGCACCTAACATGGTATGAAGCTAACAACAATAATAATAATAGATCTACCACTTATTGAGTGCTCACATGTGCCAGTACTCTGTTAAGCACTTATGGACATCATGACAACTCTACGCATCTAGATCTTTATTGAATGCATGGTACTGGTCCATATAGAACAAAGCAAAGTTGCTTTTCTATGCTTATGGGAACCATCCCAGCAGAGAATCCAGAGTCATTGCTGGTGGTGAGATTGAGACACGGGTAAGGTAGCAGCCAGGAAACAGTTAATGCTCAAACACTTACTGAAATACATGGGCCCTTGGATCACATCTCCATTTACCAGCTGAGCAACCTGTGCGAATTAGTCAACTTGTTTGTGCCTTAGGTCCTTCATCTGACTAAGAGATGATAATTCATCTTAGGTTAAATGAGACAATATGCTAAGTACCTGGGACGGCACTGGGTATATAGTAGGACTCAATAAATAGTAGCTATTCTTCTTAGTATTTACACATAAGGCCCAGTGCTTGGTACTGTGAAGTAGAGAAGTAAACAGGTTAGAGGGGTGGATCTTGTCCCTGGATGCCCAGGGCAGAAGTCTGAACCCACGTGCCCAGCTAAGGTCCCTTTTAGCTCTAGGCTGTGATTCTGTACTTTCAGGTTGGCACTTAGCAGCCAAAAACCATATGCCCTCACCACATTGCCACAACTCAGGATGGGCAGATGCTCAGTTCAGGGTTACCAAAAGCCTAGGCAGTAGGGATTGACACCTTTAAAAGGAATCACAGGTAGGGAACAGCCCCATGAGGCAGCCTGGGTTTCTAAACTTAGCACTTGTTGTTGCAATTTGTATTCTCATTGGAAGAAAACCTCCACTTCAGCCCGAAGCTGCTCTCATTAATCACGCAGAGGTGTGGTTTGATTTTGACTAGAAGCTGGACTGGAGGCTCTGAGCAGGTTTGGGAGCAGTTACACTCTTGTGGTTTGACTAACCTTTTTTATGAGTGTGTTACTAAAGAAACGTGAGCTGCTGGCTTTTCAATTACTGTAGCTTACCCCTCCTCAGTTTCATACACATTGAGTCATCGTGTCTACAGGTGACTGATAATCATCTGCACTATTCAAGTTACCGTAACTCGGAGATGAGGGGATCTGATGAGGGCAGGTTGCGTGCACGTGAAGATCTGAGGCTCTCCCATCTTCTTAAAAATGAACAATGGTCTGCGTTAACCACAGAACTCAGTCACATATTTCCACATCCAGAGCTGATTTTCCTCTTGCTGTTTTGCCTTTTACAACCTTAGCACTCAGCTGTTTTCTGACATGTGCTGCAGGTGGTAGAGACTGTGAAATCGTTGGCCTAAGTAGGCAAAACAAACTCTAGGGAGAAAGAATAAAAGTAGAGTTTGGGATGTGCCTGCCCCATCTCGGAAACTTTTTGGAGCCTCTCTGATAGGCAAAAAGATAAGAAGACTTCCAGAGAGTCCTGGTATTTGGAGGAACTGAGTAGAGTTAGCTCCACTGAAAAATCATCAGTAACGTTGAAAAGGCCAGGAAACCAAAGTTCATCATTTCTGTGTCACTTTCAGGGGAATGAATATTTGTGACTTAAGCCAGCTTTTGTATTCTAGTCTCATTCTTCCAAACAGCTCTGATCAGAGACACAGCCAGTCTGGCACTTGAAAGAAGAACTATTGATTACTTTGGCAAAGGTCTTCCTACTACTTATTGAGTAGTTAAGGCA
This sequence comes from Bison bison bison, assembly GCF_000754665.1. NCBI lineage: Eukaryota > Metazoa > Chordata > Mammalia > Artiodactyla > Bovidae > Bison > Bison bison. Next base: position 3,128,617 of record NW_011494752.1, read on the forward strand.
TGGTGATTTTCTTAACATATTTTTTCTCTGAGGTATTTGTCTGGAAGCTGTCAAGTTGGCCTTAAGGTAGTGGGGATGCAGGACAAATCGGTCTGATTAGGTCTTTTAGCAAGTCTTTCTGTCTCCAACTTCTCACTGTTCTGGTCTACCTTACACATTGCTGTTACATTAATATCCTTAAAATAACATTCTGACCGCAAGCCTCTCTTGTTCCAAAGCATTAGAGGTTTGCCGTTGTCCAGATCTAAGCCTGACTGTTGATTGTTCAGAGTGGGTATCGTTTGGTCCCACCATGTGTTACCTTTTTTCAACGTTCCCCAAAATGGAGGCAAAAGGCTGGGAGGCTCACAGGGCATTTGAAAACCTTGATCTACATGGCTAGAAAGTGATTTTCTTTTTAGTTCTCTTTGAATCTTCCTGATTATACCAAGAAGAAAGATTTTGACTTTATGTTAGTTGTCTTCAGCACTAATCGCACACTCGTAAACTCTATTTTTAGCAAAGAAAGAGGGGATCTTTGTCTACAGGTACTTACAGTATCTGATCAAACTTTAATAAATTGCTGTGTTTCATTGTCTTTATTTTTCATAGTTACCTTCTATTTGTGGCAAGTGACTCTGGTTTTCCATTTATGTTGGTGATATAAAGTTTCCTTAAAAAAACAAATTTCTTTTAGCAAAAAAGGAAAGAAAGAAAATACAAGCCGATTCAAACCAAAAAAAAAAAAACCCTAATGTCTACCAAGTGCTTTCAGTGTGCCAGGTACTGTTCTAAGCTCTTATTAATTAAAGTAGATACAATTATTATCCCCATTTTACATGAGGACACGGAGCCATAGACAGGTTAAGGAACTTACCCAAGCTCACACCACTAGTAATGAGGAGGCAACATCAAATCCATCCATCTGACTCTAGAGCTCTTGCTCGCAGCCTCTGCACTGCCCAGGGCTGTTGCTGCTGCACAGTGTGGAGGGATAAGTGGAGTCTGAGAAATCCTTTATTCCATACTTCCTGATACTGCTGTATCCAGACTCTCTCATTCCTTCCTGCTCATAGCTTGGATGGTCCCTCGTGTCTGTCTTGATTCATGCTCCTGTCTCAATTAGGATTTCTCTTCTGCGTCTCTGAACATCTAAATCCAACCAGTTCATCAAGACCCTTCTCAAAATTTAGATTTTCCAAGAATACTTTCCCTTCCGAAAGTACTCCTGAAGTTTTTGTATTCCCTTAACATTTAAATAGATAGTTTGTACCAGACTGCCCTGCCTTTGCCTTATAATCCTTTATACAGAAGACATGTTCCCCCACCCCCGCTTAAATGCCTCAAACATGGCATTTAGAATATAAGCTTCTGTAGAGCAAGGCAGCCCTTTCTAAACTTTTAGCATTTATTTTTCCCCAGTTCCAACATTCTCTCTCCCTAGGTTGGAGAGTCCTCAAGAACAGAAACTGGTTCTTTCAATCCTTTTTGTGTTTTTTCCTCCCTGAAGCCCTTACTGTGTGGCAGTGACAAGTTTTGGAACAAGCATAACATGCTTCGGAAATGTTAGGGAAGAGAGGTTTTCGTTTGCCAAATCTCTCAGAATCCAGTGTCTACAGAATGAAAAAGCATCAGGAGTGACCTCACTCCCAGCCCTTGACACGTCTTCCCCACTTTCTCGTGCCTCCACCAGCCACTCACCATCAAGCCCGCCTGCCATCACTGCAGACCCAGCTTGTGCCTTCCCTGTGGCCAAAGAGCCTGTTTTCTAACAGAACACCCACACGCCCTGAAGGTGGCTAAACTCTGTTTTCAAAATTTCTCAGCAGTTTGACATGAGAAGTAGGAGAGGGTGACCACAAATAAATTTTTCAGTTAAGTGTGAGATAAGTCCTAATGATCACATATGTATCAATGACACATCTTTTCAAACAAAAGAAGAAGAACACACTTTATGAGGACAAACATCACGATCTTTCATCAAGAGAGCCTTTCTAAAACTCCCTGCCTTTGAAGCGCTTTTATTTAAATCTCAGTCCATCTAATAACCGATGTGTTTCAGGAGTGGTAAGTTGGAGTTTTGGGGGCTGTTTTTTCTGCCTCTGTAGCTATTTAAAAAACTGCCGAAGTCAGAGCATCCCCACTTTTTGCAGCACATCCGGCCCCCTGGCTCCCTACTATTACAAGCAGAAAAGAACAAGCAAACTAAGAGTTCAGGAATGGACTGCATCTTCAGAGTTCACGAACAGTAGAGAGACAGAAGCCCCCACGCTCCTGACACTGGCAACTCCCCACCCCCTCCTAAGCCCCCTCCTGATGTTCTCCTGCTTCTTTTCTCCAGGGTTCCCCTCTGACATGAGCAGTGGAAACAACTCACATTGTAGCCTCAACTTAGTGACATCTCTGACTCCCTCTTGCCTGCTGGTTTCAGTTATTTTGACTGTCCAAACATGTGCTGTCAACCACTGTCCCTTGAGACTTCAGCACCGTGCAGGGCCATTTCGCCTGGGCTGAGTGTTCTTAAGCAGGCAACTTGTCCTTCCTCATTTCTCAAGGACTCCAGAAAATCATTTTAAAAACTCTGTGCCTCTGTGCTGTTCCTTTTGTCACCGCTTCTTTCCCTTGTTGTAGGTGAGAAGCGCCACTGCTTTGATGTCAGCTATAATCCTAGCTACATGTACGAGAAGGAGAGTGAGATGATCCAGACCCGGATGATGGACCAGGCCATCAATAACGCCATCAGCTATCTCGGGGCCGAAGCCCTGCGCCCCTTGGTCCAGACGCCACCTGCTCCCACCTCAGAAATGGTCCCGGTTATCAGCAGCATGTACCCCATAGCCCTCACCCGCGCTGAGATGCCAAATGGTGCCCCCCAGGAGCTGGAAAAGAAGAACATCCACCTGCCAGAGAAGAGCCTGCCTTCTGAAAGAGGTCTATCCCCCACCAACAGTGGCCATGACTCCACGGACACTGACAGCAACCACGAGGAACGCCAGAATCACATCTATCAGCAAAACCCCATGGTCCCTCCTCGGGCCCGCAATGGGATGCCACTTCTGAAGGAGGGCCCCCGCTCTTATGAACTCCTCAAGCCCCCACCCATCTGCCCAAGAGACTCCATCAAAGTGATCAACAAAGAAGGGGAGGTGACGGATGTGTACCGGTGTGACCACTGCCGAGTCCTCTTCCTGGATTATGTGATGTTCACTATTCACATGGGTTGCCATGGCTTTCGTGACCCTTTTGAGTGTAACATGTGTGGATATCGAAGCCATGATCGTTATGAGTTCTCGTCTCATATAGCCAGAGGAGAACACAGAGCCATGCTGAAGTGAACACCCAGGCCCAGAGATGAGTGTCACCTGATCATTCCATATCATTTTTAAAAACTGATAATGCCTAACAAATCACTCTCAAACTCAGTTCCAAACCCCTTTCCACAACATTTTAGTGTCCAAAGGATCACGTTCACGTGGGCAGCAGAGAAATGCTGTCCCCATTCAGAAATCGTTTGCAGATATATCATGTTACTACTTTTGTGAAACCTGTGTTTTCCCATCAGGGAAATTTAAAAGCCAATGAATTTTATATTTAAAAGCCAATGAAATATTTGGTCATAATCTTTTGTAGCAATAGACAGGCGTTCTTTGGAGTCTATTGCCAATCAGAAGAGTCCCCTGGTTGTGCTGTGTGAGACATTGTTTTCTAAATACATTGGCCATTTGTGGAAAAGCCTCATAGTCCTATGCTCGGGTCCACAGAGGAGAACTGTTGACCAGCTAACCTTGCTGGGAAACCAGCCCATGTGCACTTCACACAAGTTTGAAGGGTTAGAATGTGAACTCTCCATCCCAAATTACAGTCTAACAGTAAGGAAAAGAACAGCCATAAAATAAGTTACCAAAAGCCCCTACTCTCCAAGCATCAGATCCACCTCTTATCACACAAACGAAAAAACCCAAGTTTTCCGATGATACTTCCACTTCTACTTTTTATCCTCCCCTGTCCCATTAAAGCTGCTTTGGGTTAAACCATGCACAGAAGAAACTCTGTATCAGAAGAACCGGTGGTTTAAACATAGACTGTCTGTCATTGGAACTCCAGGAGGTTGTCTGCTTGGATGATGGCATCCTTTTCCTACGATGGAGATTGGCAGGCGTGGTTCTGAAGGGGGAGTGATTCAGCAGCATCACCAGGGATGGAGGGAGGGAGGAACAACCCACCCGGAAGTTTTTTATCTCCTTCGTGGAGTATTGGTGTACAAACCCAAAGCAAACTTGCCAATGACTTTTGAAAAAAAAAACAAAAAACACAAAAAAACAAAAACCAAAGAATCATACCAAAAGTATGACTTAGTCTCCCCCACCCCACAGGAAGGAATCAAGGCTAGACACCATGATCAGAGCTGAGCTTCAGAATGGGTGAGGAGAGAGCAGCTCTGCTGGCGGCTGTCCTCCATCAGGCAGGTTGGGGGCTCCAGCCCCCCCCACACATCTTAAATGGAGCTGTTGTATTCCACAGTTTCCTAAAAATTTGCTCTTGGTTCTGCAGATGTGTTGGCCGTCTTTCTCATTAATTATGGGAGACATGCTGTCAAGGAAAAGTGTTGTGATAATTGTAAAATTAGCAGTGGAATAGGGGTCACACAATCTGTTAGCTGAATTCCATGTTTGCCACTAATTAGCGGAATGACTTTGGGCAAATCACTTAACTCTTAAAACTAAGTTTCCTCAACCATAGAGTTAGGGGTTGGATTGGATTTTGATGTTCTCTGAAGGTCTTTTCCAGCTTTACATTTATGTGATTGTGTAGTAACCACAATTATTTCTTTTTGAGCCTCTTGGTGTATGGGTATTGAGCAGAAGAGTAAGTGTATGTGAATATATGTTCCACATTTCTTTGGTGTGAAAATGGTAGTGTTGTTAAGTTTTTCCTGTAACCACTGAGTTGTGAGTGTGAAGGGGAGGAACAAAAAACAGGAAGGCATCTTGATCTTGCCCCCGAGTGTGCGCACAGACTGGCGCCTGCGGCTGCTTACAGAGCCTTATTTTTCTCTCCTTTGAAAGTAACCGTGTTAGGAAAAATCAATGCTGCTTCCGGGGACCACTTCATGGAGCCTCTTTACAAATTAAGAGTCAGTTGTGTGAACATTTCTAGCAGAGGCAAGAATCCCCAGTTCCTGGTAGAACAGTGTTTTATGTATCTGCCTTGATATTTCGAAAGGGCTTTATGCATTAGGCTCAAACTCAATGCGTCTGTGTGCTGCCAGTAATTTAAATGTTCCACCTCAGACTGCACAAATGGCTTATCCTTCTTTGTAGCATGGCGTCTGTCTCAGGAAAAAAAGATTTTGTGAAATTCCATGGCAACAGTCCCAACATGTTTGGGATTTCAGCCAGAAGACTAGCTGGATTTCAGTGTGCGGGATCCTGAACATCCCTGTGTCTCTGTGATCCTAGACCCCAAGCCACACCAGGTTGCTTACACCCATTGTGAAAGAGGACCTGCTTGTTATATTTTTGAAATACCACACATCCTGTTGACTCTTCAGGGGACAAAAGGAAGAGAATTCGGAAGCAAGGATTAGCAGAAGAGAAAGCTAGGGAAGGCGAGTATTTCCACCAGATTAGTGGGAGAGTCTTTAGAGAAGACATCGTCTTCTGCACCTTAGGATAGTGAAACTAAAGCCCTTCCCACCAAGATGGGGACTCTGCAGCTATGACCCTGGTTGTCTCTGTGACTAATGGATTTTCTGAATGATTTCCATCGTTCTGAGGTCAGTTTTATGAGTGAGATGACCCCTCACACAGGCTGCACATTCATTGTTGCATTTTGAGCCTTGGATTGGGACATGTCAAGTCCAGAGAAAATGTGTATGTGGAAACTCCACATTCTTAAATCTTGAAATGGAACAGGGTGGAATGTAGCAGTTGCCACAACACAGGTAAACACTTCTGCAGACACTCCTTATCCTACTTACCCCTCTCCCTCGCTTGGGGTTGGGAAGGAGGTGAAGAACCTTAGCAAGATGCCTAGAGAGGAGGGCAGGTTAAGATTTACATCTGACCCTGCCTTACAGTGAGGTCTTCGTCAGCTTCTGACAACACAGTTCTTTTCTCAGCCAGAGTCCCTGTGACTGTGAGCTGTGTAGGTTTTCTCTCTCCTTCACTTTCCCCAATCCTCTTGTTAGCCAGGCCCCCACGGCACACCCAGGAGGCCGAAATCTGAGGAGCAATAAGAAAAATTCCCTTACAGCCAAGGTGGTAAGAGTGGAAAAGGAAGAGAGCTGTTCCCCAAACGTTCTTGATTGTTATTGGAAGTGTTGCCTGTGTTCCCTCCTTCAGTTCCCTGGTAGAAGTGTCTTCCCCCATTACACTCCACACCACCACCAGGAAAAAATGTTAATAAATCCACCAGTCTTTAGATTCCTTAAGTCAGTCTTCCAAGAAGATATTAACCTTGACACACATAAGCTAGCTAATGTTATGCTTTGTTATCCATTCTAAGCTGTTCCTGACTCAGCTTCCAACTTTATCAGTGACAAAATGTCTCACCTTTTAAAGGCAAGGTTTATTTAACATTTTGCCAGACCCAGAAGTAAAATGACCTCAGATTTCTTTTGCAAAGAGAGATGTTTAAAAACACAACATTTTATTCAGTTGAAACACTGTGTTAGTAACAAATCTAGCATCAGCATAATGCTTTTTCCAAGGAGCTTCTGTATCACTTTTTATTCCCCTCCTCTGCTTTTTTTTCCCTCAGCTAAATGTGAGGTTTAGAATGTTTTTAGGGGGAAAAAGCAATACTTCTGATATATATCCTAGGACCGGCAGTAAGACTGCAGTGTAAATGTTAAATGTTTAGTGTTTGAAGTCCTGACTTTAAAGTGTACCCCACTATGAGTAGGTACGTTGGCCTCTAGTGGAGATTTGGAAACACTCAAGATTTGAGTCCTCGGAGTGTCCAGGCTCTTTGACAAAGAGAATTAGAAGTTTGAGCTCAAGAAGAGAAAAGAAAGGGGAGTGATGAAAAGTTTGCCCTAGAAAATGGACTCAGGCTGTGCAGGAGATAAGAGATACGCAGTGATCTTCCTCATCTTTTAAAAGAATTTTAAAGCTATTTTTGTGCTCAGACAGTACAGTTCAGAGACTCTCTATAGGCAGAGTTCAGGAAGCAGAATGATTGGGGATTTAAGTGCCTGTGAAAAGGACAATTTTGACCTAAAACCAAAAGCCAAACCTGGGCCATCCCAGGGAAAGGACTCGTCTCTAAGCCTAACCGACTGAAAAGGTCTGAGAATGATCAGTGACTGTGGACTTGGAAGAGCCTAGAAGAGAGGTCTAGACTTTCGACTTGTGTAGCTCCTAGCACAAGACTGTGCCTTTGTTGACCCAAGCTGTATATAGCCTGTCCCACACCGTGTCGTCAACATGAGAAACAGGTCTTTGCACTTTGAAGAAGCTGGATGCAAGTTTCCTCTGAATATTACAATAGTGAACTGTCATATGCTGATATTGAATTGTTATTTGAAACTGGAATGTTAATGTTTTGATTTTTAAAAATGTAAGGACATAACAATATCTACCTCCCAAGGATGTTGTGAGGTTTTATGTAATTTTGTCTATTAGGTAACATTACTTTGTTTTTTGGGGGGAAGGGGGTGGATTATGTTGGGTGGCTGTAGATTTTCCACGTATTTCTGTATCTGGATTTAAAGACATGGAAAATATTCAAAAATCATACTAAGACCATGATAGAAATTCACTTGCTGTTAGAGGCAATTGATCCCGAACACACAGTTTGCATCATATTGTTTTAATGCCTAAGAGTAAAGAATATGCTGAACCTTAGAACCAATGGGTATGAACCACACGGTACAGAAACTTCATGATTTTGCTGTCAGATAAGTAGACTGGCTTTGCTCCCTCACCATCTTATGAGCCCTCCACCATTAATTCTCCCAGCGATTTAGTTCCCTCAAGTGGCCCTCACCATCCATCTCTCCATCAATCCCACTCTAGAAAGCCCAAGAGCAGTCCCATGATGTCACCCACCTTCTCCCAAGCCCAAGTCACACATCTGTGGGGCCTACTTCATTTTCTGTATGTGGGGGCAGCTTTGCTTCTTCCTCTCCTAAGAAGACTGAGAAGAGACCTTTTGACATGTTAGGAAAATGGGGCAGCCTTAAAAATGACTGATCCCATTGCCAGTGACTCATTTACACAAGGACTTTTCCAGGTTAGCAGACAAGGCCCTTTTCAGTGAGCCTGCTTCTGTGGGTTCACAGAAACCAAATTACTGTGGGTTGCAAAGAATTAGCAGGTCATTTGAAAAGCAGACATCCCTTTACCCAGACTGTGGTTTTGCATGCTCAAGTTCTCAGTCTGTAAGCTTTGGTGAGGGATCATTTTGGCTACTGGAAAAACCGTAGCTTATTTTTAATTTCTGGCTGCCAAAGCCACCACACGTGTGGTCTGTGGATGACCCTTGTCTGCAGAATGACGGGGTGGGGGAGGGGGCGGAGAAGGGAACGTGGTTTGGGGCTCAGGGCTGCCTTCCCACCAGGAGTGAGGGAGGGAGACCTTGCCGAGTGGTTTTGACACAGCCTGTGCTCACAGCACTCTCGTCTGGGTTTCTCAGAAATGCCCTCCCTGCCCAGCAGTGACCTTCCCTCTTGACCCTGGAGTCCGACCCGTTGGAGCACTGTAGCGCCCTACTCCTCTGTAAAGACTGTACAGGTTCAGCTTCTGAAATGTAGCAATGCTCACCTTGCCAGAACCCTAATGAGTGCATTCCCGCGTTGAAAACAACCCTGCTGATAGTTTTCAAAGTTTCTTTCTTATGTTTGATTTTTACATTGAAAAATGAAATAAAAAATACTGGTGTGTTTAATCCTCGCGCATGCCTGTCACTTGTTGCTGTTGTCGGAAAATGGAATTCCTTCTGCCCCTAGGTATATTTTCTTAATCTAGCCCCTCTGGCTCTTTCTTAAAGTTCAGATACTTAGATAAGCAGAATTATCATTGAACTAAAACATCTTGCCTGATGTCTTGCTCAACCTGCCGCTGGTGTCCTGCTGCTGGCCCCGTGTGCCCATGGTGGGACTCTGGGTCCACTGGCCCTTAGTTCACTAAAGGGACCTGAGGAGGTTGGGGGCCTGGGCATGGCAAACAGACACATTGGGCATGGTGTCTCCCAGTTCCAAGACACGACCCCGCCCTCCCTTCCCAGCAGGGATCCTTCCTAAAGGATAGGCAACTCCTGATTTTTCCATCTCTGGGGTCTCAGAAACATCCACTCTGGGAAACTCAACTTGCAGTTGAACTCAGCCACCACATTGAGATGTAGTCTGTAGGTACTTGGAGGCCCAAGCTAGGTGCCGGTGGGGCTAACTCCTCGGAGAATGGTGCTGGGATCATGTGGCTCTCTTCCTGTCTTGATATCCTCTATTCTGTCTCAGAAAAGAGTCTGAGAGCTGGTCTGGCCTTCTGCTCAGCCTCACCCAGAGCACTGTTCCCTTCCTCTGGGGAAGAGGTGGGAGGAAGACGCTGCTGAAGGTCAGGACTAGCTAACATGGGGCCAGGTTGGTGGCAGCTTTCATGGCTCTTGTGTTCAGCACCATCTCCCTCCCTTCAGCATCACCAGGCTGTCCTGAGGCTCTCCACCTGGTTTTCCAATCTGAACACTAAGGCCAGGGAGGGAAGAACAGCTTTGCAGCCTGCTCGTGTTTGGGAGCATTGAATACATTTAAAAATGGCCGCTCGGTAGCCTTGGAGAGGATGGTCTGCGGCCTTCCCCATCCTCACTCCCTTCCCAAAGCCGAAGCAGCTCAGAGAGAAAAGGAGGAGAAGGAGGCAGGGAGACTCCCCTTTGGCTGAGGAGCCAGCTGAGCAGTTGACTGGTGCTGGGGTTGGGGCTCCTTTCTTCCAGCCTGTGGATAGCTTCCTTTACTAATTCTTAGGAACTGAGTGGATGCTTTAGAGGCGGCGGGGGGGG